>NW_006160107.1:2610833-2616091 GCF_000334495.1 Tupaia belangeri chinensis | reverse complement strand
TCAGCAGGAGAACAGGCCGCATGTGTGGTGCTGCAGGAAGAGGTCAGATGATATGATGAAAGCACCTTGGACCAAGGACCCCAAGCCCCCAAGTCGGTACTTACACGCCAGGGAAACGCTGGGTCATTTCACTCTTGCAAGGCTCGGGGTACTCACTGGAAATACATTGATAGTAACAGTTCCCTCCGAGGTGAGGAGCTAAGGGTATGATGCTCGTGGAAGGCTTCATGACTGAGAGGGTAACAGGAAGGGACACGGAGGAACCTGGCACCTCGGAGGAAGGCTGGCCATTGGTGAGCACCCGTAATCTGTCAGACTCTGGTTCGCACAGTCGGCGATTTTATCACAGAATCCTTCGGTCCCCGGCTTGCAGATATTAAAACAACTGCTTGTTAAATTCTATTTTAGGAATCAAACATAGCTTTAGCTTCAGGAAGGCTGGCTCCTTGCCAGAAGTCTGAGGCAGGAGGAATAGAATGAGATTTTTTGGCACCAAGCTCTGGCTTTTATTTTGCCAAAAGAAAGAGGAGCATCTGCCCTTCCACTAATCCTGAGGTCGAGGTACTTGGTTCCATTAAGACAGGTTTCCCGTGAGACAGACAACCAAGGCCACTAATGTTATAAACATACCTAAATCCTTAAACCAAGGTTGCCGCCCGCGTTTCATAGGTGTGTGTGTGTACACGTGTGTGTGTGTGTGTGTCATAACAGGGTCTTAAAATATTATGACACTAGTAACTGAAAGATTCCCATAAAAAAAATGAATTTCTCATACCTTGAACAATCCAAAGGTCTTGGACCAGCAGTTAGTGTAATGGCTATGTCGCTGGAATTCCACGTAGTTGACCGCGGTTCGAGTCCCGGACCCAGTGGCTTAAACTCACGCCGGGTGCGTGTGCATGTGTGCCCAAGATCCCCAGAGGAGAAGGGAGGAGAAGGGATTGCGGTGTGGCCATCCCCCCCTGGGGGGTGACTTCTTACTTTCTGTCTCTCTGTCTTTATGTCTCTCTTTCTGGCCAGTGCACGCGCCCTTATAGCAAAAACCTCTCCAAAAAAAAAAAAAAATCCAAAGGTGTTGCGACCTTACATCCAGCGGCAGAAGGACCACATCCCACTGTAACCAGATACCCGTTTCTGACCCAGGGTGACACCCACCGCCATGGTCAGCTGGTTTATTTGCCCTTTCCCACCCGGTCTGCACAGGCCCCTAGTCCCCCCTACTTCCCAGTTCACCTTTACCTTGTTCCTGTGTGGTGGCGAAGTATCTGCAGCAGGCCGGGCCGTCCACCCCTAGGCTGTCCCGTTCTGCCCAGATGGCTCACTGAAATCCACGCGCTCCGGGAGGAGATGTCAGGAGATGGAGCCGAGGGCATCTGAGAATGGCTGCTTGTGTACAAAGGGCCCTGAGCCGTGCCTGGGCTTGAATTCATCTCCGGGGGCTACCATAGGAGCCCTGTGTGGCCTGGATGTGTATGGAGAGCCTCGGGGACATTTAAACTCGGAAACACCCTCTGTGTCGCATTCATCCTGCTCCTGGCCTCCTCTGTCCAGGCGGGCTAGTGCTCTCTGAGGCCGAGCATGCCCTCTGGCTCTGAGTACAGCCACTTAGGTGGAAATGCCAAGAAGGTAGAGGGGAGGCGAGGGCCGCGACCTGACAGCAGGTGCTCTTTCTAGGGAGGCCTCCGCGTTGTCCCGTCTCCGACCGCTTTCCAGCAGTTGCCCTCAGAAGGGTTTAAATAGCATCAGGTGGAAATGGCTTCTGATTCATTTCCTCACATTCCTGGATTTCTCCTGCCCCAGCCCATGAAATGAAGTCGGACAGCCCTCTTCCAACCCGCAAGCAACAGCTCTGACGACCAAAGGAAGACTGGCCACAAGAAGAAGACAAACTCATAGGAAGTGAATCACACAGACCCGGTGAAAATGCCTGAAAATGGGGGTCCCAAAACGTAATAAATGCCACTGGGGTCAAGATCAGCGTACAGGGACTTATTCTTGGTGTAATTCATTAAAGTCTATGAGCTGTTAGCAGAGCTGAGAATTACAACTCCGATTCGTTCCAGTTGCTGAAATGCTGATGGGAGCACATGGCTTTGACTCTGTGGCCCCCCGGGGCCCCGGGGAAGGACGTGGATTAGCCACCGGCCCGCGGGTGCGACAGGAGCGGGTGGAACGACGGGGATCGGTGCTCTGTGCCCACCACTGTAACACTGACTCAGCACGCTAGCGAGGATCCAGGTAAGAGACTCCGCGTGCTCTCAGTGAGAGGACGACCCTCCGCCTGCAGGGGTCTGAGCGCGCCCTAGTCCACCTGCAGCTCTGCGCCAGCCTGTGTCTGGCGCGGAGGACACACAGCCCAGTAGCCTTCACGTCAGCATCTCTGGCAGGTCTTTAAGAAGTTCATGGAAAATGTGTCTTACAAAATACTAGGCATGGATTTTATGTTCTTTTTGGCCCCCAAATAAATTAATATTTTTTCTTGAACTTTTTTGTTTGGTGAAGTTTTCGCTATAGGGCACATGAGCTCGCCAGAAAGACAGAGACAGAGAGACAGAAAGCGAAAATCACCCCCCCCCAGGGGGGATGGCCACACCACAATCTCTTCTCCTCCATTCTCCTCTTGGGATCTTGGGCATGCATGCACACGCACCTGGAGTGAGTTTAAGCCACTGGATCCGGGACTCGAACCACGGTAGACTGCATGGGAGTCCAGTGACATAGCCATGACGCTAACTGCTGGTCGCTCTTGAACTTTCTGAGTTCTTATATAATCCTGAACGCAGCGATGGCTGTCCCCTAAGCCAGCACAGCGCCTCCTCAGGCTAGCTGGACGACTGCAAGAACAGTGGCAGAGCACAGGCTAGCACAGCACGCAGGGGGCTCTCCCTAACGCCGGTGCCCGCTGAGACCCAGAGAGTTAGTCATGTGGCTGAAGACCCCCGGCCACGCTTCACTCGAGACTCACACCGACTCCCTGCGCACACCTGACTCGGGGCCTGCAAAGTCTCCATTCTGTTCCTTCCCATGTGCTGATGGTCTTAGGAATTCAAAGGAAGGAAGACTGCACTTCGTTCTGGAAAACATGGGCTTCCTAGAGTGGAGTTACCATGAGTCTAACATTTAACATTTCTGAGACCTTCAGGGGCGATATTAACTGGCTATATTTCAGTAAAACATGGAAGTTTTCTCCATGCTGGGTTTTTTTTTTTTTGAAATAGTTATTTATTATTTACTCTTTTAAAAATAGGTTATGGGGGGAACCAGCAGTTAGCGTAATGGCTATGTCGCTGGACTCCCACGTAGTCGACCGCGGTTCGTGTCCCGGACCCGGTGGCTTAAAACTCACGCCGGGCGCATGTGCGTGCGTGCCCAAGATCCCAAGAGGAAAATGGAGGAGAAGGGATTGCGGCGTGACCATCCCCCCTGGGGGGTGATTTCTCGCTTTCTGTCTCTATGTCTCTCTCTGTCTGTCTGGCGAGCGCACGCGCCCTACAGTGAAAATCTCTCCAAAAAAAAAAATAGGTTATGGGGCACACGTGCTTACCACAGAGAGACAGAGACAGAGACAGAGAGAGGGAAAGTAAGAAAGCACATACCTAGGCTCAGGACTCAAACCGTGGTCAGCCACGTGGGAGTCCAACACCTTACCCACCACTCCCCTGCCAGCCTCCTCCGTGCTGTTTTCAATCTCCCATTCACCTCGGCACATTTCCAAAGACATAATTTTTAAAATAAATGTTAATACGTTCCTAGGCTATTCTCCACCTGATCCGTCGCCGCCTCCCCCTCCCTACCCTCCTTGACTGCTGTCCAGGAAATGTCTGTACTCTGGACAGGCAGCAGCACCAGATCCTTTTCCAGACACGGTTTTGTGTGCAGCCGGAATCCTGGTGAGGCAGGTGACCAGCACAGTGACTCAGGGACGCCAGGGCCCTCATTCAGGCCATCAGCGCCACGCTCCTGCCCAGAAGAACAAATCCGTCTCCCAAATGACTGACCTAAGAGCTAAAAGGAAGCCCCAGTGAGCTGCGGAGGTTCGGAACATTTGTGTTCCTGCAGCTACTCGGTTATCCAAATCCCCTTGGTGGTTTTTTTTTTTTTTGGTAGCATATTTTAAGAATTAATGCTATACAGAACGTAGTTTTTCCTCATCATATTTTCATCTTCACTCTGCATACTGAACTCACAAAGTACATTGGACTTTTAAATATTACGCCGATGCAGAAATAGACTTCTGCCTCTCCCTCAAAGTAAACATCTGTTAATCACTCTGATGCTGGGGCTGAAAGAATTCCGATCGTGTGAGGATTGCACCAGTTCCATAAAGCCAGTTTAGAAAAACAGCCAAGATGGCAGCGCCATTAGACTGATTGTTTTCTGTAGATACACAGAATATATGAATAATAATATTTCTCTTTACAGCTCTCGCTGACCTGAAGGCACAATCGAATAGTATATTTTTGACTAATCCAGGCCCCAGTCCACACGGGCACATGTGCAGAGTTCTGATAAGGTGAAGAAAGATGTGTTTCCATGTCAACAATGTAAAGGTTGGAACTATTTTGAGTTGTTAATATAAACTTTGATATTAGCTCATTGACTTTGATGGTTTGCAAGGAATAAATTCTAACAGAATTACAATGACTGCTGAAATGCATTAAGTCTCCAGAGAAGCTGGAAAAATGTATACACCTGACAGGTTTGTCAATCACTCATGCTCTGATTAGGTGACATTAGCATGTGATTTCTGTTAACTAGGAAAAAATGACAGTATAGTAGTTCATAATGGCCCCCCCAAAACCAAAACATCGTATCACTCTTTATAGGTTCCTCCTGTGTCCCCAGGTAATGACAAAAAAAAAAAAAGTCACAAAGACACATACCCGCACACATAGAAAACAAGCCCAGTATCTGCATCTTGAGGCATTCCGCCTTCTCATCCGCTGGTTAACACTGAAAAAATTGCAGTATTGGGACCAGCAGTTAGCGTAATGGCTATGTCGCTGGACTCCCACGTAGTCGACCGCGGTTCCAGTCCTGGACCTGGTGGCTTAAACTCACGCCAGGCGCGTGTGCGTGCAAGAAGAGACTGGAGGAAAAGGGATTGTGGTATGGCCAGCTCCCCTGGGGGGTGATCTCTCACTTTCTATCTCTCTGTCTCTCTGTCTGTCTGGCGAGCGCATGCGCCCTATAGCAAAAACCTCTCCAAAAAAAAAATTGCAGTATTATTGTGGTAACTACTGGTGGGGAGAGCCTCG
>NW_006160107.1:2608916-2610782 GCF_000334495.1 Tupaia belangeri chinensis | reverse complement strand
CTCTTCCCTCTCCTTTCACTGAACTCCCTTGCCGAGAGACAAAATGGCAATTATTTCATGTCATGACTCTGACTTTAATAGGAAAATCCTGAACCCGAAACCCAAAAACAAAATAGAACAAAGAGCCTTCCCTAGCAGAGGAAGCGCCAGTGAGAACAGCTTCAAACTGGGAGGGAGAGAAAATGTGAGGGGACCGGCAGGTGACATGGAGGTTCGGGCACTGGACACTCTCACGGGGCCAACCATGGTTTGAGTCCTGGACCTGGTGATTTGTTTTCTCATTCTCTCTCTCTCTCTCTCTGTATGTGTGTCAAATTAAAATAAATGAATGAATAAATAAAATTAAATAAATAATTCTTAAAAAAAAGAAAAAGAAAGAAAGTGTGAGGAAAGACACTGGAAAACTTTAACTCCTAGTCCTTCGGTTCTAGTTTCAGTCTAAAGATATCGAGGAGTCTATTACACAGATTGAAGTCTGACACTGACAAGGGATGGCCGTGAGGCTGGGCGTCTCTGTCTCTGGTGGGGATCCCAGGTCCTGCCCAAGAACCCCGTCTGCCCTGCTGAGACTGCTCAGAGACCCCTTGCTCCCACAATGGCTGGGTGTGGCAGACTCAGCCTGACCCTGGGAGAAGCTGCTTCCCTCTCAGTGACCTTGGCTTCAGGACATCTGACAGACTCGACACCTTGTCTTAGAACTTCATGGAGGTCTCAGAACCTTTCCAGCCGCACTCTCATCCCTCACTGAGCTCAGAGCTGTGCCCTGGTCTGCCAGCATCCCGGCTCTCTCGGAGGCACCTCACTTAAAAACGTGCCCATTGAAGTCCACTTTAGCAGCTGCTTCTTTAAGACCTGGTCTCACTTACCCCCAGGAATATTCTGCACTCCCCATGAAGATTTTAGGGTAAGAAATTAACACTTATTAAACATCGATCATGTGTCAGGTACTTTACAAATTTTATCTGATTTAATTCCTACATCAACTCTCTTAGATAATATTATCCTACCTTTAAGAGCTGAGAACGCTATATTCAAATTTTAGGAATAAGGTTGAAACAGATATGTTTATAAATCAAAATGGTGGCAGCCTGCTCTGCAGCCCAATGGTTAAGAGAGCTGAATTCCATATGTCTGAATGAAGTTCGAATCCCAGCCCTGGCAGCTTATAAAAACATGCCAGATGCACATGCCTGAGTGCCCAAAGTCCTAACTAGAAAGAGAGACAGAGAAGAAGGGACTGCAGCCTGGTCACACCCCACTGGAAGGTACCCCCCCCATGGGTACATGTGCTCCCTAGCAATTAAAAAACAAAACCAAAAAGAAAAAAAAAATTCATATATTGCCAGTTTCATGTGGTTTAACCTATCTAATTTGTCAAGGTCACATGACTACTAAAAAACTAAAATTTGAAGCATTTCCAACTGCTTTCAAAATCTCTGCTCTTTTCAGGAACCAGCAGTTAGCATAATGGCTATGTCGCTGGACTCCCACGTAGTCGACCGCGGTTTGCGTCCCGGACCCAGTGGCTTAAAACTCACGCCGGGTGTGTGTGCGTGCGTGCCCAAGATCCCGAGAGGAGAATGGAGGAGAATGGTTTGTGGCATGGCCATCCTCCCCTGGGGGGTGATTTCTCACTTTCTGTCTCTCTCTGTCTGTCTGGCGAGCACATGCGCCCTATAGCAAAAACCTCTCCAAAAAAAGAAAAAAAAAAATCTCTGCTCTTTTCACTCTGCTGCAATGCTTCAGAGTGAATGGAGAATATATGCATAAATCCCATCCGTGGGTTTATTCATCACCGCATTTGGCAACGTATACATTGCCGCATCTCAGAACATCAAATATACGAGGGACAGAATGCTAATTTCA
>NW_006160107.1:2573149-2608895 GCF_000334495.1 Tupaia belangeri chinensis | reverse complement strand
AGTGTTCATAATAATGAGGATTATAAAACAACACGAATACTGCGTATGTTACATGCCGAGAAAAATCCCGGAAGCCATTGGTGGTGGGAATGTGGGTAATTTTTTATATTGTTTTGGTTCATCTATAGTTTATGATTTCCACAATGAGTGTGTATTACTTGTAGAATAAAAAAGTTATTAAAATAAACATAAAACTGTATTGCTAGCGAATCATTTTCCAAACACATTCACAGCCCCAATGCCATTAGTCACACATTCTAGGCAGCCAGCAGGGAAGGCACATGTCCTCAGCAAGTCAGTCCTGCTCTGTCTCCAACTCGTCCATCCCAGAGACCTTTCGGCCTGCTTCCTGAGTCTGTCCTGAGGCCCTCATCCTCTGCCCGTACACCTAAGGCTCCAAAGGGTCCCAAAGAGCTCCTTGGGAGCATTAAAAAAAATGCACAGGACCAGTGGATGGCATAATGGTTACAAGACTTGGCTTCTACGTAGTGGACCACGGTTCAAGTCCTGGACCTGGCAGCTTAAAATGCACCAGACATGTGTGCATGCTGCCCAAAATCCTGAGAGGAGAATAGAGAAGTGATTGTGGTATGCATCCTCCCTGGGGGGTGATTTCTTGCTTTCTGTCCCTCGGTCTCTCTCTATCACTCTAGGAAGTGCAAGCACTCTACAGCAAAAATTTCTCTAAAAAGAAAATAAATGTGAGTGCATAGTGATTCTTCTAGTTCCTATGTGAACTCTTAACTCAGTGCTACAACTGATCAGAGCTATTTATTATCCATAGACAAATTCAAAAGAGAAAATTCAACTTTGCTATCCAATACAAAGTTAACCACACAAGATTAAAAACATTTTTCTTTTTGTGTAACATGTACATAATAAAAGCACAAAGGGCAAATAATTGACAAAGCAAAGGTTAAACCAGTATTTTACTTTGGTAATAAATCTCAGTACTTGGAAAACCCGGATTTTTTTTTCCGCTGTAAGCATTATTCCTTTCATTGAGCTGTCTGAAATGTCAGGGCACATGTCTGCCTCTTGTGACTTTTCTGACAACCGAGCAGAGGTAATAATCTCTTTATCCTAACCTTTAAGTTTGGAGAAATTTAATGGAGGAAATTTCAGAGTTAGGATCAATTCTGCACACAAGGAAGCAAAAGACGCTTCGGCAATAGTATACTAATTTGCCACTCTCTCTTTTCATACTGCTCCATATCAGTCAGGGTAACACACTCGGTTATAAAACTGTGTCCTTGTCTGTCCTCTGTAACTAGACACGGTGCCTTAATGGCGGACTCCAGACCTGGACCATTCCAATAACCGCCCAAGTCCTTCACCAAATGAGTGACCGCAATCAACACTTGATAAATACATTGAATGGGAAAACAAAGGAGCAAACTTATAACAGAAAGTTAAAGCATAGAAAGGACTTTTCCCACAGTGGGAAATGATGGAGAAGTAGCGCGATGTCTACCCGGCTGCTTACACCCTCCCGCGAGCTAGTAACGAGCAATTCATCATCCTAATACTCTCAGGATTGCTTAAGGAGAGCACTTGGTTTCTCTGTTGTTCAAAGAAAAATATACTATCGACACAGATAAGTTTCTAGAAGATTCATGTAATACTTGCTCCAGCAATTCTTGTATTTTTATATTAGATGGCTTTCCAAAATCACTGATTAGATAGTGTAGTCTCTCTTCATTGTCTTCTGAGGATACTTCTATGTTAGGTGATCCACGAACATTACTTAATGTCATCCTCCCGAGAACCCTGTGAGTAGGAAACGTCAGTCTCATTCTGCAGATAAGGAAGCCGAGGCACAGAGCAGCTATGGTATTCCCACGGCCACCGGATCCAGCTCCGACAGTCTAGCTCCAGAGGCCGTAGCGCATGCTTAGCAGCCAGGCCCCACCAAAGCGTCCCTTCGCTCTGCCCTGCTTCTCACACTGACTGGGGTAAACACACAGATAGACAACAAGCACCAGGCTAGGAAATGCAAGCAGACAGCACGACCCTTTCAAATTTCCCCTAGAGCTGGGCTCCTGCACAAGAAGGAAAAGCAGAGTGAGTTTCCGTTGTTAGCCTGACAGGAGCTGACTCTGCCCTTCATAGTCTACCCAGGTACTCTCCCCCGTTCTACTTCTGACCGTATTTCTTGAAGTGTTTATCTCTCCTTGAAGCACTTATCTTCAAACTGTGCCTAAAGGAAAGGCATGAAATGCAGGGACCAATGGCATTTTTTTTTTTTAATCTGGGTACAAGTAGAGAAAAACAATAGCCCGTGGTAGAGGCAAACTACTGACAGCAAAGTCCACAACTTGGCTTCACATAGTTAAGATAAAGCTCACTGCTGTAACAGATAGACTCTGGCTTAGAACAACAAACTAGCGTCTTCCTCCAAAGTATCAGATAGCAGAGGAGAGGGCAGAGCGGAGAGTAGCAGGCGCTTCACATAGTCCCTCCGCGTCTTCAACTCAGTGGCCTCCAAAGAGACCGTGGGACTGACGCTCAGTGAGCGGAGGAAGGGAGGAACAGTCACGTCTGCTCTGTAACTCTCCGTCTCCGTGGACTGGCATCATTCCCCGTGTTGGCCACTGGCGACACCTGGCTGGTGGCCTCACCTTGCTGAGATGGTGGCAGTGTCGCCTGCTGTGCAGTCACGTGTGGCAGCACTCCGTTTGGGGAGAGGCACAGGTCTCCGATGTACAACCCCTCTTCCTGACTTCTGCCTCCTGTGACAGGTCTCCGGGTCTGGTCTTCTGTAAGTCGTGGATATCGAACCGGATGATCTCTATCGTCTCCTCCAGACCACTGAAACTTCTACAGCTCCAAATGTTCATGTTTTACATATATAATAGAAATGTATATGTTTTTTATTTCAAGAGTCTACCCTGGGACCAGCAGTTAGCGTAATGGCTATGTTGCTGGACTCCCACGTAGTCGACCGCGGTTCGAGTCCCGGACCCGGTGGCTTAAACTCACATCCGGCGCATGTGCGTGCGTGCCCAAGATCCTGAGAGGAGAACGGAGGAGAAGGGATTGCGGCATGGCCATCCTCCCTGGGGGGTGATTTCTCGCTTTCTGTCTCTCTGTCTGTCTCTGTCTGTCTGGCGAGCACACGCACCCTATAGCAAAAATCTCTCCAAAAAATAAAAAAAAGAGTCGACCTTGACTATCTCTGAATTTTTAGAATTTAATGTGAGCTATAATTTTATCTTCTATTCTTTGGCACATTCATGTCATTTTTTTCATTGTCACTGAAACCAACAGAGGCCAGATGATGGTACAACGATATCGCAACTGAGCCCGCAAGGGACAGTCCCAGGTGTGTGTCTTGGGGTCTCTCTCAGCACACGGGGTGCACGTGCATGTTTGGGTTGGCTGAAGCCGAGCTGGGTGGTGACATAAAGACACCATGAAGAAGCCTGTATCTCTCTCCCTCACATGGAATAAATAAATACGTAACTTTAGTTACTGACCTGATTGAGTACTGGTTGTTTGTGGCACTCAGCGCTGGGTCGAGAGCGTCACACTGAGGACTCCGGCGTGTGGAGGACTCCGTCCTGAAACAACACGCCATCAATCGCAGGCCATATTGTGACTCTAAGCCGTGAGTGAGCGCCAGCTAGGACATGGACAATGCGATCAGGCCACTCTACACACGCCGACCCTGCCTGGGGCTGTCCGGCAGCGAACTTCATCATCAACCTACCCAGTGAGGCCACTTCACCGGCCAGGAAAAGCAGCGTCTGCAGGGAGGCTCCGAGGTGCCACATAACTCAGGACCCCCTCCCAGGGCCATTTTCTCACAAACCAAGACTCTCCTTACTGGCCTGGGCCTCCAGGATTGCTAAGCTCCTTCCCCACTTTCCGTCTCCTGCCTGGGGAGCCTTTCCTCGACGCCTGTTGACTTCACGTTTCGCAGCTGCCTCCCCAGCCCAGGGTTAATTTCCCAGGTCTCTGTGAGCAGATGTTCCCGAGGAGCAGGCTGCTTTCCCAGGCCAGCACTATCTCCTGCAGATGACTGGATTAAACACAGTAGCCGCTGGCCATCCTTTGATCTGAAAAGAAAAGATTTCCCCACTGGGATATTCCTCATGATGATGTAATTAGTTTCCTGGACATACCTAACAAATCTATTTCTAATCAGGAGGGCCGCGGGGAGAGGAGAAAGGCCCATTCATGTGGGATGGTGCGCTTGCTGTGGTTAATACGCACCGTTTCCACCCCCTGCGATGTCTTCTTTGGTGATTGTTCAGAGATGCAGGGGCAATAGGCTGCTCTTCAAAACCAGTGGGGAACTTCACATTCATAAAGGGGTCTCTGGCACTACCAAATTGCTTTTTCAAACCTGGCAAAGATATTAGAACTGAAAAGCCTTTCAGCTCCAAACTGTCCCCAGCATTAAAACAGGTGAAGCTCTTAGTAACATTTTGGAGATGGTGTTTGATTCGAAGACACAACCTGGAATAATTTGTACAAACAGTTCCAGCTGCTCCAAATTTCCAGTCCTGTGGGCACAGCGTAGTGTAATCTTTTCTGCCCAGAATCATGTCTTGAGGTATGTCTAGGGATAGCGTCTCCTAAATTCATGGGTCACATGGTGAAATATTTTTAACTAACATAATCAGCCTTTCCATAATGAATCAGGTATAATCCAACGTCTGTCTTTTACCAATAATGCAAAGGCTAGAAGCTGCTCTGAGCAGACAAAGCTGAAGGCCAGGGACAGGCTGCGATGTTTCGTGATACGCATTGCCAAAGACAGAGGGGAAGTCCGGCCAGTCAGCCTTCATTCGAGCACCCACCACCAGCAGCTTTTAAAAGCATGGTTGAAACAAACATTTCTTAAGAAGAGTAACAGTCACACAGAACGAGAAAGCACATGGCCGGTAGCAAATGTCCGCATCTCTTCACGTGTAACATTTAGCCGGTTACCAAAAACATTAACACAGGGACTGCAAAGGTCAGTTCAGGGGTCAAGAGGTCAGAAAGAGGGGTAAAAAAATCAACTGAAGAAACTAAAACAGTTTGTTTTATTCATGTATTTATTTTTAGTGAGAGACTTTTGCTATAGGGCATGTGGGTTCAACAGAGAGAGACAGAGAGACAGAAGCGAGAAATAACCCGAAAGGGGATGGCCATGCCACAATCCCTTCTCTGGTTCCCTCTTGGGATCTTGGGCATGCACGCACACACCCCCAGCGTGAGTTTAAGCCGCTGGGACTCGAGTCCAGGACTCCGACTTGCAGTACTTTGTTGAGGTCCAGTGATGTAACCATTACACCATGTGCTGGTCCCCAGTTTACTTGTTTTAAATTGCTCTTCCAACAATCTAATATTCTTAGTCTGGATTTCATTCTTGAAGCTTTGAATTGGATCTTCTTAAAGCAATTTTTTTCCTTCTTTCTTTTTTTTTTTTTTTTTTTTTTTAGAGGGTTTTGCAATGGGGCTTTTGTGGTCACGTTTTTTTTTTTTTTTGAGAGGTGTTTGCAATAGGGCATGTATGGTCACCAGAAAGACAGAGAGAGACAGAAAGACAGAAAGTAAGAAATCACCCCCCAGGGGAGATGGCCACGCCACAATCCCCTCTCCTCCATTCTCCTCTCGGGATCTTGGGTACGCACGTACATGCACCCTGCATGAGTCTAAGCTACCAACTGACTACATGGGAGTCCAGCAACATAGCCATTACTCTAACTGCTGGTTCCTTAAAGCAAATTTTTAAAAAAGAAGAATGGCTGGTTTAATTAGTTATATAAATGTTGAGCATTTGTGGGACAGTAAAATCAGGGGAAAAAAATATAAAAGCAAATGCTTAATTTTCCAGACTACAGAAACCCTGTCATGTTCCTCCCTCTTTCTAAAGACACTTATTCTGAGAGACAATAACTAAATTTCATGTCCATTTTTCTCTTTCTAAATGACTACCATGAGTTCTAATTCTTGAAATGATCATGCCTGCTAGTGGTTTAAAAATAAAGGCAAACAGGCCAGCAGGAGGAGTGATGGTTATGGCACTAGACTCCCACAACGCTGATAGTGCAGTTCAAGTCCCAGATCTGGCGGCTTGAAAATCACACAGGACGTGTGTGCATGCATGCCCAAAATCCCCAGAGAAGAATGGAGAACAAGGGATTGTGGCATGTCCATATCCCCTGGGTGGTGATTTCTCGCTTTCCCTCTCTGTCTGTCTCTCTCTGATAAGCACATATGGCAAAACCAAAAAATAAATTAAAAGATAAAGACATTTTTTTTTAATTTTAAAGAATTATCTATTCGATTTTATTTATTTATTTATTTATTTATTTATTTATTTATTTATTTATTTATTTATTATTTAACCAGAGAAAGAGAGAGGGTAAGAGAGTAAGCATGCCACCAGTTCCAGGCCGCAGGCTGCAGTGGGCCATTTGGGGGTCTGCAACACCTCACCACTACGCCACCTGCCAGTCTCGACACATTACATTTCTTCTTCCAGTATTGTTTAGAGTTTCCAAATAAGTATTTTTGGAGTCTTCACTTGGCAATGGCGCTGGAATAAAATGGAAGGCGATAATAAATGGAACTACGCTGTGTGACCCGTGTGACCCTTGGTAGAGGCTCCGAGGACATCAGCTCTCTCACACTCTCCCTCTCCACCTCCGTGTGCACTCACACAGCTCCCCACGCAGTCCAGCCTAGTCGTCAGGCCAAATGGCCAAGGTACCAGTAAAAATCAGAAGCGTACATGGTCCCCAAGGCAGAGCTGAAGGCCCAGCCGCATCCTCTTCAGCGGAGGCCCAAACTTACCTTCGCCTCCCTCCTGTTATTTTTGTCAGCAGCTCTAGAACCCCTCCCACTGCGTAGAGTTTGGGCCCTATACGGAGCTCTCTGCCCTCTGTGGGATATTCTCTGGACCGTAGTGTTCATGACACCTGTCTCAGCATGCTCATTAATTATTTCTATGTGAAAAATATTTTCCATTAGAGTGATGGACAGTGCATTAATATGATTAATAAAAGTTGTCAATGTGTCAGGAGGCCCTGGGAACTCACTGTCTGACCAGGGGACATCATCCTCCTGCCAGGAAGGGACTCAAATAGGACTCCGGGGACGTTTGTGAGAAGACCATCGCTTCAGACCTCCAGGCTGAGATTTAGAGGTCAGGGCGTTCACATTCTGTTTAAATCATAATCCCGCTTCCAACTAACACGTTTAACCACTGAAATATCACTGCCATGATTTCTCCGTCCGTTTTCCTCCTGACACTCAAAGTATAAATGGAATGAAAGTGCATGAGATTGCTGCTGCAGTTTTCTCTGGAAAGCAGACATGTTCAGTTTAGACAGTCATAAAGTAGTCTAAGAAATCTGGCACCTGTCCAACCTGGTGAATGTGTTTGGATTAAAGAGAGAAGGAAATGATAACAAAGAAATGGAAACAACTTAAAATTGAGGTAATGTCTACCTTTCAGACATTTCTCTGGATGGCATTTATAATAAATGCAAGCTCTTTCCCCTTCTTGAGGAACGAGTGATTTCAAAATAAATTATTTGTGCAAATACATTAAGCTATACCTACACAAAATCAAATGGACGATCAAGCTATGTCTGAAGAGTGTGCTAAGGCAGAGCTCCCATACTCAAAGCTTAGAGGGAGGGTCTGACAGCCCTGGCTCTGCGCTGGAGCTGCCATCCCGTACCCCGGGGCAGGGCCCTCGAGGTGAAGCTAAGGACTGAGAAATGGCTTAGTGTTCTAGAGTACAAAACAGAAACTCAGCCATCCATAAAAGAATGTCAGCTTTGTCTGGACAGGCAGAGTTTATTCTTTCCAATAAGAATTATTCTAACACAAAGGCAGTTCCCCTTATCTTGTCACTATCTGCATTTGTATGGCATGGTTTCTCTGTGAAAATGGAAAACAATGGAAGTTCCCCAGTCTTTGGTAACTTAGAAAAACATCCTACTTGCCCTTCCTCAAATTCTGTCCTACAGGGGGCCAGCAGGTGGCATGGTGGTTTAGGTGCTAGAAGTCCAATATGGGCCAACGAGGGTTTGAGTCCCGGACCGGTGACTTGCCTTCTCTCTCTGTCTCTCTCTGTCTCTCTCTGGTAAGCACATGTCCCCTGTAGCAAATTTTAAAAATAACAATGATGATGAGAAATAAAATTAAATAAATAATTCTTTTTTAAATTCTCCCCTACACTTCATTTACAATGAATGATCTCTAAAATAAATTTCTTATTAAGCAGATCCTGTTTGAATTGACGACTGGGAGCTAGACACAGACTCATCTAACATTCATTATAGGAGGCAAACAGAGCTAGCCTTCAAAATACTGCGTGCTGCAGCCTGCCCTGTCACTTCCTACTGAAGACGAGAAAATTACATCTTCAAGAAAAATAAAACGAAACCTGGGAAAGCATTTCTCAAGCCTCCGTGTCCTTAACGTGACTGCGGGGCACACATGAGTAGGGCAGCAGGCCCAACATCGCAGGCCGGTGAGAGATGCCTGGGCAGTGTGAACCCAGCTGGCCCTGTGTTTGTTATACCTTGATGGCCCCGACAGTTGTTTCTAACTTCATGGCCATTTAACTATATTCCGTCTGTAGTTGCAATTAGATGAACTGTAGTCAAGGCGTAAGTGAGAAGTCCCATACTTTCAGTAATGTCACTTGGCAATGGCGCTGGAATAAAATGGAAGGCGATAATAAATGGAACTACGCTGTGTGACCCGTGTGACCCTTGGTAGAGGCTCCGAGGACATCAGCTCTCTCACACTCTCCCTCTCCACCTCCGTGTGCACTCACACAGCTCCCCACGCAGTCCAGCCTAGTCGTCAGGCCAAATGGCCAAGGTACCAGTAAAAATCAGAAGCGTACATGGTCCCCAAGGCAGAGCTGAAGGCCCAGCCGCATCCTCTTCAGCGGAGGCCCAAACTTACCTTCGCCTCCCTCCTGTTATTTTTGTCAGCAGCTCTAGAACCCCTCCCACTGCGTAGAGTTTGGGCCCTATACGGAGCTCTCTGCCCTCTGTGGGATATTCTCTGGACCGTAGTGTTCATGACACCTGTCTCAGCATGCTCATTAATTATTTCTATGTGAAAAATATTTTCCATTAGAGTGATGGACAGTGCATTAATATGATTAATAAAAGTTGTCAATGTGTCAGGAGGCCCTGGGAACTCACTGTCTGACCAGGGGACATCATCCTCCTGCCAGGAAGGGACTCAAATAGGACTCCGGGGACGTTTGTGAGAAGACCATCGCTTCAGACCTCCAGGCTGAGATTTAGAGGTCAGGGCGTTCACATTCTGTTTAAATCATAATCCCGCTTCCAACTAACACGTTTAACCACTGAAATATCACTGCCATGATTTCTCCGTCCGTTTTCCTCCTGACACTCAAAGTATAAATGGAATGAAAGTGCATGAGATTGCTGCTGCAGTTTTCTCTGGAAAGCAGACATGTTCAGTTTAGACAGTCATAAAGTAGTCTAAGAAATCTGGCACCTGTCCAACCTGGTGAATGTGTTTGGATTAAAGAGAGAAGGAAATGATAACAAAGAAATGGAAACAACTTAAAATTGAGGTAATGTCTACCTTTCAGACATTTCTCTGGATGGCATTTATAATAAATGCAAGCTCTTTCCCCTTCTTGAGGAACGAGTGATTTCAAAATAAATTATTTGTGCAAATACATTAAGCTATACCTACACAAAATCAAATGGACGATCAAGCTATGTCTGAAGAGTGTGCTAAGGCAGAGCTCCCATACTCAAAGCTTAGAGGGAGGGTCTGACAGCCCTGGCTCTGCGCTGGAGCTGCCATCCCGTACCCCGGGGCAGGGCCCTCGAGGTGAAGCTAAGGACTGAGAAATGG
Organism: Tupaia belangeri chinensis; assembly: GCF_000334495.1. NCBI lineage: Eukaryota > Metazoa > Chordata > Mammalia > Scandentia > Tupaiidae > Tupaia > Tupaia belangeri. Next base: position 2,599,034 of record NW_006160107.1, on the reverse strand, counting down.
CTTAGTGTTCTAGAGTACAAAACAGAAACTCAGCCATCCATAAAAGAATGTCAGCTTTGTCTGGACAGGCAGAGTTTATTCTTTCCAATAAGAATTATTCTAACACAAAGGCAGTTCCCCTTATCTTGTCACTATCTGCATTTGTATGGCATGGTTTCTCTGTGAAAATGGAAAACAATGGAAGTTCCCCAGTCTTTGGTAACTTAGAAAAACATCCTACTTGCCCTTCCTCAAATTCTGTCCTACAGGGGGCCAGCAGGTGGCATGGTGGTTTAGGTGCTAGAAGTCCAATATGGGCCAACGAGGGTTTGAGTCCCGGACCGGTGACTTGCCTTCTCTCTCTGTCTCTCTCTGTCTCTCTCTGGTAAGCACATGTCCCCTGTAGCAAATTTTAAAAATAACAATGATGATGAGAAATAAAATTAAATAAATAATTCTTTTTTAAATTCTCCCCTACACTTCATTTACAATGAATGATCTCTAAAATAAATTTCTTATTAAGCAGATCCTGTTTGAATTGACGACTGGGAGCTAGACACAGACTCATCTAACATTCATTATAGGAGGCAAACAGAGCTAGCCTTCAAAATACTGCGTGCTGCAGCCTGCCCTGTCACTTCCTACTGAAGACGAGAAAATTACATCTTCAAGAAAAATAAAACGAAACCTGGGAAAGCATTTCTCAAGCCTCCGTGTCCTTAACGTGACTGCGGGGCACACATGAGTAGGGCAGCAGGCCCAACATCGCAGGCCGGTGAGAGATGCCTGGGCAGTGTGGACCCAGCTGTCCCTGTGTTTGTTATACCTTGATGGCCCCGACAGTTGTTTCTAACTTCATGGCCATTTAACTATATTCCGTCTGTAGTTGCAATTAGATGAACTGTAGTCAAGGCGTAAGTGAGAAGTCCCATACTTTCAGTAATGTGTCACGTTTCAAAAAACTTATTTCTTCTCATTGAGAGACAGAGACAGAGAGAGACAGCACCCCCCAACAGTGATCCGCCCCAGCCCTCAGGCAGCCCCAGATCATGGGCAAGCATGTGCCCTGCCTACGCGGTCTCCAGAAGGAATCAGACGCCGCTCCAGGGACACTGCCTCGAGGAACAGTGCGTTTGACTGCTGAGTCTCTGGCTAATGACCAGTCCAGCACCGTGCTGGTCCGGAGCTCCCTACTCTCCACCCGAACCTGCCTGGAGTATACGCTTAGCTTTCAGTCTTTTCGCTTTCTTTCCACCTCATGCCAGTGCCAAACAATCTTACCATCTACTTGACTGGTTTATTCTACATGTTGGTAGGGAAAAAAAGGTTGGGGCCAGCAGGTGGCGTGGTGGTTAAGGCACTGGACTCCCACATGGCTAACCAAGGTTCCAGTCCCAAACCTGGCAGCCTACTTTCTCACTTTCCTTCTCTCTCTCTCTGTCTCTCTCTGGTTTGCGTGCATTCCCTGTAGCAAATTAAAAGTAAATATATTAATTAATTAAATAATTTTTAAAGAAAAGAAGTAGGTCCAGAAATCAAGAGATTAAGGTGAACAATCACACAAAATAAATGACCAGGGAAGAAACTAAACCTCCCTAAATTGTAATACACAAATTTACCAATTCAAAGATGGAGTATAAACACATTCTTTAATCAAGAAAGCCAAAAAAAAAAAAAGAAAAAGAAAAGAAAAGAAAGCCAGAAGCAGAAATCAAAAGCAATGTAAGGAGGAGCCCCAGATCTAAGAGGGCTGGCCCTAACATTCCGCCTTCCACAGAACATGCCCTGCGGTCGGGCAGGGAAGACAGGCGTTGACTCCCCGGGAGCGGGTGGAGAGTGGGCCCTGTCCTGCATCTAAGATCAAAGAGCACACAGGCCCGTGGGACCCGCCCAGACTGTGCCCCGAGGCAGGACCTGGTTCCAACGTTCCTCACACATTGTCCGAGGACGACGGTGAAGGTCGGGGTATGGTTAGCAGAGTCGCCAGAGCTCTGACATTAATCTGGGGCCTCGGATCTGGGGGTGTCGCTGTGGGCGCGCGGGACTCGGGCACAGCCCTGCCCCCAGCCGATGTCGCGAGGTAAGGGGATGGACATGAGATGTCTGCAGGCCCAGCTGGACCACAGCACGGGCTCAGGGACACAGGGCGAAGAGGGAGGGGAGGAGAGCTCGGTGAGGACCCCCTCGGGTATTCAGGCCAAGGAGCAAGGAGACAGGCGTTGGAGCAGTCATGGGGCAGGCGGGAAGGGCCAAGACTGCTCCTGCCAAATGCGCGGCTTCCAGGCACCTTTCTGACGCTGCTTTAAAGGACAGAGGGCAAAGCAGTGAAGTCCACCGACAGTCTGTAATCACAGGCCCCCCCCCCCACTGTCTCCTTAGCTGTGTACACCCTTCTCCTTAGCGCAGCAGCCCTCGGCCTTCTTGGCACCAAGAACCAGTTTTGTAGAAGGCAATTTTCCTACAGGTCAGGGGTTCAGCGTGCGAATGGTCCGGAGATGACTGGGTGCGTTAAACTTATTGACACTTTATCTCGGTTAGCCTTACAGTGTGACGTATAATGAAATGATTACGCAACTCACCAAAATGCAGACTCGGCGGGCGTCCTGAGCTTGTTTTCCTGCAGCTAGATGGCCCCATGCCTGCCGTGAGAATCTAATGCAGCCCCTGAGCTGACAGGAGGCGGAGCTCAGGAAAATGCAGGCGATGGGGAGCAGCTGTAAACACAGAGGAAGCTGCACTCCATCCCCCCCTCCTCATAGCTGCTGCACAGCTCCCCACCCATCTGTGACCTGGAAACTGGGGGCCCCTGTCTTAACCTGTCTAGCATGAAGGGAGAAAAGGCCCACAACAAAACCCACACTACAAAATCTAAACATATTCAGGAAAAAATAATCCAGGAATTCATAGCTCTCCCATGCCACAAGATGACTTCATAATTTCTTACTCCTCAAAACTCACAGCCTTCTTCGTCCTCACTCACCAGGGATAGTCTTGTTTCATTTCATCAAAAAACTGAATCAATCAAAAGATGCTTCCATGGATTCCAGCAACACATACCCTTTTACGCACACAGATGTCAGGGCCTCTGCCTCTAACCTGCTGCCAAACGAATCTGCCCCTGCTCTTGCTTAAACGGGTCCCTCTCTCTGTCCCTGAGCCCATCTTGTGTGCTCAGGACCAAATTCACACGTACGCACCTCTTACTCATTTCTGTCAGAAATTTCTTCTCTATTTGACCATTCCCATCTGTATAAAGATAATGTTTTTAATTCTTCTACTTAAAAATAATCTTCCTCACTTTGTCCATAAACTATCATTTCTTTTTCTCTCTCTCTTTTTTTTTTTTTGAGAGGCTTTTTGCTGTAGGGCGTGTGTACTCGCCAGAAAGACAGAGAGAGATAGAGACACAGAAAGCGAGAAATCACCCCCCCAGAGGGGATGGCCACACTGCAATCCCTTCTCCTCCATTCGCCTCTCAGGATCTTGAGCACGTAAGTACACGCACCCAGTGTGAGTTGAAGCCACCGGGTCCAGGACTCGAATCGTGGTTGGCTACATGGGAGTTCAGCAACATAACCATTACGCTAACTGCTGGTCCCTCTTTTTCTTTTTTTAAAGAGAGATTTTTTGCTATGGGGTGCATGCACTTGCCAGAGACAGAGGAAGAGAGACAGTGAGAAATCACCCCCAGGGGAGATGGCACCCAGCAATCCCTTCTCCTCTTGGAATTTTAGGCACTCATGCACAGGCAAACAAACCTGGCATGAGTTTTAAACCACTAGGTCTGGGGCTCAAAGCATGGTTAACTATGTGGGAGTACAACAATATAACCATTATGCCATCTGCTGATCCCGCACAATCATTTCTGTATTCCCTGTTTCAGAAAATCAACTTAAGAGTTATCTGTATGCCTTGCCTCTGACTTCCCTCTTCTCTTTCTTTTCCTTCAATTCTTTTATTTTTTAAAGAATTGTTTATTTTATTTATTTTTTATTATCATTATTACTCTTTAATTTTACCAGAGAGAGACAGAGAGAGAAGAAAAGTGAGAAAGCAAGCCACCGGGTCTGGGATTCAAACCATGATCAGCCATGTAAAAGTCCAGGACCTTAACCACCACATCACCTGCTGACCCCTTCCTTTCCATTCTTTTTTTAAAATTATTTATTTATTCAATTTTATTAATATAATGTTGTTTGGGTTTTGTTTATTTGTTTGTTTGTAGTTTTTAATTTGACCAGTTGGAGACAGAGAGAGAGAGAAAGGGAAAGTGAGGAAGCAAGCTGCAAGATCTAGGACTTGAACTGTGATCAGCCATTTGGGAGTCCGGAGCCTCAACCACCACACCATCTGCCAGCCCCATCCCTTCCATTCTTAATCATTCTCCAGAACTTCCTTCCGTCCACCGTCATAATCACTCCATCAAAACTACTCTTGTCAATGACATCAGCTTTATCAAAGTGCTAAATCCCAAGATATATTCTCAATCTCCATCTTAACTAGAACTGTCGTAACATTCGAGGCAAGAATATGAATTTCTCTCCCTTTGTTTACTTATTTCGCTTGGCTTCAAAACAATACACACCCTTGGTTTTCCTTCTAATTAAATAGTTGGCCCTTACAAACTTCTTCATTTCCTTTTCTTCTAGATCTCTTATGGAAGCACCTGATCTTGGTCTTTTTCTTCTTTTGTTTTTTGCTTACACCTGTTCTCTAGGGTCTCTTGCCTACCTCACTGCCTTACCCACACCTGTGTTGTCCCGGCCCACGGGACAGTAGAACAGGTTTCCTGAGGGAAGGAGTGAGAGACGGGATGAACGGCGCACTATCACAGCACGGAGATGACGCAGTGTCTCTTCAGGGTCATCTCTTTATTGTAGGCAGCACGGAGACAACACAGTGTTCAGGGTCATCCGGAGCCGACACAATGTCGCCACAGCTCTCCAGGGTCTCCCAGGTTGCCTGGAGACGATGCAGTGTCAGCTCTTCAGGACCTTCAGGGTCGTCTGGAGACTACGCAGTGTTTCAACTCTTCAGGCTCTTCAGTCGTCGTCTTCCTGGTCGTCGTCGTCCTCCTGGTCGTCATCATCTTCCTGGTTGTCTGTCGATTATGGGCCAGAGATCATGCTTATATACACATTGGTGGGCCGTGATTGGTTGAATGAAGGATAGCAAAAGGTAGGTTATGATTGGTTGCTTTGTGGACCAATCATGAGGTACCGAATATGCAAATTTGAGGGATTCTAGTGGCCAATCAGAGCAAAGTTTCAAAGGTCAGGTTTTTTGAAGGGAACCAATCATGGCAATTGTTTGCTCCCTGAGAAACCTGGGCAGACTCGCAGGTGCGCAACCTCCCACACTGTGTGAGGGATGCCCAGACTTCCAGCTTCTACCCAGAGCTCGTAGTGAGCCGCGTTCACATACACAGCTGTATGTAAGACATTTCCAACCCTCAACTTATTTTCGCCACCTCACACCATCCCACCTGCTTGCCCCCCATCTCATGGAAAGCCAACTGAAAATGTTAAATTGCTCAAATCAAAAATCCTGAAATAATCTTTGACTCTTTTCTTTCTTTCACGTTCCACATCCAATCTATCTGAAAATCTTATTGGCATTTCTCTCAGAATAAATCAGAAATCCAGCTAGTAGTCATCACTTCCTGGTAAGAACCACTAACACTTCTTTTATGAATTATTTTCTTTTAAAGAATTATTCTATTTAACTTTATTTATTTATTTATTTATTTGTATTGTGACCGGGAGTGGGAGGGAGAGAGAGTGAGAAAGCAAGCCATCAGATCTGGGACCTGAATCGCAGTCAGCCATGTGGGAATCCAGCACCAACCACCAGTCCCTGGAATATTATTATTTTTAAGATAGATTTTTACCATCGGGCGCGTGCGCTCACCAGAGAGACAGAGAGCACCAGAAAGACAGAGAGAGACAGATAGATAGAAAGTAAGAAATCACCCCCCAGGGATGGCCATGCTGCAGTCCCTTCTCCTCCATTCTCCTTTTGGGATCTTGGGCACGCAAGCACATGTGCCTAGCAAGAGTTTTAAGCTGCCAGGTCTGGGACTTGAATCATGGTTGACTGTGGGAATCCAGCGACATAATCATTATTCCATCTGCTGGTCCCCTTTTGTGGATTTCTTAATAGCCTCTTTCTGGTGTCCCTGCCTATTCCCTTGACCTCTTACAACCTATTCCTAATAGAGCAATTTTTTAAAACATTGATCAGATTTTTTTAAATAATTATTTATTTTATTTTATTTATTATTATTTTATTTGTCCAGAGAGAGAGAGGGAAAGCGAGAAAGAAAGCCTCCAGGTGCAGGACCTGAACGGTGATCAGCCGTGTGGGAGTCCAACACCTTAAGCACCATGCCACCTGCTGGTCCATATTGATCAGACTTTCCTACTCTCCTGCTTAGAACTTAGTAAATCTTCTCATTTCTTTCAGGCCAAATGTCAAAATTTGTTTTGGGGCATTATTACTTTACAGAACTATTTTACTTGTTATCATTATTTTTTTTTTTAATTTGACCAAAGAGAGAGAGGAGAGAGTGAAAGCCACCACATCTGGGACTCGAACTGCAGTCAGCCATGTGAAAGTCCAGCGCCTTAACTACCATGCCACCTGCTAGTCCCTAAATGCCAAAATTATTACAAGGTCCTACGAGGTCTGGCCCTTTTTCACTTCTCTGATCTCATCCCTTACCGTACTTCCCTGGCTGAGTCCTCCACAGTCACATGCCCTTTGTACATGAAAGTATAGAAGGATACAAACATGCTCTCCACAGAAACAGAACAAAATGATGCATAGCAAGCAACGGGAAAGTTACTTCCAGGGAAGGATATGTAGTTTCGATAAGAAAATAAAGACCTGCCGTCTGGACATTAGTGGGGGAGATGCATTTTATGCAGGACGACAGAAGAGGCAGTGGGTAAGGTGCTTCTAACATGACGAAGGTTTTATATTTTGTGTGAACCGATACAACATTACTGCTGAATGGATCATATTATAATCACAAGACCATCTCTGAGCACAAAACAATATATAACAAAATTCAATAGCTAGTTTTTTCTTTTGAGAATTATGTATTTAATTTTGTTTATTTATTCATTTATTTTATTTTATTTTAATTTGACCGGAGTGAGACACACACGGGGTACGGGAAGATGGGGTGTGAGAAAGCAAGCTACCAGGTCTGGGAGTCAATGTGGGAATGTCCAGCCCCTTAACCACCACGCCGCCTGCTGGTCCCCATCCACAGCTAGTTTTAAAGGGAATAGATTGGAAATATCTAAATGAAGGCAAAAAGGAAGGCTAGAGGAAGCAAAACCAGTGGGGACAAATTAACTACTGGAGCAGCAGGCCAGGACTTACCTAACGCCGATCACAGTAAATGTTAGTGCGTAAACGCTCCAGCTGAAACGCCGTTATCAATGTGGTACAAGTCCAATGAGTAACACGCTGCTGCTACCGTCTACCACACCATGGTAAGAGCCACACATTAGAAGCTGAGCCGTCAGAACTGGGACTGTCTGTATAAAAGACAGAGAGGTTGAAAATAACTGGCTAGAAAAAAAATACGTGACACAGCGGGGAAGAATAAGAACCCTAGAGAGGTCGTTATAATATAAATAATGGTGACTTCCAGAAAAGCAGCATTAATAAAGAGGGATACTTCATAGTGAAAAATGAAATAACTCATCAAACAGAAACAAATTATAAATATATATTTATCAAATAATAGAAACTTAAAGTGCATGAAGCAGAAATAGAAATAAAGGGAGAAATGAGAAATTACACGATCTTTTTAAACTAGCAATTAATAAGAGCCAGAAAACAAAAATAATTAGTATAAACTTGAATGCTCTGAACAACACCATCAATGATCTTAATCTAATTGATATTAAATAACATTATATCCAACAACTGTAGAATAAATATTTCTTTTTAGTGCACATTATATGGTGAATATAAATTATATGGTGAATATAAATGTAAATTGTACACTAGAAATAATATATATTTTAGCATAAAACAAGTCTCAAAATATTTCAAAGAATTGAAATAATGATAAGAATTGAAATAATAATAATTGACTAATGATAAGATACAAGGAGCGACCAGCAGTTGGCGTAATGGCTATGTCGCTGGACTCCCATGTAGTTGACCGTGGTTCGAGTCCCGGACCCGGTGGCTTAAACTCACACCTGGCGCGTGTGCGTGTGTGCCCAAGATCCCGAGAGGAGAATGGAAGAGAAGGGATTGCAGTGTGGCCATCCCCCCTAGGCGGGTGATTTCTTGCTTTCTGTCTCTCTGTCTCTGTCTTTCTGGGAACATACATGCCCTATAGCAAAAACCTCTCCAAAAACAAAAAATAATAATAATAAGGTAAGATACAAGGAAACCCCAAATATCTGTAATTTTTTTTAGAGGTTTTTGGTTTAGGATATGTGTGGTCACTGGAGAGAGAGACAGAGACAGAGAGAGGAAAAGTGAGAAATCACCCACTAGGGGGATGGTCATGCCTCGATTCCTTTTCCATTCTGCTCCCTGAATCTGGGTGTGCACACATATATACAAGGTGTGATTTCAAGCCACCAAGTCTGGGACTCAAACCACAATGGGCCATGTGGGAGTCCAGCGATGGATCCACTATGGCATTTGCTGTTCCCCAAATATCTGTAATTTAAACAATACATTTCTAGATAATTCTTGGATCAAAACAAAATCATAAGAGACATGTTAAAATATTTTGAGCTGAATGACAATGAAAATACAATAAATATTCATAGCAACTGTATCTGAAATAGTCAAAAACTACAATGGCAGTCAACTCGAATGCCAGTCCACAAGTTGATGGATTCACAGATTGCTGTACGCTCATATAATAAATTATTTCACAGTAAGAAGTCAAAATTTTTAAATTGTACAAATTATAAAACACTTATAATTATAATACAAATTATATTAACATTTATATTAACGATTATAATACAAATTATAAAACAGCTTTTTTTTTTTAAACATGAGCAAATCAAAAAAGATACGATGCATCCATGTGTTGCTTAACAATGTGGATGTGCTCTGAGAAACGCATCATCGGGCAATTTCCTCATTGGGCCAACATCGTACTTCTACAGGCCCGCACACACAGCCAGACCCACACTGTAGGCACATAGGCCGAAAAGCATTGCTGGTTATACTCCCACAAGACCAGAATGGAAAAGCTGGACATTACACAAACGTCAATTCTTTAAAAATTAGTATATAAAATCATTCTATTCCAATAAAAAAATATAATCAGGAAATGTTATGAAATTTAAAATGTTACTCTCATATTCATCAGGACGAGAACATTTTCAAGAAAATGAAAACAGTCTGGAGAGCAGATTTGCCCTACTGGGTAGCGAAACACACCACGAAACCACAGTTTTACTAGAGGATTAAACTACAGGATTAAAATAGTGTGGAAATGGCAAAGCAAGCATAATTAATAAAACAAATGAAACAGAACTGAGTCCAGTTACAGAGCAATGTGTACACAGGAACTCAGAATATTTTCTTAAGTATGTTAAGAAAAATCTCTGTACTGTGCTCTCAGTTTTTCTGTGAATCTAAAATTATATTAAAGAATAAAGCCTATTAACATTTAAAAATAAAAATAAAATTCAGTTATGCAAAAAATGTGCATTTCAAAACAATAAAAAAGAAATGCATTATTGTTTTTTAAAATTATTTTATTTATTTTTGTTCATTTATTTTAATTTGACCAGAGAGGGACAGAGAAAGAGAGAGAAGGAGAACAAGTAAGCCGCCAGGTCCGGGACTCGAACCGTAGTCAGCCATGTGGGAGTCCAGCACCCTTAATCAGCACGTCCCCTCCCAGCCCCAAGAAATACATTATTAAATAAATGATGTGCTACAGTCAGGTAAATATTTAATAAAATATATAAAATTTTCCATATCACATAATGATACACAGAAAGGAAATGTTAGAAATATTTCAAAGTTAAATGTTAAAAACAAAAAATAACAACTTGTCAAAATAAAATGTGAAAAAACCTAAGAGAACATGATAGGGACCAGCACATGGTAATGGTGGTTAAGGCACTGGACTCCTGAATGGCCAACTGCTGTTAAAATCCCAGATGCAGCGGCTTGACATCCATGCCGGGAGTGCGTGCGTGCCCAGGGTCCGGAGAGGAGCGTGGAGGAGAAGGGATGGCAGCATGGCCATCCCCCCAGGGCTGATCCTCACTTTCCCTCTCTCTGTCTCTCTCTGGCAAGCACACATGCCCTATGGCAAAAACCTAAAAAAGCAAAACAAAACAAACACGATAAAGAAAAGACATTCTTAACGAAGTCACAAAATCTGGAAGTATAAGTAAGGATGACGCTTTCGAAAATGTTGAGCATTATATAGTATTCCAATCCAAGTAAAAAGTAAAGTCACAGCCTACGGTGAAATATTTAGTGCATTTATCCAAATAAAGAATATATCTGCCAGAGCAAATAGGTTACTAGAAGAATGGGGATTAGAACAGCCAGCTATATAAAGCACATGTGGTCCGCGACTGTACTGGAAATCAGGGAGACACAGAGGAGGCCCACGTGGCATCTTCCCGTGCTGAGCAGGGACGTTCGACGTACCGAGGTGGGACTGTCAGCCGGGACAGATTCGTCAACGGGCAACCCGAGCAAAACACATCCAGATTTCACAAACATATCCCTTTAGCCACAGTAATTTTACCAAGAGTGATGTTTCTAAGCGAAAACATATGGATATACATAGAAAAGATCACAATTGTTTGTAAAACAGAAGAAGAAAACAAATAAAAATCAACAGGGAAATAAACAAACTTACAAAATGTATTGACAGATATTAAAGACAAAGAAAAACACTCCTTATGAACAGCAACGCTCACTTACGAAGGTCGATGCTGACCAAATTAAATTGCTAACATAATGCAATTCCATAAAAATCCAGACAAGTTTATTTGGCTGACTTTTACAACCTAGTTCTAAAAACGATCTAGAAGAACAAAGGCAAAGACTAAAATACTCTTGAGAAAAAAAAATGAGAAGGACTGAGTCATAACATACAGTAAGCATGACAGTTACCACTTATTATTAATATGACATGTAATATTTAAGCTATTCATATTTCGTACAGAATTAAACACATGTAAGGAAACTGTACGTGACAGCGTTGGCACAAGAGAGCACCTGCAGAGTATTCAATAAACGACAAGGGCAAAACGAAAGGCGTTGGTACCCTGAGACACTATTCACAAAATAGGGAAAAATGTTGAAATTTCAGAAGAAAATATGAAGCCAAGGTTTGTAACTGGAGAATAGAAGGATGTTCTGAATAACACGTAATAACTAAAATCAAAGAGAAAAAGCTTCTTTCAACATAACATCATTAAAATTTTAAACTTTTATGCATCAAAAAAAAAAAAATCACCATTGGTGACTGGAAGGTGGCGTGGTGGTTAAGGGACTGGACGCTCCCACATGGCTGCCCATGGTTTGAGTCCCAGACCTGGCAGCTTGCTTTCTCACTTTTCATCTCTCGCACTGTATCTCTCTCTGATCAAATTAAAATAAATGAATGAATAAATAAAATAAAATATTTTTTTAATAAAGCTTTTTTTAAAAGAATGATTTTAGTTAATTTTATTCATTCATTTATTTATTTTCATTTGACCAGAGAGGGACAGAGCAAGAGAGAGGGAAAGTAAGAAAGCAGGCCACTAGATCCAGAACTTGAACCTTGGTCAGCCCGGTGGGAGTCAACCACCCTAACCACTATGCCACCTGCTGGCCCCAATTTTTTTTTAAATCGTCATTAAAAAAATAAAAGACGAGACCAGCAGATGGCATAATGGCTATGTTGCTAGACTCCCATGTGGTCGACCGCGGTTCAAGTCCCGGACCAAGCAGCTTAAAATTTATCCCAGGTGCATGTATGTGTGTGCCCAAGATCCCAAGAGGAGATTGGAGGGGAAGGGATTGAGGAGTGGCCATCCCCCCAGGAGGTGGTTTTTTACTTTCTGTCTGTCTCTCTGACAGGTACAAGTGTCCTATAGCAAAAACCTCTTTGAAAAAAGAGATAAGCCTAAACAGGGAACAAGTACTTGCCGTGCATGGCTAAAAAGTGATATGGGGAACCAGCAGGTGGCATGGTGGTTAAGGCGCTGGACACTCCCATATGCTGACCACAGTTCGAGTCCTGGACCTGGTGGCTTGTTTTCTCATCTCTTCTCTCTCTCTCTTTCTGTCTCTCTCTCCCTCAGGTCAAGTTAAAAATAAATGAATGAATAAATTAAATTAAATTAAATTAAATAATTATTTAATTTAAAAAAAGAGTGATAAGGAAAATACAAATCTGTAAAATAAATCTTAAAAAGATAAATGTTTAGAAAAATGGGGGTGGGGGAAAAAGAAATAAAAATGGCCGTAAGTATTCTAAAAGAGGGCCACCCCCCCACTGTGTAGTGGTTGAGTGCTATGCACTAGGGAGGAGCCAACAGGTGGCGTGGTGGTTAAGGGCACTGGACTCCTACATGGTCAAGTGCGGGTCAAGTCCCAGACCTGGCAGTTCGTTTTCTCATTCTCTCTCTTTCTCTCTCTCTCTATTCTCTGATCAAATTAAAGTAAGTAAATAAATAAATAAAGCTAAATTAAAACAAAAATGTTTAAGTGCTATGCACTGGGAACCAGCTCCCACACAGTTGACCGCGGTGCACATCCCTGTCCCAGTAGCTTGAAAAACACGCTGGGTGTGCTTGTGTGTGTGGCCGAAATCCCAACTGGTCGGAGGCCTGGGAGAAAAGGGATGAAGACGTGATCGGGTCCTTTCCCTCCCTCTCTCTCTGACAAGTGTACAGGCCCTCTGGCCATTAAAAAAGAATTATTCAAAGATGTTTAACCTCGCAAAGAACAAAGAACATACAAACTTGTGTGGCAAGGCTTATGAAGTTTTAAAATAAAATATACCAAGGATATAGCACTACCAACTGTCTTGTGCATTGCTAGAAGGGGTGTAAATTGTTAGGCATTTCAGAAAGCAGTCCTATCGCCCGGGGATTTGACAGCGTGTCTGTGGTGGGAAGCACGATAACAGCCCACAAAGATGCCCACGTTCTAATCCCTCCAACAGGGAACACACTACACGTGGAGGGCAATGCAGGGCGTGTGGAATAGAAGTTACTAACAGCTGACACTGAAGTGAAAGCACTATCCTGGCAGGCCCAGTGTCATCACAGTGGTCCTCGACATGTGGAAGGACGAGGAAGAGCCAAATCAGAGACGTCAGGGCAGCGACGGCAGCAAGGCTGCCCTGATCTCCTGGGTGAACTCTACCCACCACTGCTGGCTCTGACAATGGAGGGGCCCACAATAGCAAGCAGAATCTACCCTAGCACCTCCAGGAGGAAGACAGCCCCGCCTACATTTTAGCCCAGTGAGACTCATTTCGAACATCTGAGCTCCAGAACTCTGAGATGATTCGTTTGTATTTGAAGCTACTACATTTGCGGTGATTTGTTATAGCAGCAACAGGAAACTAATACACACATTTTAACTCAGCAGTTTCCCACCTCTAAGCAAATACCTTGCAAGAATGCACCAGTGACGTGTCCAAAATATTCCCAGCAGCGTTATTTTGAACAGAAAAAAAATCGCAAATCAAATGCACATCTATAGGGCCAATTGACTTAAGGAACAGGGGGTGAGAGGCAGACAGTGAAGTGTAACAGCAACACAGACTCCAGGGCTACCACGCCCAGGTTTTCAGCCCAGCTCCTCTTCTACCAGCTGTGTGACCTGATTACTTATCCTAACGGTGCCGCAGTATTCACACATGCAAAATGGGATTACTCACTGTACCTATCTCACTATGCCCCTATCTCATCATGTTGGTATGAAAATTAAATAAACGGATGCATGTGAGATACTTGGGACAGTACTTCAAAGGCCTAGCGCTATACAAAACTAAGCTAATAATCCTTAAACTGGACTTGGACAGAGCAGGGAAAATAAATTGTCTAAAGATTTCTTCAATATGAATAAATCTCAAAATATAAAGTCATCACTCCTGGGTATCTACCCAAAGGACAGGAGAATGCTCAGTCAGAAAAGCACTTGCACATCAATGTTTATTGCAGCATTGTTCATGATTGCTAAGACATGGAACCAACACAAATGTCCACAAACAGATGAATGGATGGAAAAAGTGTGGCACATGTACTCTGTGGAATACTACTCAGCCATAACAATTAAATTAAATTAAACAAACAAACAAACAAACAAAAAGAAGACTCTGGAGTTTGATAAAAGTTGACTATGAAAGATTTATTGCTGAGTGAAGCAAGCCAGGCTATGAAAGAAAGATCTCGTGTCTCCACTTAATATGTACTGACTATCCATACTCTGTGGTAGAGATTGAAATATTGGAGGGAATAAAAGCAGTGAAAATAGTTATGGATGCTGAAGCCAGTGTGGAATGGGCTGGGCGGGAAGGGGACAGCACAGAGAAGGACAGCATGAGAGCAAACAGAGAGGCATGACATTAGTGGGACACAGAAATGGGTTGCTACTGCTGATAATAACATGTACAGTTCTCAACTGCACTGGTGTGAGAAGTACTTCATGTTAAGTAAATTCTCTTTATAAGCCAAGTGATGTATAGGGATTGAGTATTTTTTTTTAAAAAAATGAAAATACAATAATAATCTGAAAAAAATGAAAAGCTATTTGCCGATGATGATGTGGATAATAATGTCTTTGTCTTGACCGATATGCATGGTAATCATGCTGGAAAAAGAAATGTTATACACTGTAAAGACATATGTGATAAATGTAATACAGGGGCCAGCAGGTGGTGTCGTGGTTAAGGATGCTGGGCTCCCACATGGCCAACAGTAGTTTGAGTCCAGGACCTGGCAGCTTTCTTTCTCTCTCTCTTTCTCTCTCTCTCACTCTGTCCCTCTCTAGTCCAATTTAAAATAAATATTAAAAATAAAATAATTATTAAAAAACCTCTTAAATGTGGTATAAAAATATAGTTTATTTTAAAAAAGAAGAAAAAAATTAGAAATAATGTTCAAAATTTGTATGAATAAAAATGTAAAGCAAAAAAATATATATAAAGTCAGGAGCAAAAAGTAAATCCAAATAATGCTTAATGTGATATAACTTCTCTAAAAACCTGTCAATCTAAGTATGGATTATTTAGACTAAACGTAAGTTGCAAAATTGTAACTGCACGTGTTCAGGAGAGTAACGGCTTCCTGGGGGCGAGGCTGGAGCGAAGAAGCGCAGTAACAGGTGGAGAGGTGCAGGTGCCTCCAATATTCGTGATGTCCCGGCTATTAGGCTGTGGGACAGGTTCACGGTTTTTTTTTTTTTTTTTTTTTTTTTTTTGAAGAGGTTTTTGCTATAGGGCGCATGCACTCGCCAGACAGACAGTGAGAGACAGAGAGACAGAAAGCAAGAAATCACCCCCTAGGGGGGATGGCCTCGCTGCAATCCCTTCTCCTCCATTCTCCTCTCGGGATCTTGGGCACGCACGCACACGCGCCCAGCATGAGTTTAAGCCACCAGGTCTAGGACTCGAACCACAGTCGACTACATGGGAGTCCAGGGACATAGCCATTATGCTAACTGCTGGTCCCAACGGTGTTTCTTGTATCAGCTTCAGGTTTTATATATATGGTAGTATATATAACACTTCTAGCTTACAAAATATAATAAGAAAATCATACTTACTCTTTTGTATGAGTAAAGTGTTTATAACATAAAGTATATAATTAATTTATTAATTTATTGATACAGTTTGGTGTAAGGCACTGTGCTCGCTGGGAAGAGGCAGAGAGGGAAAGGGAGAAAGCAGCCCTCAGGAGGGAGGACCACCCCTCACTTGCCTCTCGTTTCTTCTCCTCTCAGGATTTTGGGCATGCACGTGCATCTGGAGTTTCTCAAACTGCTGGGTGTGGGACTCGAACAGCAGAGCCAGCCATGAGGGATTCAGTTACCTTCATCGCCACACCCCCAGCTGGCCTCACATAATACAGATTATAGAAAAATAAATTTTATAAAATTGGGTATATCTTTTCTAGCAAATGCATGAAGCAGTCAGAGAACTCATCAAGAAATACCATTAAAAAAATTAGCTGCAGAATAATTTCGGTATGAAGTTATTCACTTAAAAACCAAATAAAATACTTATTTGTTATGTTCATGTATTTGCATGCATGAATGTATACATGTATTTCTGGGGAAGAAGCATGGGGAAGCCCCACCTGCAGTTTGAAGATATCATGTCTAGCATGTGTTAGCAGGTATACTGAGTACAAAGTTTGAGACGAGTAAGGTCTAAAGCAGAATTTGGGGGAAACCACATTAATTCTCTGAGAAATTGTTGTGGCAAATTCTTTAAGAAAACATACAGGGGCTAAGTCCCCGGTCTGGGACTCAAACTACAGTCAACTACATGGGCGTCCAGCAACCGAACCACTACCCCTCTGCTGGTCCCTATTCCTGTCATTTTTAACAGCTGAGTTTTCTGAGTCCAAGGAGACAATCCCAGTTTTATCATCCTCCAGCCAACAGCAAGATGTACAGAGACAGAGAAATCACGCCAGGCCCTTTAACACCAAACCCAGCTTTCGGATCCTGAGTTAGGCCCATGCCCTCACCCCACTGCCCTGCGGACAGAAAAGGCGGCTTCAGCAGGCTGACCAGACCACGCTCAGCACACCGTTACTGTGAGAGAAGACGGAACCAAGTACTGGAGGACAACGGCGACACTCACCACGATGGCGACAACCAGCCTATTAAAACTTACATGGATGGGGCCAGCAGGTGGCGTGGTGGCTAAGGCGCTGGATTCCCACATGATCGACTGGGGTTAGAGTCCTGAACCTGGAGGCTTGCTTTCTCATTTTTTCTTTCTCTCTGTGTGTCTCTCTCCAGTGAGCACACATGCCTTCCCTCGGTCTCTGGTAAGTATACATGCCCTATAGCAAATTTTTAAAAAAATATATATAAAATTTTAAAAACCTATATGAATGTAAAAGACAAAATATCTGTAAAGTTAATTGTGCAGATGAAGAAAATATACTTAAAAATCACACAGCTTCAAACAAATAGCTTATAAGATATAATTTCTATTAAGAAAAACATTAGCTAAATAAGTTAGTCAAAATAAGTTTTCTGTAATAAAAAAATTATATTTTTTTCTTACTCTTCTCCAAAACTGAAAACATTAGTGACAATGATCAAGTGTATAGCAGAGGGAGAAAAGGGGAAGCTCTGAATAATTCAAAATTCATCATGACTTGATTCGCTTGTCTTCTCAGTCTTCAGATCACAAAGTCTAACAATGTGTGCATTGGTTTTGTATTTAACTAAACATAAATTTATGGAGCACTCAGTTTGTTCAACTCACAGAGTTAATTTTATGACACCACATGCCAACACTCAGCTAGGAAAACAGCCATTCTGTCCTCTTTGCAACCTTGGTTACTCTATAAAGTGTTTCATGGGCCAGGTGATGTTGTGGTTAAGGCAGCTGGATCCCACATGGCTGGCCACGCAGTTCAAGTCCTGGACCCGGTGACTTGGAACATACCAGGCGCATGTGCGTGTGCCCCCAGATCCCAAGAGGGGAATGCAGAGATGGGATAGCAATGTGGCCATCCCCCTCACTCCCACCACCCCTCTCTGGCAAAACTAAAAGAAAATTAAATGAAAAAGCATTTCACTGCTCCCAGATGCCTACGACCAGGTGAATCTGGTAGGCTCCCCGCACGGCCCGTAGTTGACGCTAAGCGGAAACGCAGCGGAGCCGTGAGGACAGGCTCGCATAGCCACTGAGAAAGCAGGAGTGTCCCCGCGTGGCCCCTTTCATTCTCCGGCCTTGACCCAACTGCCTTGGGGAGACCCTGGTGAGACAGGCCGAGTCCTGGGAGAGTCCGGGGAGCGGGAAGGAAGAGCAAGGGCCCGTGTACAGCCACACCCTCAACTGCTCGGTTTCCTCTGCTTGGCTCGGCTTCCTGGTTTGAGTAAACTCGGTTCAAAGAGGACGAGTGACCTACCCCAAGTCTCGCGCCAATGATACCAGAAGTGGGTCCCCTCGGCCCTTCAGGAAGCAGTTCTAGGTGCTCCCACGAATTACCACGGGCCTGTTTTCTGGCGGAGACCCGCATCGCCATGTCTAAGCGGCTCCCCTGCACATTTTTATTGCTCATTTTCTTTGAGCAAATAAAAGTGTTTTATATCCTCTGGGGCCATTTATTTGACAATGGTAGACGCGTGGGAAAATGTAATTGCTCGTAGGAGGATGTGCTAGTAAATATGAAGTTTAAAGGTTAAAAATGAATATTCTGACTCTGGAACTTTCCTCGAATCCAAGGAGGAAAGGGGGCCAGGGCAGGGCGGCGGTCTGACCGCAGGGCAGGCGTGGCAGTGGCTCCGGCTTGCCCGGGTCGCCTCTCCCTGCTGGCTGGGACCTCTCCAGACTGAGTTTCCTCTCCAAAGGGAGGTGGGTGACCTCGAATCCTCTGAGGACAGGCGGCAGCTGAGGGCTCCAGCAGAAGCTCTATCTCGGCCTGAGCGCCTGCAGGCACTGCTGTGGGTGTGACCCCTGCACGCTGGTGGCCTGGGGTTCTAGACCCAGGCAAGGCTCACCAGGCTGCCTTTGCCTGGAATCTGTCTCCTCTACTTCTGGACAATTTCCTCTCTCTTTCTGGAGACTATTCCAGGGGGAAAAAAAAAAACACCTGAATGGGTGTCAGTCACGTGCGTTTGATTTTAAATTTATCCCATGTTCTCATAGCTGAATTTAATGAAGAGATCAGAGAGGTCAGCAGGTCCCAGGTGATCAGTATCGTGTCAGAAGGGGTGGAAGGGCATGGCAGGTGTAGAGTGAAGTAAAGTTGAAGATAGCAAAACACACAGACACAGATTGTGTGGAAACAGTGTCTCAGTTATACCCTGGCACAGATTGTGTGGAAACAGTGTCTCAGTTATATTTTGGTGATGTCATATGCATTTTATGATGTATATTCCTATGAGGAGCCAGCTTAAAATGTTGCAATGTCTAATGGGAATATCTAAATACTGCTTTTTATTCTTTTTTATCTTTATGAGAATTGGTCACTTTATTTGCTCCAGAATGAGTCATCAAAATGTCCTGAGAATAATAACCACATATACAGAACTCTTAGAGGCTCGCGGTTCTGCTCGAGATGACTGATATTTTATAAAAAGAGACGCGTGTCTAAAACAGAGATGCAGTAGCGCTGAGCGTGACCGGACGGGACTCAGGTGGTGACTTCTCGAAGGCACACGCACTTGCGTTTGACACTGGATGTTTTATGTATACGAGTACTTTCCTAAATAGTTTCATCTCAGAAGATCTTTTTCTGTTCAAGCGTTATTATTTCAAGGCATTTTAACACTGAATTGAAATGAGTTTCCATTTAACTCAGTTGGCTGTAGTGAATCCCCACTTTAACTCTGAAAGCCAAAGTCCTTTCCGAGGCCTATGAAGGCCAGAATAAATTGTTCCCCTCAGATTCTTGTGACCGCCTCTCCCACCTCATCCTCATACTCTGCTCTAGACACACTGGCCTCCTCATCGTCCCTGGGAAACACACTCTAGCCGAGAGCCTTTACTCTGACTGTCCCTTTTCCAGGGACTCTTCCACAAGCATGCCTTTGACCAGCTCCTTCGTCCCCTTCAGCCTGTGCTCCAATCTCACGTCTCGGTGCCGCCCTCCTGGCCACCCACCCTACTCTGCATTGCTCACGTGTCCCACGCCCCTCAGTCTGCTCCACTTTTTCTAGCACGGGTAACTTTTTCATATGTAATTACTCTTTATTGTAAGAACTGAGCACTTGGCTAGAATGTAAGTCACCAGGCATAGTCTTCCTTGGGTTGCATCCTGATATAGTCCCAAGACTCCAAAGAGTGACCAGCACGTAATAGTCGTTCAAAAAATGCTTGTTGGCACAGAGGTTAAGGAAGCTGGATCCCACGCGACCAACTGAGCAGTTCAAGTCCTGGACCCAGATGCTTGGAAAACACTCCATGGATACATGGGTATGTGCCCGAAATCCCAAGAAAAGAATAGAAGAGAGAGGATTATGACATGGCCTTCCCGCCCCAGGGTGGGGGTGGGGTGTGATTTCTCACTGTCTCTCACTCTATATCTCTCTCTCACTGTCTCTCTGTGCAAAGTGCACATGCCCTATAGCAAAAACTAAAAAAAAGAAGCATTTGTTGAATGAATCCTACTGAACAAAACCCTGTGTTCTCTTGCTGAACACTCCTATCAAAATCGTGTCTCTATATTTATCCACATATACCCTTTATTGTGTTCATTAGACATCTCGATTTAGTCAGCCAATATTTATTGAGGTAATACAAACACGAACACAGCAGATAAAGCATTACATTATAGAGAAAGGTTTAGTCAACCAAATAAACATGATGTACACAAATGTAACAATATGATAAAAAGTCAATCAGAGACCATCAGAGGAGAATGAGACAGCAGAGGAGGTGACATTGACCAAAGACAAAATGAATGAGGGAATGAGACGTGGGTATTCAGGGAAGACAGGAGGTTTATGATGACAAGTACAAAATACCTGAGCAGAAAGCTATGGGAGGAGGTCACTGTGGCTGGAATGTCCTGCGTGATGGAGGGGGGCAGGAGATGCGGCCAGAGCACAGCCAGGTTAGCGAGCAGGTTCAAGGCCACGGTAAGACAGTTGGTTCTGCAGTGGTTGAACACCACTGGAGGGTGAGGAACAGAACGACTGATCGATTTCACGTGTCCTTTTTGTATTGCTTGACTTTTTACAATAAATCTATAATCCTCCCAAAGTCAATTAAAAAAAGTATGTAGTGAAAAGAAAAGAGGCATGAATAAAATTGTACGTGTGTGTGTGTATGGGAGGTGTTGATCATTAATCACTTTAATATTGAAGCCTTTAACACCTTACTTGGGCTATTCACTCCTGCGCTGTGTTAATGTATTAGAGTTTGAAGGACTTTTAGATGATACATAATTTTTACTAAGTAAATATTTTGAAAAACATTCCTGTTTTCAGTTTTCTCACTAGAGAGTAGAAGCAGACAATAAACGAATACTAGGGCAAGCAGTGACTCACAATGGGAGGAAAACTAACGTGGGCTAAGGACCGACAGGGATGGGCGGAGGGAGAGAGGGTGAGAGGTGCAACCGCCTGGAGGATGGTGAGCTCACGCCGGCCGGGCCAGGCCTGGTTTTTGTAGCCTGACATGGAAGCGGAGGACTGAGGGTGTGCTGAGGGAAGGCGCTCAGACCTGTGAGAACACGGGCGGGCATGACGGAAAGGTTGGTGCATCAGAGCCGCTCTGGGTCCGTCTCTCCATCCTGTGTGTGCTCAAGTCTTTGAAAATCGCACAAGTCGTGTGTATTTGCAGTGCTCGAAAACACCTTTGTGGCATATTTTTTTTCCCCTTTTCTTTAAATTGATTTTTTTTACATTAATTCACTATACATCATTACAGCATACAAAATGAATTTTCCATCCAAAATACACTGTATATTGGCTCAGTCAAGCACATCAACATATGTGTTATCGACAAATTATTTTCCATTTCTTACGTCTCGTATATTTTGCTTTTTTTTTTTTTTTTGCCATCCTTGATTCCCTATCCCTCACCCTCTGTTGTGTCCTACCCTCCTCCCACATGTCTCTGGTATCCATGGTTGCTTTCTATGCCTTTCCCCCCATTTAACTGTGGCACGTCTTGTCTTGAGAAGAGGCTGCCAATATTGAGGATTTCCTTGATTGTTTACTATGTGCCAAGCATCATGCTGAACCCATGCAGTTTCATATGGTAGCCGCTACTCACAGGGGACTATATAAATATAAAGTAACTGAAACTAAGTGAAAATATAATTTTAATTCATTAAAACTGAATGTGATGATAAATTCGCTTTCTCATTCAGATGAGCCACATCTTAATTGCCCAGTAGTTGCATATGGCTAGTAGCCACATTACAAAGCAATTCCATAATCACTACAAGTTCTACTGTGACCACCCTAATCCTCTCAGAAACCATAAAGCATAGTAGTTGCTATTATCCTTAATTTACAAATGAGAAAACTGAGGCAGAAAGATCACGTAACTTACTTAATATATATAGTTCTGGTGTCATTTAGACAATAAATCTACTCTTTATAAATTAAGTAAGTAGTAGACCAGCAGTTGGTGTAATTGGCTACGTCGCTGGACTCCCATGTAGTCGACCGTGGTTCGAGTCCTGGACCCAGCGGCTTAAACTTGCACTGGGCACGTGTACGTGCGTGCCCAAGATCCCGAGAAGAGAATGGAGGAGAAGGGATTGCAGCGTGACCATCCATCCTGAGGAGTGATTTCTGGCTTTCTGTCTCTCTGTCTCTCTGGTAAGTGCACACGCCCTATAGCAAAAACCTCTCAAAAAAAAGTAAGTAAATACCTAGTTACTGGAACTTCTGAATTTTGCTTATATAGAGGTAGGGTCTCTCAGACATGATACAAAATCAGCTTCTCATTTTGCCTTATGCTGTTTCAACCCTAGCATAAATGTCTGCTCAGAGAAATGCAAACTGGCAGTGGAATGCAATGCTGCGAAGAGGCAGATATGCCACCGCACTGCGGCATTAACTGGAAATGACACTGGAAGTCGTTTGCAGGAAATGCTGTATCATAGCCATTTATATTTGTGGATATTTTTGGTTTTATAAACTAGTGATATCTTCTTTGGCTTTTTTGGTGACATGACAGATTTACAGCTAGAAACAGATGCCCCATGCTCTTCATGGTTGTGAAAGACTTCAGGGTATACAGAACTGTTAGATTCTCACTGCACAGAGGAGATTAGGTTCGTTGTTACCAGACATAAGGATGAGGCCATGGTTGTTAGGTTGGAATCAATGGCTTTTATTACTGGAAATCCATGCCAGTGTTTAACGCTCAACTAGACGAACTACATGTATCTATCTCAAACAGTATCTCATGCTGTCTCATGCTAATCTTTAGACTCTCTAACCACTCTCTCACGATGATCTCGAAGTCATGCTTTAATGACCCATTCTCCCATTAAAGAGTTAAAATGCTTCTGTACTCCCAGTGCCACCTAGTTTCATCCTGCAGAAAAAGAAATGTGGGGACCAGCAGGTGGTATAATGATTACATCGCTGGACTCCCACGTAGTTGACCACGGTTCGAGTCCCACCTGGTGGCTTAAACTCACTCTGGGCACATGTGCGTGCATGCCCAGGATCCCAAGAGGAGAATGGAGGAGAAGGGATTGCAGCATGGCCATTCCTCCTGGGGGAGCTTTCTCGCTTTCTGTCTCTCTGGCTCTGTCTTTCTGGTGAGTGCGCGTGCCCTATCGCAAAAATCTCTCTCTAAAAAAAAAAGAAATGTGACCCAGCCAGGGATGCGGTGGCTAAGGTGGCCAGATCCCACATGGCTGACTGAGATGTTCTGTTCCCACCCCAGCTGCCTGGAAAATACGGCAGGTGTGTGTGCATGTGTGCCCCAAATCTCGAGAGCAGAATGAAGAAGGGAGTGTGGCATGGCCGTCTACCCTGGAGGGAGGGGTGCTTTCTCACTTTCCCTCTGTCTCTCTTTTTCTCCCCCTCCCTGGTAAGCACAAATGTCCTATATCAAAGTGACAAAAAAAGAAAGAATGAATGAATGAACAGAACGAAGGGAGAATGGAGAATAAACAAGAAGGAAAGAAAAGAAGGAAATAACTGGCCTAACTACAAAAAATCTAAATGCAGAAAGATCTAAGAAGTCAGAGCATTTTCAACAGAACTCTATAGACTGATACTTTCATGTTTGTAAGGGTTCTATTCATTGACAGAACGTGACTCCTTGTAGAGAACCTGTCCGACAACGCTTGCTCAGAGAGCTAGGCTAATCTTGTACGGAGGAGTTAGAAAATGAGGAAGCCAGAAGAAAACAGAATTTTCCCACTAGCACGACACTGACCAAACTGAAAACCCTCCGCCTCATCCGACTAATTTTTAGCCATTTAATTTACTTCTCAGAAAATGACCATTAGTCATTAAGAATAAAGCATGTGTGCTGTTTGGGGCAGAACCGATGTAAAAATGGGTACCTTTCAGGCTCTGCCTTCAAGAGCATGCCAATCTAACAAAACGGGTAAATAGCCAAGTTGTTGGGTGAGGGGAAATCTCTTTCCATTCAGTGAGGAAACAGAGTCCTGAAGTTTACAGCACAGCTAGTCCTTGAAGGAGCGACGTCTCTAGCAGGAAGCCATCATGAAGGGTATTTTACTGGGTCAAGAGGCAGGAAAGATCGGCCCATAAGCAATTGGTTGGACATCGCCATCATATGCTGTGGGTCAAAGAGGACGATGGAAAATCAAGCTGGCAGTCGGCCGGAACTGACACCCCGAGTGCACGGAGCAGGCAGAGCTAGTCGCCCCACCTCTCCTGCACGGCTAGTGGTGTTTCTCCTCATGACCCGGTACCCGCACGGAGGCCGTACACAGCACACACCAGTACGCAGAACTGGTTAGTGGCCAGCCAGTGGCAGTGGTTACGGTGGTTACATCTCTCCTAGGCAGCTGTGTGACTTGAGTCCAGATCTAAGATCTTTAAGAACATGCCAGGCACATGCATGTGTGTGCCCCAAATCCCAAGAGTGAACTGAAGGATAAGGGATTGCAGCATGGCCTTCTCCCCTGGGGCTGCTTTCTCGCTTTCTCTCTCTCTCCCTCCCTCTCTCTGTCTCTCCAGCGAGCACATGTACCTTATAGCAAAACTACCCAAAAAGGAACAAAGAATTAGAAGCAGTGCACAGCCAGTTAGACGAGGGGGTTGTCTGCTGTGGACCTCCTGCAAATGCCACTGTGCTCCTCGGCCACAGAACCACTCCCTTTTCTTCCAGCGTTGAGCCGCACGTGATACTCAAAACTTCTATCACCACTTTGTCCAACCACCAAAGGAGGAATTGACGTGCAGACCCTGGGGCTAGCTTTGTGGCACAGTGGTAATGCACTGCTCAAGAGAAGCCAGATCCCACAGGGCAACCTCAGTTCGAATCCCTGGTCTGCTCATGCACATCAGTGGCTGAGAGGACTGGAGGAAGGGAATTGTGGTGTGACCTGACTCTCTGGGAAGGATGCTTCTCTCTCTCTCTCTCTCTCTCTCATGCCCATGTTCACTCACTCTACCATGAATAAAGAGGAAAATAAAAAGAAGAACATGACCCCTGCCCCTCCTCCAAAAAAATTGCTAAGAGGGAAAGGCAGGGATAGATACATGTTAATATATATCTTGGGGCTGGCAGATGGCATGGTGGCTGAAGTGCTGGACTCCCACATGGCAGACTGCAGTTCGAGTCCTAGACCTGGTGGCTTGCTTTCTCACTTTCTCTCTCTCTGGTCAAATTAAAAAATAAGAATAATAAATTAAATTAGATAATTCTTGAACTATAAATAGATAGATAGATAGATAGATAGATAGATAGATAGATAAATAGATAGATAGATAGATCTTGATATTTGAGATGTAATAAGTCCCTGTGCTGCTTAATCCATTTAAAACTGGAGTCTCAAAGAACCTTCACGACACCCCCAGGCTGAGGAATTGGAATTCGCCCCTGACTGAGCGGAACAGGGCTGTCACGCGTGTGGGCAGACACTGAAATTGACATGCGCTGCTAAGTGCGATGGCTCGGCTGGAAGGAAAGAGGGCAGAGGAGTGGGCGAGGAGACAGCAAGAACCGTCCAGGGGATGCACGTCTGAACACGGGAGGGGCCAGGGTGAGGACGGCATTGACCAGGTGTGAGCCATGTTG
>NW_006160107.1:2552032-2573128 GCF_000334495.1 Tupaia belangeri chinensis | reverse complement strand
TTCAAGCAGGAAGGATACAGAGAGGAAATTACGTGAGACTGGAAAATGAACATGGTCGTGGCCCTTTTCTCACTCAAATTGACGGCGAGGAGCCTCAGCTCACGTGGATTCTCGGAGGACGGTCTGCAGGTGAGAGCCGTCCCACCTTCAGCTGCAGCCAGCCTGACCACAAATCTCGTTCCTCCTCGTTCCTTCACCCCTTCCTCTGCTCCCTGCGAGTGCCCCCAGTGAAGTGAAAGTAATACAGCCGAGTCCCAGGGCTTGCTTTCTGGAGGACCCAGTGCCAACACACGCTCCTAAAAGGGGGCCTGGACTGAACAACACTAGAGCATCTTTGATATGTAAAAGTATGTGGTCCTAGTAAAAATAATAATAATAATGTGCTTTCTAAAAGCAACTGCCTCTCGGAGGAGGTAAGATAGTTTCCCCTCAGGCCAGCAGGTGCAGTGGGGGTTGAGGCACTGGACTCCCACAATTGTGGTTCGAGTCCCAGACTTGGAGACTTGCTTTCTCAGCCTCTCTCTCTCTCTCGTGAGCATACATGCAAATTTAAAATAATAATTATAAAATTGAATAAATCATTCTTTTAAAAAATAAGTATTTAAGATTCTCCTCTTAAGAATATTCTTAGTGGGCCAGCAGGTAGCATAGGCTTTAAGGTGCTAGACTCCCACATGGTCAACTGTGGTTCAAGTCCTGGCCTTGGCAACTTGAAAAATCAAGCCGGGCACATGTGCTTGCATGCACAAAATCCTGAGGGGAAACTGGAGAAGTGATTGTGGCATGGCTCATGCCTCTGGCAAGTGATTTCTCACTTTCCCTCTTCCTATGTCTCTCTGTCTCCAAGTGCATGTGCCCTGTGGCAAAAATAGAAAAGAAAAGAATATTCCTAGAAGCCAAGATCTATTGCTACAGACCAACAGAGGGCCTTCCGAGTTCCTTTGTTTCGCTGCCACTTTGTTGATTTTAATGCTTCTAGTTTTTCTATCCTGGTGCATTTGCTCTGATGGTTTCATTGGGCTGGAATATATTCTAGAGTAAGAATTCTGGCATGTTCTCAAGAAGTGTTTCAAAAAACAGGTCCCGGCACCAGCAGTTAGCGTAATGGCTGTGTCGCTGAACTCCCACGTAGTTGACCATGATTCGAATCCTGGACCCAGTGGCTAAAACTCATGCCAGGTATGTGTGCGTGCGTGCCCAAGATCCCGAGAGGAGAATGGAGGAGAAGGGATTGCGACGTGGCCCTCCCCCCTGGGGGGTGATTTCTCGCTTTCTGTCTCAATGTCTCTCTCTGTCTCTCTGGCGAGTGCATGTGCCCTATAGCAAAAATCTCTCTCAAAAAAAAAAAAAACTGCATGTCCTAGTCTCCAAATGGGTTGGCTATGAAGAGATGAAGAGTAACCATCGATGAAGGCAACGGGGAAGGAACTTCTCTTCCCTTTTATTTATGGAATTTCCAATAAGCAGGCACAGCAGACGGCCAGGACCAGGCACAGGCAGGGTTCGCGAGCAGACGGATGGTCACGGTCTGATCTACACACTGCTTGGCTCAGAGAACGACGCCCGAAGGACTGGCACTTGGACGTGCCGACTGGTTGAGAAGGCCCACCACCACGCTCTCCCGACCTTCCTGCAGAATCCCCACCGGCTCTCTGTCCTCCGCTTTGATCCTCTTTCTCTCCTGCGGTGCAGGGCGGAGCTTTACTCTGAGCCTCCACTACCCATTAAAGCCTGGACCCCGCAAGGAGGAAACCACCCAAGGTTTCACCAGCTCAGGAGTTCGGTGAGGAGGACTGAGGAAAGTCAGTGCACCTGACGGATCTTGTCACCAGCTACTTTTCGTCTCCCAAGCCCTCCCAAGATCCTGAAGAGAATCACTTACTCACCACTGCCTGACCATTGCACCATCCCGTCCAAACCCGTTTTCTCTGAGTTGCCTGCACGCCTCTCCCCTCCCATGTTCCTCTCCTCTGCGAAGAAGATGCAGAAGCCTCGACCATCAGGCCCCTGCTTGAATTCGCCTTCTCGGCGGCCCCTACACAAGTACAGACAGGAAGTCAATGCGAAAGCCTTTTCTTTCACCAGATGCCTGCTGCCGGTGATTCTCAGCAACTCTTCATGTGGGAAGAGAAGTTCCCCGACGGTGCCCGACCC
Source organism: Tupaia belangeri chinensis (assembly GCF_000334495.1). NCBI lineage: Eukaryota > Metazoa > Chordata > Mammalia > Scandentia > Tupaiidae > Tupaia > Tupaia belangeri. The sequence continues at coordinate 2,570,974 of NW_006160107.1, read as the reverse complement.
GTGCCTCAGCACCCCCAGATATCCAGAGGGGGCTCATGGGAGGGGCACGCTCAGGGCTCCCAGGTGCCCCAGGCATCTTCTCTTTTAGGGATCACCCTTGCATTTTCGTCTCACATTGGGCTCTGCTGGAAGGAAGGCAAGGCCTCTAGTCAGCTGCAAGTGCCTTTGGCAGGCAGGTAGGAAAGTAGAAAGTGTCGATGGAAAAAAAGAACCAACTGTAAAATGAATAATGAATAATTAATGCGCTTTATTTCCAAGCCAACCGTGTGACCTAGGCCGGAGAAGAGGCATACATGCCTTTTCTCGGGGTGATCATGGACAGGGGTTCCTTTTTTGTTTTTGAGATTGACAGACAACATTTAATTAGAAGATTTCCCATTGGTCTGGCCCAAAAAGGCGGGACATGTAGAAGGGGGGGGCTTGTATGTTATAGGTGGGTTCCACAAACTCTTAGGTCGGTGACTGGAAGGGAAGATCCCTGTCTTAGTTAAAGAAAGGCTTAATCTACATCTCAAAGGTACTATGCCAGGAACAGGAGGTAGGACGAATCCTGTTAATAGAAAATAAATCGTCTGTTAATGTTTGTGGCATGACTTCCCCAGTCCCCTTTTGAAAAGATTTTGGAAAAAATAGGAAAAGTAGTCAGACTTCTGTCCACAAAAGGGTTGAATCTAGTCTAGCTGGTCCTGGGGAGAGGGGACACGTCCCAGTGGGAAATTGTCGGGATAGCAGAAAGATTCCCACTTGGAAGCAGAGAAGAAATGGGGGGCTGCTTGATCTTACTGCAGATGGCTGACTCACCCAGGGGTGCAATGGACAGCCCAGACGTTGTAAAAGACCATGACATGCTGTCTCTGGACCACCTTAGTCAGCCCACCCTAAATCCTTTTCCTTTGAAAGTTCCTAGCCTCCACCTCTGCCCACTCCTCCCTTGGAAAGTGAATAATAAACCTTGTCTATCCACTTATCTCTGAGCCTGTGGATCCTTTGACAGCCAAGACACAGGTCACTCTAACAAGCTCTGCATATTTCAGTCACCGCCTCTCACCTGGGGGTGCTGAGGTGACCCCAGAACTCAGCGATTGCTTGGGAAAAGCACAGGGACCTCATGCATGGCAAGCACCTGTGAATGGCGCATGGAATTCCTCACAGAGGAGGCTCCTTCTGAGGAAAATAATGCTAAGGTTATAAACACTCAGAAATAAATATTCTAAGTCTTCAAAGAATGAATCTCTGAGAAGGAAAATAAAGGAAGAACAAACATGGCCTTCACTCCTCAAAGGTAGTAAATACTCAGGGGATTTTTGTTGTTGTTGTTGTTTTTATCTTCAGAAATGGCCCATCAGGCCGACAGATGGCGTGGTGGTTAAGGGCGCTGGACTCCCACATGGCCGACAGCAGTTGGAGTCCTGGACCTGGAGGCTTGCTTCTTCTCTCTCTCTCTCTCTCTCTCTCTCTCTTTTTCTTTCTCTCTCTCACTCTTGCTCTGTCCCTCTCTGGTGGAATTTTTAAAATAAATAAATATAATAATTAGTTTTTAAAAAGGCCCATCAGCTCTGATAATAAAGCCATGTGACTTAACATAAATTGATTTCGAACAGTTTTCACCTGTTGAAGTAGCTTGGGGATTTTTCCAGAGTGCCTATAAAATCTAAGGCATAAACTAGATTCATTTGTCCAGAATTAAACCAAAATGTACTTGTCTCTAGCATTTAGTGAGCCATTTTCCACAAAAGGGAGACAAATCCCAGTATACCCAAGAGTCCCGCCCGCTCTACCAGCACCGGCAGGCCTCCAGTGGGCTGGCAGGGACATTGCTAGTCAGTGTAGACATGCTTGGTCACACAGCAGGGACTGTTACACAGGTCTGCCTTTTTCTCCCTCCCTGACGATTTCTCTCATTATTAAACTTTTTTTGTTTTCATTCCTCCTTGACCAAAACTCAGGTAAATTCATTTATAATGACATAAATTTATAATCAGATAGTCTAACAGTCTAGCCCTCTACACATAATGAACAATGGGTAATTTAGTACCACTTCCAAGGACACATGCATGATTCGCCCCTCCAGTGGGAAAAATACGACAACTATGGGACTTGCTAAGCAGTAGGATGAAGGGGGTCTGGGGATGAGGAAGAGTTCAGCTGCCACATTCCCAGAAAATAACACCTCCAAGTCATTATCCGACCCTGCTTTCACACTGGCTTATTGCCTTTTCTGAATGACAAAGACCTAGCTGACTGTTTTTGCAAAAGAACTGCAGAAGATTCAGTAAGAAGGATGTATATTTTCACCCTGCTCTGGGAAGTCTTGACAATAAGAAGGGAAATGGGATTAAGCAACAGCCTTTTTGTTATTAGAACCTCCCCACAGGAGCTTCCTCCTTCCTCTACCTCCCTTGTGGGCCGCAAGGTTCAGAAAACTAAGTCACAGAGAGCCAAGCTAATGGGAGGTCAGAATCTGGGCCAGGGGCCCAAAACAAGCAGGGGGCACCAACAGGCCATAAAGAGAGAGATGGATTTGGTACCAAGCCAGTTGTTTGTTGGGCTAGAGGCTCTCTAAGGACTCTTTCAGTCATGGAACATTCAATACTTATTAAGACCGTCTACACTGGGGAGAGGGACACAAAAAATAAAAAGATAAAATGGTTTTCAGTCACTCAAAGCCCAGTAGAGAAGCTCATCAGCCCGAGAGAGAGCAGAACTGGAGGGAAGAAGGCCGGGCCACCATAATCGGTGGAGAATGCTGACTGGGAGAGGAAGGGCATGGAGAAAAATCCCTTCTGAGAGCTTCTGCTTTTCACTGACTCTTAATTTGAAGTGAAATGGTCTTGATATTTATAAAAAATTCTGTTATCTGATTTTACCTACAACGTCAACGGTCCGTGTGGGGCTATTTGAAGCTGGGAATACCTGTTACAGTGGTCTTTGGATTTGCCATCTCTCCCACTGCCCTTTTTCCTCCCCCTTTTAAGTCAAATGTGTTTTACTTTTTAAAGAAAATGTCTTTTCCTCTTTTTATCGTGCTGCCTCGATCTCCCTTCAGAAAATGTTACCATTCCTTCATCGCATCGCACCCTGCCTCCGAGATGTCACCGCATGGCCGTTATTCAGCGTCTTGCGACTGTTCACAGTACTTACCCGGTTCCTTGCACATCTGTTCACAAGTACATCGTGCACGCTCTAAAAAGCTAAGCGCGTTTTCGGATACCGCCATTCGTAGTTTTCTGCGATGCTAACTGTAAGGAGTGGATGCTTTCCCTGTCACATATATGTCCTGGTTGATTCTGGAGTATTTTACTTCAGAAAACAGCTGCATGGGGTAAAACAGCACGTAAACCAAGTCTTCGCCCGCAGTGAGTGACATGCTTAATTACTGCTGGCTGTGGTCCCTTTAGCTACAGAGATAACCTCTGATAATTAAAACCACACATACACACATATATATATAGCGTGCTTTCCAACACACATCATTTCTAAAATGCAAGGAAGTCAGTGATTCTCAGGGCTGTCAAGTCCACGACCCTCTGCTTTCCGGTGTAACTCCGGTAGACAGTTCAGGTTTTATGCCTGGGCTCCGTGCTAACGCTCCTCTCATCCGCACTCCTGACTCGTGGAAATGACCGGGAGCGGTTGCTAAGGGAGTGGAGGGCCAATCAGTGTGCCTAACTGGCTGGCTTCCCAGATGCTCCTGCCATCTGTTGGAAACGCAGCCCAGTAGAAACAGAAGGTAGACTCAGAAGTGCATTTTTCCTCGTGTCTCTTAAAAAGTGTGTTTACCATGCTTTAATAATTAGCCGCATAAGCAGGCTTTAAGTCAAGGCCTCAGATACTAAAATAAACACGGCTTTTTCTTCCCCCTGCTGTAGAGAAGCTTTGCACCATGGTACACTTAAACAAAGCTTCCAGCTCTTTGTCCCTCGGCTCCGTAAAATATGACGTTGCCCATTGAAAGAGTAAGTTACAGAAAGTAAAATGCAAAATGAGAGAGCAGTTTTCTCAGAAGGAAGAGGTCAATTAAGACAGAAGGAATGAGAGGAGAAGCAATTCGTGAGCAAGACAGGAACTTTTTTCTCTCACCAATGATGTGTAGCTCTTGGTAAAATCATTGTTAAAATTTAGATCAGTGTAGAAGAACACAAATTGATGCATGGCATGCATACTTGGTAGGGATTTTTTTCATTATTCATTACATTTTCTGAACCATAGGGGATATAAAAAGCCCATTAGGAGGCCAGCAGGTGGTGTAGGGGTTAAGGCACTGGACTCCCAGGTGGCTTTCTGTAGTTCAAGTCCCAGACCTGGCAGCTTGCTTTCCCTCTCCCTCTCTCTCTGTCTCTCTCTAGTGAGCACACATGCCCTAGAGGATATTTTAAAAACAATAACAAAATTGGGGACCAGCAGGTGGCATGGTGGTTTAGGGCACTGGACACTCCCACATAGCTGACCACATTTCGAGTCCAGGACCTAGTGGCTTGCTTTCTCACTTTCCCTCTCTCTCTCGGTCTCTCTCTGGTCAAATTAAAATAAATGAATGAATAAATAAAATAAAGTAATTATTTTAAAAATCCCCTGTTTTAAAAATAATAACAAAATTAAAATTTTAAATTAAAAAAAGGACACAAGACCTCACTGCTGCCTAGAAATATCTGCTAAATCCATACAAATAATCAGAACGCTGCAGCAAGTAGTTTTCAAATTTTGGGGTGCATCAGAATCAATACAGGTTTCTGGCTGAAGTTTCTGATTCAGTACTTCTGGGTTGGGACTCAAGAATTTTCCCTTTTAGGAAGTCCCCCAGTGAGGGGAAGCTGCTCTAAGACTATAACGCTCCAAAGGTAAGAGACTAAGATTTCAGGGAGGGGAAAGAGGCGTGCAGACTAAGAGCAGCCCACTGAGGACCGTTCAGTTTTAGAGCCGAGTGGGACGTAACTGTCAGGGAGTCTACACGTAACCTCCTGCCAATGAACAAGTTATTAACCAAAGCCCTTGGGAGTACCCTGACCTGCTCGGAGCTTCTTAGTGGGCTCGTCCCAAACAGGGGCAGGTAAAAAGCTTGGCTGCTATTGTTAAGCCACTTAGACCCAAAAAAATACTTGGGAAATTTGACCACCAGAATGCAAGTTGTAGTCTCTGTGGGTCGTTCCCCCTTTAGAAAGAATTGGATCAATTCAAGAAAGGGAGGAGGGGACGAGGCTGGATCTTGAAAGGTCAGGCCCGTGTGGACGGGGAGGTCAGTGTCCTACCCACCTTCCTCCATCTGGAGAGGGCCTGGGGACTGCGGGAAGACTGAGAATGCAACAGAGGGAAACGCAAAGACATGAAAGGTGACGGTGATCTTAGGGGGCGTGTAACGTCATGTCTTTGCGTCCCCTCGACTGTCATCAAGGAAGCTAAAGCCCCTCTAGTGAAGACCCCATCTGTCAGGCAGAGGCCCCGAAGCTGAGAGCAGAAGGCATCGTTTCACTTCTCAGGAGAGGGTTAAAGAAGCACCGGAAAGCCACGACCCAGAGATGAGCTTTAATGAAGGAAACCAGACAAAAGGTTGAGAGTTTGGCAAAGTACGCCCAGAAACTTGTAGGCTGCTATTTGTATATTTACTTATATATTAATTAAATATATATTAATAATTAATTTAATTTAATTTGTTATTATTTGTTTTTTAATTTGACCAGAGAGAGAAAAAGAGTTAAGGAAAGTGAGAAGGCAAGCTGCCGGGTCCAGGACATGAACTGTGGTCAGCCACGTGGGAGTCCAGCGCCTTAGCCACCACACCACCTACCAGCCTCTAATTAAACACATTTTTAAAGTTTACCTACTTATTTCCTGAGTGAGAGAGACACAGATACAGCACCCCGACAGAGTCTTGACTCAGCCATCAGTCTCCAGCCACTGCAGGCCGGGACCACGGGCACGCATGTCCGCATGTACTCAGGGCGGGGAGGTGACAGGAGGTGACAGCAGCAGCCTTCCCACGGGGGCCTGCCTGGCAGAGTGCCACATTTTGCCACGGCACCACCCCAGCCCCAATCAAACGTCGTAATAAAGCATGTGTACCACGTTTGTCCGTGAGATATGAGGCACGAAGATAACAAGGCCATCTGGCGTAATGTAGTAGATTTCCCAAATAAAGTCAGAAAACCATAAAAAACACAACTGAGCCTGAGGGCAGGGAGCAGGTTTGTCATTAAATCTCTGGCATGTGCACACAGTAGGCGACCCGTTATTTGGTGATTAAAGTTCCTTTTTTTTTGAGAGATTTTTCACTATAGGGCGCGTGCGCTCGCCAGACAGACAGAGAGACAGAGAGATAGAAAGCGAGAAATCACCCCCCGGGGGTCATGGCCAGGCCGCAATCCCTTCTCCTCCATTCTCCTCTCGGGATCTTGGGCACGCACGCACACGCGCCCGGCGTGAGTTTTAAGCCACCGGGTCCGGGACGCGAACCGTGGTCGACTATGTGGGAGTCCAGCGACATAGCCATTACGCTAACTGCTGGTTCCCTACAGTTCCTTTTTAAAAAGGCCAGCCTACTTTACCCCAAAGCAAGAAAACAAGGAAGGGGATAGGACCTTTTTTAAGAAAAAGAGTTGGGAAATAAGACTCGAACCCCTACGGGCCAGCTGAGACAGCCCTAGGAAGGAAAGAGAAGGCTGGAGGGAGGGGGAATGGAGGTGTGCAATGGAGGGGTCCTCCTCCAGCCACGCCCCTGCTCACGCCGCCTGGAATTTTCCTCCAGCGTGGTCGTGTATCCATGCCTTGGAAGGCTCTGGCAGTGCCTGTATTAGGAACAGCCTGGAAACAGCCCCTTTACCGGGTAAAGTGAGGCCCACGGAGCTGGGGTTCAAGGCCGCTTTTACTTCTGGGTCTTTCCCAGGAAAGCGGCAGAAGGGCAAAGCCTCACTTGTAAGTTCCATAGCTCCCGGTGCTCCGCGTGTTCCCAGGAGCCAAAGGAATCGGCCAAAGCAGGTGACTCCCATGGGAGTGGGCCCCGACCCAGGCCAAGGCCGAGTGAAGGGGCCGGGAGCAGCACGGTTATTACGAAGGGTGGCGCCATCTTCGGAAGAGTCATCTCCCTAAAATATATAATAGCAGGATGTTGCTGTCCTCCCCTTTTTAAAAAAGTATTATTTATTTATTTAATTCCACGTGTTATTTTTTAATTTGACGAGAGACAGAGAGAGAAAGGGAAAGCAAGAAAGCAAGCTGCCAGTTCCAGGACTCCAACTGCAGTCAGCCATGCGGGAGTCCAGCCCCCTAACCACAAGCCACCTGCCGGCCCATGGGGAGACAGAGAGAAAGAGGGCAAATGAGAACGCAAGCTCCCAGGTCTGGCAGGGGAAACACCGGCGGCGGTTGGGGAGTCCAACGCCCCAAACACCGGCCCTGGTCCTGGGAGGTTGTTGCTTTTACAGTAAACAAGGCCTGCTGCCTCCCACCCCGAAGGTGCGTTACGTGGACTGGTGAAACCCTGTAAAATGCCGCTAGAGTGGCAAAGTAAGAAATGCCCCCGCGTTACAAACGCAAGGATTCGTTCACGTGGGAAGAATTGCGCACCGGTCAAGGCTCGTTTTTCCACTAATCAACCATTACTTACATGTTGGTTCTGCATGAACCGCACGCCCCTCATGTAACTGCACAGCGAAGGGCGAGCAAACCCATCGTAAAAGTTCCCCCTGCCTGGGCCGGGCGGGCTGTGCAAACCCGCCAGGAGAAGGCCGCAGAGGCTGCCCCAGCTCAGCCCTCCCTGAGCCGTTGCATGTCCTCACTCAGCTCACAGACAGGCAGCCCTGGCTGCATTGCCATTTCCCTGCCATTCTGAGAGCCCCAGGCTCTCCGGGCACACCTGTGCACAGTAATGGCGCTCACGGCAGGACACTGGCCTGTCTAGGGCCCGAGGAGACAGGGGTGTGGCAGCTCCGGCCCCAGGGCTTGAGCTGGTCCAGCAGCCTGCCTGGTCCTGGCCACCGCCCGGTTCAGAGCAGGCTGGGGCGGCCGGAGGCGGGCAGTTCCCGGGAGGTCTGCTGGAGCCCAGGACTGCTCAGGTCACCCAGAGGGCATCCGTCACATCTCGCTTAGTCCCCGCTATGCCCCGAGAACTACCCGCAGCTCCTTGCATCTCTCACGGGCCGCGACCAACCCCGAAACTGGAACAGGATGCTCATCTCCGCTCAGTGTCCTACGCAGGAGCCCCACACCTGGCGAGCCCATGTCTGAGGAGGCAGCGGGGCCTGTGTCCTGCCTGGCCACCATGCAAGCTCCGGAGAGAACGGTGAACACCCCTCCAGCTACTTCCCAAATCACTCTTTGGCCCCAGTAGCCCCGAAGAGGGAGAATTTAAACATGCAATTTATGTGTACTTTGAAATTTCCAGACAAACCAATTTGTGTCGCATTTCACGGATATATTGAAAACCATTAGGGAATTTAAAGTAGATATTATTATTTGCCCTGTATGACAACTCCATAATTGTGTATTTCAGTCTATTTTAAAGGGAAATGTGTATTCATTTTAGGTTTTTGGTATAGGGCACGTACACTTGCTCACAGGAGAGAGAGAGAGGGAAAGTGAGAAGTCAGTCCCCCCGGGGAATGGCCGCACTGCAATCCCTTCTCCTCAGGTGTTCTCCTCGGGGATGTATGCGCATGCACCATCATCGGATCCAGGATTCGAACCACAGTCGGCCAGGTGGGAACCCAATGTCTTAACTACGGCACCACCTGCTGACCCCAAAGGGAAACATGTTATAAATATTATGATAGGCCACTGGATAAAGCACACTGTCCAGTAGGTCTCCATTGGCCACCAAGGAAAAGAAAGAGCAGAGCAAATTCCAAAACCACATATAAGGAGCTCTCTGAACTGACAAGGCGTCTGCGGAGATGTAGCCCATGCCCCTCAGACCTTGAACAAGTTAGAGGTTAACCCAGGACCAAAATAAAGCACAGGACGCAGGCCCCAGGCTGTCCGGACCTCCAGGCTCATCCTTACAGTGTGGTTCCTGAGGGTAGAGAAGGCTCGCTTTATTCCAAGAGCATAGCAGCCTCATGGCAGAGCCCCCAGGCTCCATGGAAGTCGCTGAGCTGCCCAGAAACTCCTCCTCCCGTGTCAGCCAGAACTGATCTTCAGTGGATTTGACCGATTGACACTCCTTCTTACGTATTTTCTGCATGCGTCTGCATCGTCCACTTATTCCTGAAACGAGACTTTGCACCCATCACCTGCAGTGCGGACTAGCGGCAGTGGGAGAGGCAGAGCCACGCTGTAGCCACAGCAGGTACACAGGGGACTGAGCTTGGCCACTGCGTGCCCACGCCCCGTGAAGAAGTCACTCCGATTCGCTCGCTAGAGTGTGGTGAGCAGGACTACTCCAGGCCCATAGCTCCAGTACGGGATCACCGCAATGGGGGTTTGCGTGGAAGAGGCTGGATCAGCACTGAGCACAGCACGGGCCAAAGGCCACTTACTGCCAAGGAGCCAGGGGAGAGGAAGGAAAACCCCAGAGGCCATCGGGATGGAGAGAGTCTAGCTAAACCAACACCACGGGCTTCTTGTGAAGTCAGGCCAGGGTGCTCAGATGTCACCAGGGTGGAGAGATGAACTCAGTTAGGTACGTTACAGTCGTAGCATATTGAGGGCAGGAGAGTTCTTGCTTAAGTGACTTGGCAGGGTTCTCGCGCAACCTGAATTGTATAAGAAACGACACCAAGGGGTCACAGCAGCTTCGGGAGCCCGACTCGTGTTTATCCACGTGGAGTCTGTCACCCTCCAGGCCAGCTCTACTTCTGTGGCTACCTGCTGCTCCTTCCTCTCCTCTCCCCCAGTAATACTCCCTTCCTCTGACGTTGTCCCCCTCTGCCCAGAGTCCTTTAACCTCGGTTTGGGAAACCAGAGATACAAGGTATATAAAGAGTACACAAAGCCTGGGATTCAGGGTCAGCTCAATACGCATTTGTGGATGGGAGAATGAATGACAGAAACAGAGACCGTATTCTGAATGATTTTGTGGACCACCTGAAATGGATAAGCAATCTGGATGGATATATTTAATACATCTAGAAGGTGGCATGGTGGTTAAGGTGCTAGGCTCCCACATGGCTGACCACAGTTCAAGTTCCAGACCAGGCAGCTTGTTTTCTCACACTCTCTCTCTCTCTCTCTCCCTCTCTCCCTCTCCGCCCCGACGACCTCTGGGGTTTTCCACCCTCTACCCCGGCTCCTTGGCGGTAACTGGCCTTTGGCCTGTGCTGTGTTCAGTGCTGATCCAGCCTCTTCCACGCAATCCCCCATCGCGGTGATCCCGTACTGGAGTGACGGGCCTGGAGTAGTCCTGCTCACCACACTCTAGCGAGCGAATCGGAGTGACTTCTTCACGGGGCGTGGGCACGCAGTGGCCGAGCTCAGTCCCCTGTGTACCTGCTGTGGCTACAGTGTGGCTCTGCCTCCCCCCCCCCCTGCCGCTAGCCTGCACTGCAGGTGATGGGTGCAAAGTTTCATTTCGGGAATAAGTGGACGATGCAGACAAGATATGAGCTCATATGTCCTATAGCAAATTTTAGAAAAAAAATAACACATAAAATTAAATAATTATTTAATAAGGCTAGAAAGTGTTGTATCATGAAGAACTAAGTGCAGAAGAATTCCCTATGTTGAGCCTGTAGGAACTGTGGAGTAGCATGGAAGGTAACAGGTCAGCAATGCTAAGTTTAAGTCCGGAAGCACAGCGGCTCCATCCAGCAGTCCGAATACCAGCAGCAGGGGTCTCACTTGACAGGAGTGAGGTGCGTCAGAGAAGCCAGTCACCCACCTGGGATGAGAATGCCTAGACTTGCAGACTCTTGTCACTGGCTAGCTCGAGGCATCTGGGCAAAGCCTTCCCTGAGGTTTTCTGTCCCTCAGAAAATAATGCACCAGCTGCAGAACGGCATGGTGAGGGTGACGCAGGGGGGCCATGCCAGGCTCTCCCATCAGTGATCTCTCAATAGATATCAGCCGTCCTTGTTGCCCTTGTGCTGCGAACCGTTCTGCACGCGGTCTCTCTCTCTCACAGGCCAGGGAGTCGTTCTGCATGCGGTCTCTCTCTCTCTCAGCCCAGGGAACCGTTCTGCACGCGGTCTCTCTCTCTCACAGGCCAGGGAGCCGTTCTGCACGCGGTCTCTCTCTCTCACAGGCAGGGAACCGTTCTGCACGCAATCTCTCTCTCACAGGCAGGCCAGGGCCGGCCTGTGCCTTTGCCAAGGGTGTACATTAATCTCCTCAAGTCCCTGCACTGATGGTTCTCCTGGCAAGACCTCCCTGGGTGGAGACTGCCTGGTTAATGACACTTGATTTCACACAGCTGCAGAGGGACCGATGTGGGTACAGTCCAGCAGCCCACGATCCCCGGTCTGGAGGGCAGGGTTCTTTGTAAGGAGGGAAAGAATCGGGGAAACATGCTACACAGCGGAATATGCAAGAAAACCCCCAGAGATCTGGGTGGACGCAGAACAATTAGACGGGCACTTAGCTGCAATTACCTTCAATCACCCAGATAAAAACCATCGCAAAGTTTGAAGTGGAAAAGTTGGAATGCAGAATGTATGTGTTAACTCCTGTGCTAAGGTCTCACACCCTAGAGGGAAGCTCAGCTCTCCTTCTGAAAGAAGAAATTAATCTATGTTTGTTGAGTACTTTGATAATATGAATCACAATTATGCCTCTTAACCAAAGGAATATTGATTCTAAGGGGTGATGGTGAGTAAATCTCTGTAGAGGGCCGTCATTTCAACTCAATGACTCTCACTGACGCTGAAAGCTTTACATTAAACTAAGCCAAAGGCAGATTCAGAAAACAATGTTCAAGAATTTATTTCAGAATGGATGAATTAACAAGAAACGTAGTAATAATTTCATAAATCTGTCTTGAAAGAAAAATTGGCCAATTTATCGCCTTTTAAAAGGGAAAAGATTGAAAAATCTCCACTGCACATGCAGTGTTTTATACTTCTAAAAATTAAACATGGGTAGAGCAACTTTTTTTCTTTATTTATAGAAGAAAAGTAATTTAGGTGATATAAAAGTTTTCCAGTTCAAATCTAGAAACAAATTTAATCCCAAAGTAATTGAGTAAGATTTTTAAATATTTTAATTGTGCCCTTTTTTTAAGGGTTTTGCCATAGGGCACGTACACGTGTCATAGAGACAGAAACCGTGAGGAACAGTGAGAGGACGGCCATGCCACAATCCCTCCTCCATTCTCCTCCTTAGCTCTTGCACACACACACACACACACACACACACACGTGTCTGGTATGACTGCCAAGCCACCAGGCCTGGGACTGGAACCATGATTGGCCATGTAGGAGTCCAGCATCCTAACCGCCGTGCCACCTGCTAGCCCCTAATCATGCTTGCTTTTAACAATAGGAAACCATTCAAATGCCAAAAAGAAGACAAGTATGTACTGTGATCTTGTTCCTGTCTCCAAAGGGGTGACTTTGCAAGCACTCCAGAAATGCTAAGTGAGAGCTGCTACAGTCTCACACAGGACTCAACGGCAGAAATGCAGAAGAGACTCATCATTACTGAAGGAAGCTTCCAGCTGTGGGCAATTACAGATTTAACATATTAACAATGAGAGCCTTCCAAACACTGGGGAAAAGGCAATTCTCAGAACTTACAGTCTCAGTAAAAACAATGCTGTAATCAAACTTCTGACCCAGAGCAGCCATGAAATAGTTCTGTTGAAATATCAGATGCATTGGACTCTGGGTCCCATGCAACAGAGTCTGGGACCCACGCAGCGGACTCTGGACCCCACGCAGCGGACTCTGGACCCCACGCACCGGACTCTGGGTCCCACGCAGCCAACTCTGGACCCCACGCAGCCGACTCTGGGTCCCACGCAGCAGACTCTGGGACCCACGCACCGGACTCTGGGCCCCATGCAGCGGACTCTGGGACCCATACAGCGGACTCTGGGTCCCACGCAGCGTACTCTGGGTCCCACGCAGCCAACTCTGGGTCCCACGCAGCACAAGCTCAAACATCACCCTGAGAAGCAACATGGCTCTTTAGGGTTCCACAGCCCTGGAACCCTAGGAAATATCTGCTGCTTACCTCAGCCGAAGATGGAGGTGGAAGAATGATCCACTTCACTCCCTCAAGTTCACATGCAGTTAATGGAATTCCCAAGGTAAATTCCTGCCTCTAATGCTTGAGCTAGTGTTTTCATTTCCTTTTTCTTTATAGTAATACTCTCCACTTAAGTGATGATTAAAGGAGGCACTTTTTCTGAGTTATTTATCCTTTATTTTGGTGTCCCTTAGTCCCCATCAATTACTCATGAGCACAGGTAAAATAAAAAATAAAACAAACTATAGGTAATCCTAAACGTTCCCGGGTTTGAGCTGTTGATTCAAATAAATGTCTAAAATTCCTGATTTGGAAACAGTTATTTGGAATGTACCCACGTATTTCACGTGGAGCTTTTAAAGCACGGCTTCTCTGCATGTGGGAGTGCAGCGACATCACATCTGCTCACACGCACGATCGCTGTGACACTCCTACTTGTTGGTAGAATCTAGCTTTCTCACTGAACTACTGAGGGAGTGGGACATTTATTAGCTCAGGGGTCTATTCCATCAGTCATTCAAAAATTCATTAAAGTAATATTCAGTCTATGTTTGAGGCAGGAAAAGGTTAGAAAATGGAAGCGGACAAGGGGCCCAGAGCACCTGCCCACATGGCTAGATGGAAAAACTGTGGGGCAGCGAGTGTCCTGCCCAAGGTAACGTGGGTGGGAGAGTTCCAGCGGGGACACTACCCGAGGAAGCCACGCTGACACAGCCGGCGCGATGGGCACGGCCAGTCACAGCCAACATAGCCGTGGGACAAGCACTCCGGCCACGCTGACAGAGCCGATGCGACAATCATGGCACGGCCACGCCCGACATAGCCGATGTGACGATCGTCCCAGCCACGTCTTTCATAGACGGTGCGATGACCACCCCGGCCACGTCCAACATAGCCAGCCAATGCGATGAGCATGGCTGGCCACATCTGCTAGCACCGATGAGATGAACCGGTCACAGCCGGGACCCTGGAGCCACCTTCACCCCTCACACTCCTCCCCGTGGCGAGTGTCCTTTTGCTTTTGCTTAATAGACGTCTCTTTGCTTTGCTATTGGCGCGTCTTGTTCAGTTCTCTGTCTGAGAAGCCAAGGACTTGGAAAGACACTACAACCACGGCAATCGCCCCATGAATTTAAGCCATCAGGTCCTGGACTCTAACCGCGGTCAGCTACATGGGAGTCCAGTGACATAGCCATTACAACACCTGCTAGTCCCGTCCTCACGACATTGCTAATGCTCTGATGTGCCCCCTCTCAGCAACGCTGGGCACGTCGAAGATGTGGGAGCTGGATGGCAGCTGAGACTTCAGAAACCTTTTGTGAAGAGGAGACTTCCTCGGGTAGGGGCCACGGTCCTCTCATTTCAGGAGCGAGGTAGCTGGTGAGTTTTCTCCTTTCCTGGGCCAGGTGTGGCCCGGTGGCTGTCCCTGGCCATCAGGTCCAGCCTAGTCTGTCATATGTGCACCGCCACACGTCTTAGTTTCCCAACTAAGTGTTCTGTGCTCTGCCTTGACTATGGGGTCGCATCGCTCCAATCCAGGCAGTCTCCATGGCAACACTCTGGCTTTCAACTCAGCAGCATTCATGGAACATGAGAGGAACAGGGGAACATCAGAGTTTCTGCCTCTCCCCACCGACTGCCCCCCTCCAGATTCATCTCACTCACCTTCCGTGGGGGATTCTGGAATCTCCCACCCCCCGTCTCCCGAGAGTGGAAGACCTCACATCCTCCTCCTCCTGGACTCCACCTGCACCCGCAAGCCTGAATGATAATGAAAGGTGGGGTGTCTCCTTCACACAGTAGGGCAGTTCTACAACTGGGGAGACAGGATTCAGGACACGCCACCTCAAAGTCTGGCACGCTGGCATTTGAGGAAACAGCAGAAGCAGGGAGGGCTTCTCTGGCCTCCCACCAGCCTCCCCTGAAGCAGGGAGGAAAGAATTTCATGCCTTCATCTAAAGAAGGGCATAAGACCTCATTCCCGAGGGGTGTCTCTAAGCTGGGAGAGAGGGCGGAGACAGAGATACAGGGAAGAATTTAAGCCAACGGGCCTTGCCGAGGCCCCCACCCCAGTTTACTATCCTCGTGTCACAGTTTACGCAGCCCGACTTCTACGTGACTGGCCACTCTCCGGCCCTCGGCGTGGGAACTCAGCTTTCCTGTCTTACTGGATCTTTTTAAAGGGTTTTGCCATAGGGGACATGCACTCACTGGAGAGAGGCAGGGGGAAAGTGAGAAATCACCCCGGGGGTGTGTGTGGGGTGTTTGGGTGCACGCACACACGAACCTGGCGTGAGCTTCAAGACTCCAGCCTTGAGCCACAGTCGCCCATGTGGGAGACCAGTGTCTTAACCACTATGCCACCTGCTGGCCCTGAGTCTTCATTTTGAAGAACCCCACGTGACCTAAAATTTATATATACATTTTTTAAAGAATTATTTTACTTAACTTTATTTATTTATTTTTAATTTGACCAGAGAAGGACAGAGTGAGAGAGAATAAAAGTGAGACGTAAGGTGAGAAAGCAAGCTGCCAGGTCCGGAACCATGGTCGGCAGTGTGGGAATCCAGCGCCCTTAACCACCACGCCAGCTGCAGGTTCCTTTGAAATGTAGATTTTTAAAAAATGTTGCATACTTTTGTCTTGTTAACCTGTCTCTTCTTACAGTGGTCTAGGACAGGTAAGGAAATATTTCCTCTCCTACAGGAGGCTTTGCACTAGTAACGTGTAATATGAAACTTTAAAACTAGGTATTGGGTTCTTCCTCCGGGTGCCCAACCACCTGGCCTTGCTCCAGAGATTCAGTAACCGCTGGGGTGGGAAGTCCCTGGGCCAAGTGTGTAATCCCTCTTACCTTCCCCTTCCTCCCACATGGTTGCTCTTCCAACTGGGAACAGCGTCAGCAAATCTCACAAGGGCAGGCGGAGAGCCCGGGTGAGACTTTGAATCCCGAGGCCCAGATTCCAAGCTCCTGTATCTGGGGCTCCTGGGCACCCAAGTTTATTTTCTACATTTAGAAATCCTTCTAATGGTGTTTCATCAAATACACCACTTAACCTTTTCTTATTATTTTTAAATTTTTAAATTTAATTTAATTTATTATGATGATTATTTTAAATTTACTATAGAGTACATGTGCTTCCCAGAGAGAAAGTGAGAAAGCAAGCCACCAGGTCCAGGACTTGAACCGCAGTCAACTATGTAGGAGTTCAGTGCCTAACCACCACACACATGCTGGCCCCTCACTTAACCTTTTCTATTCTTTTATTTCTTTCTATAAAAGGGAGGGCTTAATAAGTGTTCTTTCTGCACAATAGTGTCCTTGCAAGAATATGATTTCCTGGGGTAGAAAGCATTTTGCAGATGACAAAGACAGAAAATGGAAGCATCTTCCCATTCAAAATGCAAAACTGGGTGGCCAGCAGGTGGCATAGTGGCTAAGGTGCCAGACTCCCGCATGGTCAACTGAGGTTCGAATCCCAGACCAAATGGCTTGAAACTCACACCAGACATGTGTGCGTGTGTGCCTAGAATCCTGAGAGGAGACTGGGGGAAAAGGGGTTGTGGCATGGCCATCCCCCTGGGGAGTGATTTCTCACTTTCTGTCTCTCTATCTAGCTATCTCTCTCTCTGATGAGCTCACACACCCCTACAGTAAAATCTCTCTCAAAAAACCAAACAAACAACCAAACAAACAAACAAACAAACAAAAAAACCTGGTGTGTTCCATACTGACTGGACGCGGGCAAAACTAGTTGGGTGACCTGGGCATTCAATACCACACTCCACTTGCTGTTTTACCGGAAGAGGATGAATCTTTGTTTTAAAAGACTTTGAGCCAGTTCACTACAGATCATCCACTACCGCACTATAAAGTCGGCTTTCTAGAATCCTTTGAAGCTCGTCTCCTATACTTACATTTTTTATAAGGTTCTGTCAGAGGACACGTGTGCTAAGCAGACAGAGAGAGACAGTGAGAGGGAAAGTGAGAACTCACCCCTTGGGAAGATGGCCACACCACAATCCCTTCTCCATTCTCCTGGCATGATTTTCGAGCCACCCTGTCTGATTCTTGAACCGCGGCCAGCCATGTGAGAGTCCAGCACCTTAACCACCACACCACCTGCTGGCCATGTCTCCTGAAAGTCACCATTAAACTAGAATTGAATATCCACTCATCATCTGTATGTTTCATTGGTTTGCTACTAAAAAAAAAAAAAAAAAAAAAATGGCTTCAAATCAGGGCTTCAAATGAGAACTGCTGTGTCATCCGCTCGTGGGAAGCACAAGGGGAAAGTACAGGTTGAGCACCCCTGACACGAGAGTGCAAAATTCAGGATGCTCCGAAACTCTGAGTTCCAGCACACCACGAGTGGCAAATTCCACACCTGACCTCATCTGCCTGCAGTTAAAATAATGTGACACAAACCACATCAAGCCACCTAGGGTGTGTGCATGAATTATGCATGAAACATCCATGATTATTTGTTAGACCTGAGCTCCAGCCACAAAATAGCTTATTTTGTATATGCAAATATTCAAAATCTGAGAAAAAAGAATCTGAAGCCCTTCTGGTTGTAAGCATTTGGGAAAAGGGATATGAAACCTACAGTAAATAATTCAAAAAGGACAGATGTTCTAGGAAGCCTGTGGAGGAGGTAGTCCTAGTTCTGGTCTGAAAGACGCCTCATCTGCAAAGAAAGCCAAGACTTTGGGACCAGCAGTTAGCGTAATGGCTATGTCGCTGGACTCCCATGTAGTCAACTGCAGTTCGCGTCCTGGACCCAGTGGCTTAAAACTCATGCCAGGCGCATGTGTGTGCGTGCCCAAAATCCCGAGAGGAGAATGGAGAAGGGATTGCATGGCCATCCCTCCTGGGGGGTGATTTCTTGCTTTCTGTCTCTATGTCTCTCTCTCTCTGTCTGGTGACCACACGTGCCCTATAGCAAAAACACCTCTCAAAAAAAAAGACTTTGAGACTCGCCACTCTAGTCTGTTCTAAAGGTTATGTTAACAACAAAACATGGAAACATGGGGACAAGCAGGTGGTGTGATGGTTGTGTTGTTGGACTTCCACTTAGTGGACTGCACTTTGAGTACCAGACCCAGTGACTTGAAACTCATGCCAGGTGGTGTGCGTGCCTACCCAAAATCCCAAGAGAGGAACTGGAGGAGAAGGGATTGCGGTGTGGCCATCCCCTCTGGGGATGATTTCTCATTTCCTGTCTCTCTGGCAAGGGCACATGCCCTATAGCAAAAATTTCCCTAAAAAAAAAAATGTGTTATTCAATTCTATATACTTTTTTTCTGGTTAGGCTTCATATCACTAAACACAGAATTGAGAAGAAATTTTTCAATTTTATAAAAATTATTTTATTTAACTTTATTTATTTATCTACTTAAATTTCATCAGAGAGGGAGAGAGAGAGAGAGAGAGAGACCACCAGGTCCAGGATTAGAACCCTGATTGGTCATGTGGGAGTCCAGCACCCTTAACCACCAAGCTACCTGCTGGCCCGCTGAAATTTTTCAATTTTTAAGAGAAAAAAGCTTTGGTTATTTATCAGTGTTCCCTTATAAAAATGATTATATGATAGGCAACTAAAATATATAATTTACTAAGAAAATTATGATTTACTAGTGTTAAAAACATATCGAGATGAATGTACATACTGTGTATTTGCTTGTCACAGAGGCAAAAGAGAAAAGAAAATCATTGCTTTTTAAATTATCTAAGTCAATACTCTATTTTCTAACTAAAAAAAAAAAAACAAACAGTATTAGGAAGGAGAAATGTCTTTGGGCCAAGCGGTGGGGGAAATGGTGAGT
>NW_006160107.1:2519530-2551942 GCF_000334495.1 Tupaia belangeri chinensis | reverse complement strand
CGAGAGGAGAATGGAGGAGAAGGGATTGCGGCGTGACCATTCCCCCTGGGGGGGTGATTTCTCGCTTTCTGTCTTTCTGTCTCTCTCTGTCTTTCTGGCGAGTGCACGCGCCCTATAGGAAAAAAATAAATAAATAAAAAAATAAAAACCCTCTCCAAAAAGAAAGGAAGGAAAAATGTCTTGCTACTACTGATACTATAGTCATCTTGTCTTTTTAAAATCATTTTATTTAACTTTATTTATTTATTCATTTATTTATTTCAGTTTGACCAGGGAAGGATAGAGTGAGAGAAAGAGAAAAAGAGAAAGAGAGAGAGAGAGAGAGAGGGACCAAGCCTCCAGGTCTGGGACTTGAACCGCAGTCGGCCATGTGGGAGTCCAACACCCTTAACCACCAAACCACCTGCTGGCCCCAACTATAGCCATCTTGTTTTATTGACAGCAGTACTTTCTAGTCATACATACCCACATTCTAACATTTACTGAACGATTAAAAAAAATGATCACATTCCCTCTAATTAAAAAATTGCTTATAGAGAGGACGGTACGAGTCCTTTCCTCATGCATCACATTGGCCATGACCGGCACTCCCAGACTGAAAGACAACAGGAGGACGCCCTAGCATGTGTATGTAGTCAGCTGTCATTTTTAGTTTTGCTACAGCGTGCATGTGCTCACGACGGGGGCAGGGGCACAGACATGGGACCAGCGTGATTTTCAAGCTGCTGGGTCCGGGACTCGACGGCCCGGTTGGCCATGTGGCATCCAGGTGCTTTATCCACCGCACCACAGCGGGCCTTATGTAGTCAAAGCTTTCCCAGACATGGGTGCCTTCCAACTTAAGACCCAAAGATTCAGGTAAAACTATTTTTATGTTCAGGCTCAACGAGGAATGGGCGGTCATGTGAAAAAGTGATGGACAGGAGGGTCTGAGCCGGCGGTGACAGACTGGACAGGAGCCCACCAGGGCTTTCTGCTCAGGTGCCCTGGGTCCTCTCTGAGCCTGCCTTCCGCTCCAGTGTGGGCAGGACTTCTCTGGAAGAAGGGTCTTAGCACCCAGTTTCATGCAAGGCCGGTCCCGAAATGTCTTCATGGCCCGCTTTCCTACAGAAAGGGGGGAGTGTGGAGAGCTCTTGCGGCCAAGGCCGCCCAGCTCCTTGCGTTCCCAGCGCACGGTCAGCCCCGCAGAGCTGGGGCCTTCTCTGCTCCACCTGCGTGCGTACCAGTCTCCTGTCCATACCCCATTCTCCCGGCAGCTTGGATTTCACGAGATTTCCCGTAAACCACTTCCCACTCCCCTCTGCTAGTTTGTGCGTGTCATTTTAACTCTTTTTGAGTTTTTTTTTGAACTTTTGAACTTAATTTAACTTAATAACTGTTTATTATTATTGTTATTTTTAAATTCTTTATCAGGCATGTGCGCTCACCAGAGAGAGAGAAAGTGAAAAAGCAAGCCACCAGGTCTGGAACTCAAACTGCACTTGGCCATGTGCGAGTCTAGCACCTCAATCACTTACTGGCCCCAAGATTTTTGTCTTGGAAGTTTTTGTCTTAGGGCACGTTGTGCTAGCTCACTGGGGAGACAGGGGCAGTGAGAGGGCAAGTGAGAAATCAGCCCTCAGGAAGTTGGCCACTCTGCAATCCCTTCTCCATTCTCCTCCCAGGATCTTGGGCACGCAGACACATACACCAGGCGTGAGTTTCAGGCCTCTGGTCCCGGGTTCAAACCGTGGTTGGCCATTAAGGAGTCCGGCGACATAATAGCCATGCTAACTGCTGGCCCAAGTTTTTGTGTTTTAATAGAAGACTACAGGGGCCAGCAGGGGGCGTGGTGGTTCAGGGTGCTGGATTCCCACGTGGGCGACTGTGGTTCCAGCCCTGGGACTGGTGGCTTGCTTTCCCTTTCTCTCTCTCTGTTTCTTTGTCTGGTCAAATTAAAATAGAATAATAACAAGTGGAATTAAATAAATAAATAATTCTTAAAAAAAAAAAAAAGAAGACTACATATGGCTAAAAAGGCTTTTAGAATTGAAGTAATGAATCCCTTATGAAAGTTCAGACACCTTAATCGATTAATTCTGGTCTTCTTAGAGCCATGTAACATACTGCTATGAGACTACAATCTTTATTCGGATATAAGGGAAATAAAACACCACCATCCACAACAGTAAGCCCCTAAAGATTGACGCTTCACAAATTAAAGTTATTTCCCAGAAAACAATCCCCAGTCAGAAGACAAACATCTGGAATAACAGAATTTTTAGATTAATTTACAATGGTATTCAAAATATTTGTTAGTCCTTTTTTTATTGAAAGGGCCAGATGCAATGCATTACAAATTGTTTGCCTAATTCAAACCATAAAGAAAATTATCTCCCCTCCGTATGACATCGAATTGAGAAGAAGGAAGTTGGGTGTGGAACAGTAATAATTACTACACTTAAAAAACTGTGCGAATCCTCAGATACCACATGAAATTCTGTAGCGTTCCTCTTTAAGGTTCACTTTTGCTTTTTAAATTTTTCTGCAATAGGTTATTCTATACTTTTCAAATTACACTGATAGAAAGGCTGTAATGTATTCGCAGTCTAAACCGTGTCCTCGAAAATGAATTGCCTTCTAAAAATCTTCTTCGTAGAACGTTTGGGGAAATGAGAAAGTTGTCGTGTTTCTGACAAACACCGTTCATATCCTAATATCAATCACTGATAGGTGAGTGGAATTACATTGTACAGAAAAGGACTATTTTACTTTTTTTTTTTTTTTGAGAGATTTTCACTGTAGGGCGCGTGCGCTCGCCAGACAGACAGAGAGAGACATAGAGACAGAAAGCGAGAAATCACCCCCCAGGGGGGATGGTCACGCCGCAATCCCTTCTCCTCCATTCTCCTCTCGGGATCTTGGGCACGCACGCACACGCGCCCGGCGTGAGTTTTAAGCCACTGGGTCCGGGACACGAACCGCGGTTGGCTACGTGGGAGTCCAGCGACATAGCCATTACGCCAACTGCTGGTTCCCCTATTTTACTTTTTGAGATATTCTTTGCATCTTGGGCTAAAGTAATTTAAACATATGAAACTGAGCGGAGAGAACCCTCCCACGAAGTTGTAGGTCACAGGCCTACCCTCTCAGGTCCACCAGTGGCGTGGTAGTTAAAGTAGCCACGTCACACATGGCACATTGTGATGTTCGCATCAGCCTGGAAAACACGCCGGCCCTACGTGCACCCCAAACCCCAAGAGGCAGGAGGCGGGATTGCTGCACGGTCAGACTCCCACAGGGACTTGGCTCACTTTGCCCCCCTCCCACCAGCCCCCAGTGAGCACATGTGCCCTATAGAAAAAATGTAAAAAGTAAATAAATATGCATATCCTTTCTATCAAGTTCTTCATTGTCTTTCTCTGGGCAACCCGACCACCTCTGAGAAAACCACGCCAGACTTAAGGTTTCCGTGGGACAGATGGTGTGAGACTCCCAGACGGCATCTGGAGGCGTTCTCTTCCAGTATCAGTGAGACACGGAGCTGGTGGGCTCCCCTTGACCAAGCCTACTGTCTGGTCACTTCTTGCCAGAATTACAAAGGAAACCTCATTTAATAAATTCAATAACTGGGGCCAGGAGGCAGCATGGTGGTTAAGGTGCTGAACTGTCACATGAGCAACCGCTGTTTGACCCGCAGACCCAGCGGCTTGACGGTCACCCTGGGGGAACGTGCGTATGTGCCCGAAATCCCAAGAGGAGAACGGAGAAGAGGGGATCGTGGCATGGCCATTCCCTCCGGAGGTAATTTCTCACTTTCTCACTCTCTCTCTCTCTCTCTCTGGTAAGCACACACACCTTATGGTAAAAACCTAAAAATACATAAATACAATAATTTAAGATACTTGCATTAATATTTATTTTTTTAATACATTCTATTGTGGGGACCAGCAGTTGAAGTAATGGCTATGTCGCTGGGCTCCCATGTAGTCGACCACGGTTCGAGTCCCATTCTTGTAGCTTAAACTCACGCCGGGCACGTGTGCGTGCCCAAGATCCCAAAAGGAGAATGGAAGAGAAGGGATTGCGGCATGGCCATCCCCCCTGGGGGGAGATTTCTCACTTTCTGTCTCTCTGTCTCTGTCTTTCTGGCAAGCGCACACACCCTACAGCAAAAACCTTTCCCCCAAAAAAGAAAAAAAAATACATTTTATTGTGTTTGGCATTGTGTCAATTGTTGAACATGACACAAATCCCCTTAAAGGGGGTAACATAAAATAGAATGTTAAATAGAAATAAATGGTAAATGAGATGTAATTCTGAACACTTGGTATATACTACTGAAATTCAGAGGAGTAATGCACGCGGGCAGGAGCTGACGGAGCACCGTATGAAATATGTGGGACATGAATTGATTTGTTGAACTGCCAACAAACAGACCACATTGGAGGGCCTGGCTCAGCACGCCCAGCTATTCCAGGACTAGGGTCTACTGCCTTACATGACTTAACTAGACAGTGCGCGAGGGCTGATCTGAAATCTGGTGGTCCGAGTCTTCAGGGTGAGCTGGCACTCGGAAACGACCCCAGTAGAAGAACAAGTGCGGTTAAATAAAGTGAAGCGTTTATAACCCTGACTAGGATGAATTTTGCAATGTCCAGCCTGAGAGCACAGTTATTCTACACAGTAATATCCACATCACAGTGGCTTCATCCTGCACTGCCCGGACTGCTTTACTCTTCTGAGGAGAGATAACTGTGAGGGAGAGCAGTCACTGCTGAGGTAAGTTAGAGATTTTTTAAAATTTAACTTTATTTGTTTTATTATTGTTGTTGTTGTTGGTTTTTAATTTGACTACAGAGGGACAGCGTGAGAGAGAGAGAAAGTGAGAAAGCAAGCTGCCAGGTCCAGGACTCGAACCACGGTCAACCATGTGGGAGTCCAGCGACCTTAACCATCATGCCACCTGCTGGTCCCAAGTTGTAGATTTCTGAAAGAATGGCAAAGTAAAAAGAGGAGAACCAGTTGTTGGGGCTGGGAATTTGTGAACTGCAGAGTATAATAACAACCAGTTATTTTAGAAAGCCATGAAGAACTGTTATCAATTTCAATACCAAAACTCTGGATAACTTTTCACAGACACCAAGATGGCCAAGCGTTGGGCCTGGAATTTGTGATCCACAACTCACGAGCACAAACAGATGAGTTTGTGACAGTGTCACCTCTGCAGCCAAGGCCGCCTCCTGTCTCAGTCTCCACTACCCTCTTTAGAGATCCCCTTTTCAGACATCATGGTTAACAGAAAACTTCCCTGCCTGGTAAGAAGTGCTCTTTACAGAGAATAAAAAGTTGGCTGCAAAAATTCAACTGTTTTGTTCTCAATTCATTTAACTACAAATAGCTACAGATGCAGCCGTCCCTTGCTGGATGTGAGTCCCATTCCCATTGATCCTTGCAGGCTTGTCACTGCCGATGCGCTGACCGCGCTCTGAGGACAGTGCAGAGAGCCATGCTCCGGGGGCGAGGACATCAACCTGCTCGTGTTGGCAAATGTCTTATTGATCAAGGCTGTTAAACATGCGCGTGCGTCCCCACCTTCGTGGAGAATGTGGGCACCTCTCAGCTTGGAACAGTAAGTTCTTGTCGGGATGGCCACGGGGACCAGCAATGATACGGCGGCACAGAAACTAAAGCTGAGCTGTATTCAAGGGAGAAATCAATGGGAAACGTGGGGACAAAAATGAGGACGACGTGAGACCCTGATTAGCAGAAGGCTAGAGATCCAGGCATTCTAAATCCAGCGTTGCCCCACACACGGCTTCCTCTGCCACTTTGTACAGTGGTGAAGCAAAATGAGTCCGTCTAGGAAGTCCTCGAGGGTCCCTGAACCTCAGCTCCCACAGCCTTAAATCCAAGCAGCGTAGCCCGCGCCTCGGCAGATGGCTGGGGGTCAGATGAGGCAATGTCCCTCAAAGCACCCGGACATCAGGGACATTTGTCCTCCTCCTACTCGCCTGTGTTTATCCCCGAGGCAGAGGGCACTCCCCACGTCCAAGACCCTCCATGAGTCAGCATTTTTTCAATTTCAAGACAAAGAACACCCAGCGCATGGTGGCTTAAATAATGAATAACTTTGCAGCTCCTCTTGCCCAAAACTTCAGAAGTCATGTTGGTTTCCGGTAAGGTCTGAGCAAATGATATCATCCAGGAAATTGCTCCATCTCTCCTGTTGGTTTCCGGTAAGGTCTGAGCAAATGATGTCATCAGGAAATTGCTCCGTCTCTCTCCTCCATCTTCCTGTCTGTCATCTTCATCTTCAGACCTCACCGAGGGCCTCCCAGCAGCTCCAGGTAACCTTCACTCCACAGCCGATGGACTCCTCTTCCAGGCACGTACCCCCAGCGGTGCACTGTCTGGGGGCGTGGGCACCTTTCCTGCTGGGCCATACACCAGGCCAAGATCATTGTAAAGGGTGGCCATCTCTGAGCCAGTGTTCACAATCAGGGCAACTGGAAGTGTTGATCCAAATGAACTGCACATCTGAGAAAAGCAGACGGCTATAACCACCCAACAGACCACCAGTGCCACAAAGGGAGACAAAACTGGAAATCACAGGTTCTAAAGGTTGGCCTGCAGACCTGAGAACACAAGAATAAATCCTTACTGGGGCCCAGCAGATGGTGTAGTGGTTACATAACTGGACTCTCACATGGCCAGCGGTTCACGTCCGAGACCTGGTAACTTGAAAATCATGCCAGGCACGTGTGAGCGTGTGCCCAAGATCTCTGCAAGAGAATGGAGGAGAAGGCACTTTGGTATGGCCATTCCCCCTGGGGCGGGGAGTGATTTCTCACTTTCCCTCTCACTGTCTCTGTCTCTCTCTCTCTGGTGAACGCATGCACCTTAAGGAAAAAAATCTCTAAAAAATTGTTTTAATTGAAAAAAAAAATCCTTGTTATGAGACACTGAGGTTTGAGATGGTTTGTTACACAGCATTTTTGTGGTAATAGCTAACCGATACCATAAACAAGAGGTGACAAGTACAGGAGAAACATGACCATGGAGTGACATGAGTTACAGGCTAGAAGAAAGAAGACATAATCAGAATTGGGATGTTCTCAAAGGTAGAAGCCTCCAGAATTGTTCAGCTGATTGATTAAAGATGCAAAAGGAAACAAAGCAAATGTCTGTTTTTGGTCTGAGCCAATTCAGCCAGCAGTAGTGCTATTTATTAAGACAGACAGCTCTGAAGAAGGAACAAATCACTGGGGACAGGGATAGAAATTACAAATCCAGTTATAACTATGTCAATTTTAACTTTGAAATGCCTTCAGACTTCCGAACGGAAACCAGCAGAGTGTTGGATATCTGCTCTGTGAGACGCAGGTGGAGGCCAGCCCATGGTGCGTTGGGTAGGGTGGTTGGATCCTCAGGACTGAATGCTCATTTCGAGTCCTGGCCTAGAGGCCTGAAGGGCACAGCGGCCACATGTGTGTGTGTGCCCAAAATCCTGAGAGGAGAAACGGAGGGATTTTTGGCGTGATCATCCCCTGTAGGGGAGGGTGCTTTCTCAGTTCCCTCTCTTTCTTCCGGAAGGCCGCCAGCTGTGGATACGGGCCAGCCCACCCAACGTGGTGTGCAGAGGTAAAATCAATTCCTGCCCAAGTGAAGGATAGCACGTTCCCCTCTGGATCTCTCACTGGGTGAGAAAAATGGAGGCCCAATTCTACGTGGGAATTCTGACTTCTGAAGTCACCCCTTCAGAAGTGACTGCCCTAGGGGGCGTAACCTGTTGTCCAAGCTGAGGTCCAGATCCCACGGACTGCAGATCCCACAGCCGTGGCAATTCCTGACAGCTGGCAGCTGGGAGAGGCCTTGTCTTATTACTCGGTGCCGCCAGCCCACGTAAGGAAGGGCTCCAGCTCACCATCAGGGCGTGTGAGAGAGATCTAGGTTGCCTTGCTAAGAATGGCTTCCACAGATTTTCCACTAAGGGAAAAGAAAGAACGCAGAGACAGAGAAATCAAGTCTGAGGCAGTTCTAGGAAACTGCAGGTGGAAAGAGCTCCAAGATTCTTACATTGCACGTCTTAGAACTAGGACGTGGGCGATGTGCCTAGAGAGGCCTAGATGCTGCGTGCCTTAGACTGAGTCTTCAGTCGGTCCCCTCTCTCTCTCTCTCTCTCTCTCTCTGGGTGATCTCATCCCCCCGTGTTTTAAATATCATCTGTATGTCAACGACTCCCAAATTTATATCGCCCTGAACTTTTCTCTGATTTCTATATCAAGTTACCCACTTGACATCTCCGCTTAGATGTCTAAGAGGTAATTAAATTTCCTGAGTCTTAAACAAAATGCTTTATCTCCACCACCACAGCCGTTTTCTCCCTCAACCCCAGACATCTCAGAAAGTCACCCCATTTACCAAAGGGCACAAATATGAAGCTAAGCATCATTCTTGGTCTCTGCTTCTCCCTTGCTCCACATACTCCCTTCGTCGGTAAGTCCTGTTGAGTCAATCCACGAAACAGATCTTGATTTCCCTCTTTTGATTAGATCTGCATTGTCCTCCCTCTTCTGTAAATCAGTAGGATTTCTTACTGGACCCCTGGAAAAGCCCTTATGACTGTTTCCATCCATCAGCACTAAGACAAACCATTTTTAAAAAATAATTATTTATTAATTTGCATTTATTATTATTATTTCCTAATTCAACCAGGAAAAGAGAGAGAGAAAGCGGACAAGCAAACCTCCAGGCCTGGGTCTCAAACCATGGTTGGCTATATGCCAATTCAGTGCCCCAAACACCACACCACCTATGGGCACCAAGAACAACCATTTTAATGTATAAATCTTATCATTTCCTATATGAAATCATCAGATGGCTTCTCCTTGTTTTTATGATAGGACTTAAACCTCAGTATGACAGAAAACCTGCAGTGGGCATAATCATGGCCTATATTCTCTCTAATCTGTTTTGCTGTTATTAAAGAAATATTTATTTTATTTATTATTATTTTTTTAATTTTGCTATAGGGCATTCATACTCACCAGAGAGAGAGAGAGAGAGAGAGAAAATGAGAAAGTAAGCCACAGGTCTGGGACTTGAACCATGGTTGGCCACATGGGAGTCTATTGCCCAAAGCACCACACCACCAGCTGGCCCCTAGTTTCTGTAATCTTAGCGTCCCTCTCCTTGCTCATCTTCCAGTCACATTGACTTTCTATTTCTGGAACAAGTCAAGCTCTCCCTCTAGGTCTCAAGGCTGAGGTTAAAAGTTATCTCCCCACGGGGTCAGCAGGTGGTGGAGTGGGTTAAAGCTCTGGACTCCCACATAGCTAACTGAGTAGCTCAATCCTGGACCCAGCAGCTTCAAATTCATGCCAGGCATATGTGTATGCATGTCCAAAATCGCAAGAGGAAAATGAAGGAGAAGGGACTGTGATGTGGCCATCGCCCCTAGAGGGTGATTTCTCACTTTCCCTCTTTCTGTCTTTCTCCTCTGTCTCTGGCAAGTGTACATGCTCTAAGGCAAAAAGCGACAAAAATTTTAAAAATAAAAGAAAGTCACCTCCTCAAGTAATCTCTTTTCTTTAAAAAAATAATTTTTTTATTTGGGGCTGGCAGGTGGCATTGTGGTTAAAGGTGCCAGACTCCCACATGTCCAACTGTGGTTCGTGTTCCGGACCTGGTGGCTTGCTTTCTCACGTTTTCTCTCCCTCTCTCTCTTCCTCTATGGTCAAATTAAAATAACTAACTAAATTAAATTAAATTTTAAAAAGAATTATTTTATTTAACTTTATTTATTTACTTATTTTTTAACTTGACCAGAGAGAGACAGAGAAAGAGAGAGAAAGAAAGTGAGAAAGCAAGCCACCAGGTCTGGGACTTGAACTGATGTGGACCATGTGGGAGTCCAGCAGCCCCAACCATCCCACCACCTGCCAGCCCCAGTAATATCTTCATTTATCCTCATTAAGTAGTGCAATCCTCAGGCCCACCGAATGTGCTCATGGCAACCTACTTGTATCCCTCATACTGTTATCACTCCCAATTATTTTATGTGTCCTGCCCTTTGGTTTCTGTTGTCCCTTCTCACCACAAAGGTAGGAGCTCTTTATTTCCCACTGTCGCACCCCGAGTGGCAACGCTGCATGCTCAAAGACCACTTCTTGAATGAATGGTCTCTAGTGATCTCAGAGTACCTCCAGTGGGGCTCTGGGGTTCTAGTGCTCTTCAGGGACCCGGGAAGGGACAGAAGGAAGGCTCGAGTGAAACAGAGTATTGGCTGACTGTTTCAGTTATTGTTTTTGCTTTTTGAGTTTTGCCATAGGGCACGTGTCCTTGCTGGAAAGGGACAGAGAGAGGAAAGTGAGGAACCACGCCCAGGTGGGGATGGTCACGCCACGGTCCTTTTTCCTTCATTCTCCTCTAGGGATTTTGGGCACACACACGTGTACTCGGTGTGAGTTTCAAGCCGCCAGGTTTGGTACTTGACCTGCAGTCGGCCACGTGGACACCTGGCACCTTAGCCAGTGTGGCATCTTCTATCCCTGCTGGCCGAGGTTTGAGCCGCCCATGGATTCACCCGGAACTTCGACCGATGCCGCTGCTCTTCTCTGTTTATGCGATGGCTCTCACCTAAGATCCTGTTGCTCAAAAGTTGATGCTGAGGGTCAGCCGGTGGCGTCATGGTTAAGGGTGCTGGATTCCCTGGTGGCTTGCTTTCTCACTTTCCCTTTCTTTTTATCTGATCAAATTTAAAAATAATAATAAGGACAAATGGAATTAAATAACTCTTAAAAAAAAAATTCAATGCTATATAGAAAGTTAAGGCAGGCTGCACTCTCGGCTCCTCCTCTGACACGAGCTACTTGCCTATGGCCTCAAGGGGTGTTGCAGCTCATGACCACCAAAATCCGGGGTCCCCGAGGAAGGCGCAGAGGCATTCACAATGTCAGGTGTGTTCTGAATTGTGCTGTTGCTTTGAACTCATCAAGTAACAGAGTCACATTGTCTGCGTTACTGTGAAAACGGCTCACTCCTGTCTGCTGGGCTCTGTCTTCAGCCCGTGACAGAGCCTGCTTTAAATGACCGAACCGCTGGCCTGCCCCACTCAGAGCGAGCCACTGCCGCGGTTTTCTAAGCAAATAGCTAAGACTACATGAGGACGCCAAACGAGATTTTCAACACGTTCAATATCCTCCTCTGCAAATCACGCTGTCGAACAGCAGCGTCTACCTGACAGCTACAGTGCAGAATAAATGTCAAACAGATTGTAAATTAGTATAATCACGTTTATAAGCCAATGAACAAAGATGAACTCAAAAAGATTAACTTCGGTTTAATTCATAAACACATGTATGAACATAATACAATAAATATGTCCCCTGATTTGTTATAATCAGGAGTCTTGAAGGGGTTTGTTATAATAGAAAAAGGGTTAAACTATCCCTCTCTCACCGTCTGTAAAGGAGTAAAAGTTGGGACCAGCAGTTGCGTAATGGCTATGTCACTGGACTCCCACGTAGTCAACCACGGTTTGAGTCCCGGACCCGGTGACTTAAACTCACGCTGGGCGCGTGTGCATGTGTGCCCAAGATCCCAGGAGGAGAACGGAGGAGAAAGGATTGCGGCGTGGATCCCCCCGGGAGTGATTTCTCGCTTTCCCTTTCACTGCTTCTCTTTCTCTGGTGAGTGCATATGCCCAAGGTAAACCTCTCCTCCAAAAAATTCACTGGATATGTGCCGCTGGACACCCATGTGTTCGACAGCGGTTTGAGTCCCAGACCCAGCAGCTTGAAACTCACACCAGGCGCGTGTGCGTGTGCCCAAAATCCTGAGAGGAGAGTGAATGAGAAGGGACTGTGGTGTGGTCATCTCCCCTGAGGGGAGCGTTCTCATTTTCTGTCCTTCTGTCTCTCAGTCTCTCTGGTGAGCGTGCATGCCCTAAAAAAATAAATAATAAAAAAAGAAAATAACAGGAAAAAAAAACTTCAATTAAAAAAAAAAGTTCACTGGATATGTGTGCATGCCCAAAATCCTGAGAGAAGACCAGGAACTGTAGAATGGGCATCCTCCTAGGGACCGCTTTCCCACTCTCCTTCCTCTCTCCCTCCCTCCATCCCTCCCTCCCTCTCTCCTTCCCTCCCCAGTAAGCACACGCACACTATCGCAAAAATTTTAAAAATAAATAAATAGGGAACCAGCAGTTAGCGTAATGGCTATGTTGCTGGACTCCCACGTAGTCGACCGCGGATCGCGTCCCAGACCCGGTGACTTAGAACTCACGCTGGGCGCGTGTGCGTGCGTGCCCAAGATCCTGAGAGGAGAATGGAGGAGAAGGCCTATAGCGAAAAAAATACCTCACCAAAAATAAATAAATAAATAAATAAATAAATAAATAAATAACGGAGCATGCATGAATTCTTCTGGGGACAAGATTCGGATTTCAGAAAATGACCTCATAACCCCACAGAGAGACGTAAGGTCCTTGTCATACGAGTCAGCAAACTCCTGAAGAGATGCAGCTGTATTCGCCTATGAGGCAAGTCAGCAGGCAAGCTAAGGGTACAAAGATTTTAAGAAAAAAATGAAAGTACCAGCGTCCCCGACTATGCCATGGCCTGGCTCAGCCAGCCACCTCACTGCTGGGATTCTGTCGGTTAAGATGAGAAATCGCCTACCCTGAGCCACTTCCAACGCCATCTGCAGCTGAAAGCATGCAGCCTCAGAATACCACGCTAGGCCTCGAACACTGCGGTTAGTGAACCTCTGGGCCAGCCCCCGTCCGCGTCCCACACGGCCGACTGCGTGATTGAAGTCTTTGACTCGGCAGCTCAGAGAAACACGGGCACGTGCGCACGTGTGCCCCAAATCCTGCCAGGAGGGAGGTGGAGGGGAAGGGCTGTGGCACAGCCAAGCCCCACGGCGTGCGTCCTGGCTTCTCTCTGTCTCGCTGCAGGGAGCACGGGTGTTCGCTGACAAATGAAAGAACTAAAACTCTTAGCATAGTGCAGCATATTGAATTTATTAAAACTGTTTTCAAAAACACTATATCTCTCGGGGCCAGCAGGTGGCGTGGTGGTTAAGGGTGATGGACTCCCACATGGCCGACCACAGTTCAAGTCTCAGACCTGGTGGCTTGCTTTCTCACTTTCCCTCTCTCTCTCTCTCACTCTCTCATTCTGTCCCTCTGTGGTCAAATTAAGAAATAAATAAATAAAGTTGAATAAAGTAATTCTTTAAAAAAAAAAACTAAATGTCTCAAACAGGGTCTATAGTGATGGTGACTTTTAATTCTTTTCTACAAGTAAGAAAAATGTAGATTTAAAACTTTTTCTGATATCCCAAAACTTTCTGACTTCTAAATTAGTGTTTTTTCCACTTCAAATAATGAAATTATAAGCAAATCTTATTATAAGATCAATTTTTTAAAGAATTAATTTACTTATTTATTTTAATTTGACCAGAGAGGGACAGAGTGAGAGAAAGTGAGAGAGACAGAAAGTGACAAAGAGAGCCGCTAGGTCCAGGACTTGAACCGTGGTCACCCATGTGGGAGTCTAGCGCCCTTAACCACCATGCTACCTGCCGGCCCCAGTAAGACCAAATTTTTAAACATTTTTATTTTTTACTAATCACATATGTCAGAAATATAACAAAATTCTGAAGTAAGAACAGAAATAAATGCCAACTAGAAACTTACTTGAGTGATTCTAGGAATTTCTACATGCTTCTAATTACCTGAAGAATATTTTCATGTGGACTTGCTAAAAAAATAAATATATAAATAAAAATATAAAAATATATAAAATTTGCAGTTATATACACAAAATTTAGTTTAAGATGGCTACATTTAGGGGCCAGCAGTTGACATGCTGTTTACGGCACTGGGCTCCCGCATGGCCAACCATGATTCGAGTCCTGGACCTGGGGCTTGCTTTCTCACTTTCTCTCTCTCTGTCTCTCTCTGCTCAAATTAAAACTAAATGAATGAATAAATAAAATTAAATGATAATAATAATAATAAAGATGGCTACATATAGAGAAAAGCAGATTGGACATAGTTGTCAGCATATTTTTAAGAATAATTTAATTTATTAATTTGCTGTAGGGTATGAATGCTTACTAGAGAGAGAAAGGGATAGAGAGAGAGAAAGTGAGGAGCAAGTTGCCAGTTCTGGGATTCAAACTGTGGTCGGCCATGTGGGAGTCTAGCACATTAACCACCACGCCACCTGGTCTCACTTGTCGTTAACTTTATGGAATGCAAATGTGCTACAATTGTTAAATTGATTATTTTTTAAATTATTTTATGTAATTAATTTTTTAAATTGTAATTTTTTATTTACATAGAATCATACATCGTTGTACGGCGCGTATGGTTTTTAAAATAGATATACAGTGTGTAATAAACAAATCAAGGATATAAGCATATTCACCACCTTCAACATACATTATGTTGAGCACGTTTAAAATTTGTTATCCTGGTTATTTGGAAGCACATATTAAATTGTCAATCATGTTCTTTACTGTGAAATACAACATTTTTTCAAAGAATTATTTCATTTAACTTTATTTATTTACTTATGTTTTAATTTGACTAGAGAGGGCCAGAGCAAAAGAGAGAGAGGGAAAGTGAGAAAGCAAGCCACCAGGCCTAGGACTCGAACCGCAGTTGGCCATGTGAGAGTCCAGCACCCTTAACCTCCAAACCATCTGCCAACATTGTGAAATTCTAAAGAAGAAAAAGTTATTAACTGTGAGACCAAAAAAAAAAAAAAAAACCTCATAAATTTAATGAAGATGGATTTTGGGAAAAAAAAAGCATCTTTTTTTTTTTTAAAAAAAGACTTACTCATTTTATTTATTAGTAGTATCTTTTAAAAAATTTGTTATAGGGACCAGCAGTTAGTGTAATGGCTATGTGGCTGGACTCCCACTTAGTCGACCGCTGTTCGCATCCCAGACCCAATGGCTTAAAACTCACGCCGGGCGCATGTGTATGCGTCCCAAGATCCCAAGAGGAGAATGAGGAGAAGGGATTGCAGCATGGCCATCCCCCCTGGGGGGTGATTTCTTACTTTCTGTCTCTGTCTCTCTCTGTCTGTCTGGCGAGCGCACATGCCCTATAGCGAAAAAAGAAAAAAAAAACCTCTCAAAAAAAAAAAATTGTTATAAGGCACATACACTGATCAGAGAGACACAGAGAGAAAGAAAGCCACCAGGTTCAGGACTCGAACTGTAGTTGGTCATGTGGTATTCCAGCACTGTAACCACCACAACACCTACCATCTAATCTTAGCATACCCAATGAAAAATGAACTTGTGATTTCCATGAAGAGGAGTGTGGGAGATATGAGTTTATAATCTGAAACAATCTGTGCTATCAATCATTGGCCCATTTAGTAAGAGGTAAAATTGTACATAACAATAGCTCATCAGGAAGAGATAGAAAAAGAGAATTTTATTCAATGAATTCTTGTGAGACCATGATACTGTACTGGGAACAAAGACATAAGTTCTCAAGAAAGCAAAAACAAGGGCCCACAAGTGGCCTTGTGGTAAAAGGCATTGGGTTCCCACATGGCTGACCTCAGTTCAAGTCCCAGACCTGGTGACTTGCTTTCTCTCTTCCCCTTTTTCTCTCACTCTCTCTCTGTCTGGTCAAATTAAAATAATAATAATAATAATAACAAATGGAATTAAATAAGTAAATAATTATTTTTTTTAAAAAAAAGCAAAAACAAAAATAAAATTGGAAAAAGATGCTTAAAAGTGAAGATACGGTAAAATCAGTGACTTGGTGATTTATAGGCTTTTCAAAGTTCTTGATTTTAGCCTTCTTTAATTCCAAAGAAAGACTCAGCTACTTGTAATATTTTAGACTTTTTCTTTTATCTAGTTTTACATAATGAATAATGGTTATAATATAAATATATTAATGCAAAATGAAACATTTTGAGATAATTGTCTATCAAATAAATAATTGGCGAATTTGTACTTGAACCTGCTTGTGAATAAAATAGTTGAATCTAAATTTTAAGCATTCAGCCACTTCAGTTACGAAGCTCTCATTTTTAAAAAAATTTTTAAATTTATTTTATTATCTTTTTAATTATTTTTATTTTTTTCACATGAGTTTTGCCAGAGAAAGACAGAGAGAAAGAGAGAGAGAAAGCTAGACTCCAGGTCCAGGACTTGAACCATGGTTGGCCATGTGGGAATTCCAGTGCCTTAATCACCACGCCACCTGCTAGCCCCACTCTCACTTCTTTTTGTTTTAATTTTCATTTTTTAAAATCATATTTATGATTTTCTGGCAAATATACTTGCTGTGACAGTCACATTTAACAGTTTTGATAAATCAAGAGAGAAAATGTGTAGGGATGTCATAGAGTTATGCAAAAATTTAGCAGTTGAAATAATCATTAGCCCTTCTGAGAAACTAAAGATGAGAAATATGTAATATAAACTTCTGTAATAAGTTGGCTTCCATCCATTATAGTTATCACGATTCAGTTCATGCATTAAAAAAAAACTGCTGTTGTTTTTGATCACTAAAAAACAGGTTCAAAGTACGTTCCTGCTCAACAAATGGATGAAACTTCAAATATTATACTACAAAATATTTAGTCAATGTTTGGTTTTGTCAGTGAGGTGCATGTGTTGTAATGAATGTATAGAGCATTCCTTTTTTTTTGTTTGTTTAATCTATTGAGCCAACCTGTGCCTTTTAGCTAGAGAATTTAATCCAGTAACATTTAATGTTATTATCAAAATGTGAGAACTTAACTCTATCATTTTGTTACTCTTTTTTTTTTTCTAATTGTTTTGCATTCTCTATTTCTACTTATCTCATTTTGAATCTTTTGGTGTAGTATATTCTCTTAGGTATTTCCTGAAGAGGGGATGAGTTTTCATGAATTCCTTCACTTTTTATTTATCCAGGAATGATTTTATTTCTTCTTCTCATTTGAAGTATATATTTTTTAAAGTATTATTTTTAATGGGACCAGCAGTTGGCATAATGGCTGTGTCACAGGACTCCCATGTAGTCGACTGTGATTCAAGTCCTGGACCTGGTGGCTTAAACTCACACCAGGTGCACTTGCGTGCGTGCCTAAGATCCCGAGAGGAGAATAGAGGAGAAAGGATTGCGGTGTGGCCATCCCTCCTGGGGGGTGATTTCTCACTTTCTGTCTCTCTGTCTCTGTCTTTCTGGCGAGTGCATATGCCCTATACCAAAAACCTCTCCAAAAAAAAGAATTATTTTTATTTATTATTATTATTGTTGTTATTATTATTATTATTTTAATTTGAGAGAGAGAAGGAAAGTGAGAAAGCAAGCTGTGAGGTCTGAGATTCGAATTGTTGTCAGCCATGTGGGAGTCCAGCCACCCCAACCACCACGCCACCTGCTGGCCCCTGAAGGATAATCTTGCTGAGTATAGTACTCCTGGCTAACTTTTGTTTTTTCTTCAGAGTTTTAAACATGTCTCCCCATTCTTTCCTTGCCTGTATTCAGTTGCAAGGTCTGATCTTGGTCTCATGGGATAATCTGTGTAAATAACTTGATGTTTCTCTCTTGCTGTTTTTAGAATATTGTCTGTTTTTGATTTTTCCCCATTTGGCTATGATGTGCTTTTGAGAGACTCTTATGTTAAGTCCATTAGATACCTTTTGTATTTCCTAGATTTGGATGTTCATATGCCTCTTTCAGTTTGGGAAGTTTTCAGCTAATATGTCGTAAAAGAGATTTTCTTTGCCTTTGCCTGTTTGCCTTCTGGAAAACCTATTATGCAGCTATTAGACTGTTTAATGCTGTCTAGGTTTCCCTTATGTTGACCTCATTTTTAATGGTTATTCTTCCTTTCTTTTTGGTTGCTTGGACTAAATCAGAGGTTTTGTCTTCAAGGTCAGAGATTCTTTCTTCCGTGTGATCTCATCTGCTGTTAACATTTCCAAGGGAGGTTTTGCTTCCTGCGTCATATTCTTTATCTCCGGAAGTTCTGATTCTTTTTCAGGGTGTCTATCTCTTCATGGAAGGAATCCTCAAGTGGTAGAAGGATTTTCTCATCTCCTGGAGTCGGTTATCTGTTTTCTCTTTCATCTCATTAAGTTTTGTTACAATGAATATTCTGAGATCTTTTTCTGACATTTCTGTGATCTCTTGTTGGTGAGAGCTGTTGTGTTCCTTCGGAATGAGGATTTCCTGGTTTTCTGCTATTTGGGGGGGCGCTGCTTTGACCTTTAGTCATGTGGTGATATGCTCACTTCCTCCTTCTCTGTGGCCACGTGCTGTCACTGTCTGTGGTGCGCTATGTCTGTGCAGGTTTCTCTCCTCCACTGTGGGTGGGGGTGCAGACCCACAGTGGGAGTTTTGGGTTCAGATTTTCAGGGGGAGTTTCTCTCCTTTTACTGCTGGGGGTGGGTGGGGGTTGTGGAGAAAGAATTCCTCTAAAGCCCACTATCTTCAGTTGTTTGGTTCCTGTGTACCCCAAACTCTCTGCTCCCAGTGAGGCTGGAAGGCCGAGCTAGGCAGGGAGACTGAGGCACGAGTCCAGTCTGTGTGTGGCACGGTGCACAGTGAGGCTGCAGCAGCCACCCCCAACACACACACATTCCAGGCTAGGTGAGGGTCTTTCGTGGTCAACTCAGACAGCCAGCCTTTGTTTCCTTGTTGCTCCTGGATAGGCAAGAGGCAGGGCCGCGTGAGCCTTAAATTTATCGTGTTAAACTGGATTTTCTTTCCTTTTTGAAGCACCCAGCCAGCTGGTAAGGTAATGGTTTCCCAGAGTGGTAACAACAAATGATTAGGACTTCTGAGTGAGTAGTGCTTAACTTACCCTCCAGTGCCATTTCTGTCTGATCGCTTGCCTTGCAGGGAAATGCTCCATCAAATTCTATTTCTGCCCCTCAGTCACATGATACAGAAATAAAAAACAGTGCATTGTACAGGGTAGAGTGAGGCAGTCCACGTAGTCAGTTGTGTCTTTTTTTAAGCTCGTGTTCTTGGTTTTTTTAAACGTATTTCCCCTGTCCTTTTCAAGAAAGCATTTATGTATCTATTTATTTGTTGTGATGTTCAAGCCGCCAGGTCTGGGATTCAAACTGTGGTTAACCATGTGGGAATCTGATGCCTTAGCCACCACAGCCTCTGCTAGGCCGTCTCTGTGCTCTTAGTAAAGATAGTAGGAATTCGGTTGAAGTTTCCGATGATGATGAGTTGGCACAGTACCGGAACGCATCCCTGGCTTGGTGGAGTTTCTGGCTGTACGGCGTGTGTGCATGGTGTCACCCTACTTACCTTGCGGCAGCCCCTCTGCTTTACAGGAAGCCATAAATCCTACTTCTTCTCAAATTCTTCTCTCAGAATCTTAGTGACCTCTTGTCCTTGGTTCCTAGAATCCTCCGGGTTGAATGTGGCTCTTCCTCAGCACAGCCATTATCGAACTTTGCCCCCTCACTCCGGAGCGCAGGAAGTCCTCAGGCATTAATGTCTGCCAAATATCAGGAGATGTTTGACTAGAATAGCTAATTCACAGCCTTGTACTTGTGATGGTTCTATTCAGATTTGGTTTAAAATTTTAAAATCAGCTGCTTATAAAAAGGTATTGGAGAAAGGAGAAAATTGGGACCATTTGTCATTTACAATACTTGGTCTCTAACTTATCAAAGATCATCTGAATCAATTTACAAAAATACACTGCTTGAAGCTCTGCAGAGAAACCGAAAGGCAATTTGACGTCCTCTTCAGAAAATCCCTGCTCTTGCTTTCGGGTATCCCTTTGGGATGAGCAGGAAGTGCAGTTTCACAGGAAGCTGGGATGACCAGCGCGAACCCGGGACTGATCACAATTTGGACAGGAGGACTTAAGCCCCGTGTCAGGCCATAGGTGACCCCGCTGCTCTCAAGCACGGTGCCTTTCTTCGCCTTTGTTTTTGCTTCTGTATCTTCTACTTCAACATAATTTACATCTGATCTTAACACGTGTCATTTATTCTTCTATTATACTTATTTTCTGAAATTACTGTCTACACCTAGATTGTTGCCTAGTGAGAACTGAAGGAATTGTCAAGATGCCTGATGGAGACCTTCCATTTTAGAATGTATTATCTATCGTCAAAAACTATAGTGGATGGGGTGTCTTATAGAATAAATAATAAGAGACATAATTTATGCATTCTAAAAGCTTAAAAATATAAAATAATATTAATTAGCACATGCCCTACATATAGGAGCGAATATAAAAATATAATGAAGTTCCGTATGTGTTTACTGTATTTCTGTATAATATATACATATTTATAAATAAAAGTATATATAGTCTATATAATTAAGCATATATATATGTCTCCCTTTCTTTTTTTTGGTAGAAGTTTTTGCTATAGGGCGTGTGCACTTGCTAGAAAGACAGAGAGAGACAGAGAGACAGAAAGCGAGAAATCACCCCCCAGGGGGGATGGTCACGCCGCAATCCCTTCTCCTCCATTCTCCTCTTGGGATCTTGGGCACGCACGCACACACGCCCAGCGTGAGTTTTAAGCCACCGGGTCCGGGACTCGAACCATGGTTGGCTACATGGGAGTCTGCAACATAGCCATTATGCCAACTGCTAGTCCCCATATATATTTTTAAAATGGTTACATTTCAAATTCCAGCCAATGTTTAACTTAAAGCAATTGGCATCCGGTGTCCACGCTCAATTATAGGTACGAGGAAAACTGATCGAGTCTCATCAGCTTGGACACTCATTCTGAAAAGTAGCGATAAACCCGCTGCACTGAAACTGATCATACTGTGGCACACACGCAGAATGCCCAGCCTTGTTAACTCACTGAGGTTCTGCGGATTCCGGTTGGCTCCTCTCTGATCTGCCTTTCAAAACATGAGCTAGGTCTATTTCTTTCTAATTGATAAGTCAATAAAAAATGAATACATGATGTTTTGATATATGTGTATATGTGTGGAATGGCTAAATCTAGTTATTTAACATATGTATAACCACATACATGTCAATTTTTTTGTGGTGAGAGTATTTAAAATCTACTCTCTTAACAATGAGCAGACGGTGGTACACTGTAGCGACTGCAGTCATCATGAGAATATGTGACCTCCTGACCTTGTTTCTCCTGTCTCGGGGAAATTTTGGGTCCATTTCTGATGGAGGATTAAGGGCAGCATACATTAAAGAAAAAGCTAAGAGTCTTCTGCCATGACACAATTCAAGTTCTTTCCTTCAAACCCATTGTACCGGTTTGCGTACCTGGACTAAGAATATGTCTAATTGACTGAGGAGCCCGAGCCTGGGTCCCTAGACCAGTCATTGGTAGTGGATATGGGAATGACATCATTAAGCCAGTCAGAAACCACATCTGAAGTTAGGTTTGATTTTAGCACCCTCTGAGGGAAAGGGTGAACCGGAAGAGGAGTAATACCCTAAATGATATTTAGGCTCTACTAAACGGAGAAAAGGTTGGGATGGATATTGGTAGCGCTCCCTATAGTTTCACCAAAATAAAACACAATAAAGACCACTGAAGAGACGTCTGTGTGAAAAGTCGGTGGTCACACCGAGGGCCCCGTTGATGCTCGCTGTTTATATCACAGCTT
Source organism: Tupaia belangeri chinensis (assembly GCF_000334495.1). Taxonomy (NCBI): domain Eukaryota; kingdom Metazoa; phylum Chordata; class Mammalia; order Scandentia; family Tupaiidae; genus Tupaia; species Tupaia belangeri. The sequence continues at coordinate 2,530,344 of NW_006160107.1, read as the reverse complement.
TCCGAATGAGGACCTGGAACTAAAGGAGATGAGTCCCCCCCATCGTGGCCACGATCTGGACCTGCTTTCCTGGCATGGGCCCACCCTGTGAAACTGAGTTCTGAGTCACCAAGACGAGACGGAAGACCCATTACGTGGAAGAGTGTGGCGTTAACCCACACTGAGCTGAGTTCCAGTCAGAGACCCTGACCCTGAGATCCATAGGACCCATGTAAACACTTGTCAGCACAAATTCCACAGCACAAATTGCAGAGGTTTGTAAGAACTGAAGATGATTAGGTAACAATGTCCCTAGTGGGGTCGGCAAGTGGCACAATGGGTAAGGACGCTGGACTCCCACATGGCCAACCACAGTTCAAGCCCTGTTCTTGGCACTCCCCCCCCCTCCCCTTGCTCTGTCCCTTTCTGGTCAAATTAAAAATAAATAAATAAAGTTAAATAAAATAATTTATTTAAAAAAAGAAAAGAAAGAAAACCAGCGCTCCTAGCACGAGTCTGGAAAGCTGCAGGTGCTCAGCAAGTGCTGGTGCACCCCAGACTTGTGGCTCTTTCTTTTTTTTTTTTTGAGAGGTTTTTTTTTGCTATAGGGCGCGTGCGCTCGCCAGACAGACAGAGAGAGACATAGAGACAGAAAGTGAGAAATCACCCCCCGGGGGGATGGTCACGCCGCAATCCCTTCTCCTCCATTCTCCTCTCAGGATCTTGGGCACACACGCACACACGCCCCGCGTGAGTTTTAAGCCACCGGGTCCGGGACGCGAACCGCGGTCGACTACATAGGAGTCCAGCGACATAGCCATGACGCTAACTGCTGGTTCCCTATGTGGCACTTCTTGAACACACCTGTCAGATGCCAGTACTGCCACAGTCTGGAGCTAACCACGACCGCACTGCCCTGCACTTACACGTACCCGAGGCTGGAGGGCAAGGCTGCGTCAGGACAGCGACAGCCCTGGCACCCACTCACACGGGGCAAGACAGAGGTGCCTCGAGGGCACGACCACGAGATCGTGATGTCGTCCTGGGCCCCTCTTGCCTCACCCTGTCCCAACCCTGGTGCACCGCTGCTTCCCCCAAACTCACATCCAACCACCTGCTCGACACTGAGTTCAGTAAGTTTTCAGACCGTAAGTGCATCGCCCTTGGTATTCTCATCCTTTTCTTATCTAAGAATATTTGACTTTTGCATGTTTTTAAAATAATTATTTAATTTGGGGGAACCAGAATTTAGCGTAATGGATATGTCGCTGGACTCTCACATAGTCGACCGCGGTTCGCGTCCCGGACCCGGTGGCTTAAAACTCACGCCGGGTGTGTGTGCGTGCGTGCCCAAGATCCCGAGAGGAGAACGGAGGAGAAGGGGTTGCGGCATGACCATCCCCTCCAGGTGGTGATTTCTCGCTTTCTGTCTCTATGTCTCTCTCTGTCTGTCTGGCAAGCGCACACGCCCTACAGTGAAAACCTCTCAAATAAATAAATAAATAAATAAATTATTTTTTAAAATTATTATTATTATTTAATTTGACCATAGATAGAAAGAGAAAGTGAGAAAACAAGCCACCAGGCCTGGGACTTGAACCGTGGTCGGCCATGTGGGAGTCCAGGACCTTAACCACTATGTCACCTGCCGACCTCACTTTTTGAGAACACAGCAGAACATGTAATTGCCACATTTCACCCCACCCCTGTCCCCTCCAGCAGGAGAGGCTGGCGATTATGTGGCTGCGTTGTTCTCTCTGAAGCGTTCTACACTTTGCGGATGAAAGGTGTTCCATGGTTCAAAGCATTCCCATGACTGCTGTTCAAGACAATCAGGGTAATTTGGCAAGAGCTCTTCTCCTTGGCAGAAGAAAAGGCTGATGGCAGGATGGCGAGGGGTCGGATTATACTCAGTTTATTCGAGGTGAAGGTCGCAGGCAGTGCACAATCAAAAGGTCTTTGTTTTATGAATAAATAAAAGATTTCTGATTTATCCTCTTATTTCAGAGCACTAGCATCTGCTCACGCTTTAAATATTTGAAATACCTTTTCCCATAGCATTATAAGAAACCTTCCTCATTTATAGATTTGTATCCAGTTGATATTCTGCATTCCTGTCCAGGCAAACTCGGACTGCAGATTTTGACATTAACTCGAAGTGATGTCGTTCCGGGTGCTTCCTTACCCTGAGACGTATCTGCTGTTTGGAAGAATATAATGACTGGTATCTATAAGCTCATGCAGTGGGCCTCACTGGGCACCGCACAGCTCCAAAATGAGATGATCAGAATTTCAGGACCACTGGATTCTAGAGGAAATGAAGTAGGAGCCGGTCACTGGAGAGCGCGGTTGTTTTACTTCGGTTCCAGAAGAATGTTCAGTGACTTTCCAGCTTCCTCTGGTGGCTGAGATTCTCTGCCGTTCTAGAAGTATAGTCCTTATTTCTCCCTGAAAATAGCTTTCGAGAAGATGCATTTTCTTCTCACATTAAGCTAGGAGCTTTATCATTCATGAGGAGCTTTTTTCTGACAGTTTTTGAGGATTTTATCATGCATCTCTGTTTTAATTAATTTTAGTTTAGATAAACTTTAATCTTGTAACAGTTTTTTTTTTTTTTCTTTTAAGAAGATAAGTTTTCTTCTGTTAAAAATAGTAGCTACTAGAGATAAGTTTTCTTCTGTTAAAAATAGTAGCTATTAGAGCCAGCAGGTGGCATGGTAGCTGGGGCACTGGCCTCCCATATAGTCAACCAAGGTTCGAGTCCTAGACCTGGCAGACTGCTCTCTGTCTCTCTGTTTCTGTCTCCGGTGAATGCATGTGCCCTGTAGCAACTTGGTGAATGCATGTGCCCTATAGCAACTTAAATAAATAAATAATGATGATAAATAAAATTAGACAATTCTTTTAAAAAACCAGTAGCTACTTTTTTTTTTTTTGGGGAGGTTTTCGCTATAGGGCACGTGTGCTCGCCAGACAGACAGAGACAGAGAGACAGAAAGCGAGAAATCACCCTCCAGGGGGGATGGTCACGCCACAACCCCTTCTCCTCCATTCTCCTCTCGGGATCTTGGGCACGCATGCACACGCACCCGGCGTGAGTTTTAAGCCACCAGGTCCGGGACGCGAACCGCGGTCAACTACGTGGGAATCCAGCGACATAGCCATTACGCTAACTGCTGGTTCCTCAATCCAGTAGCTACTTTACACCTAGAAAATTTCATCAGTGGCATTAACATTTCGTCAAAACCTTGGGAGTCCTGCTATTAGGTGTGCCGGATGCAGGGTGTTACCTAGGGGTCTGCCCTACTCATGCACCAAAGGCGTAATTAGAGGATGAGGGGTGTCCAAATAAACACAGTGAATCAAATCGAGTTCCCACTCTCTGTAAGGGAGATCAAATAAATACAGTTTCAAACAAGATCAAGTGCTATTTATATCATGAAATATGCACTTTTCTACCCTTATATCGTCCTCAGATAAAAGTACAGTAATTAATATTTACCATATTTACCTTGATAGAAAATAATATATGAACAATTTTGCACCGTAATTTATCGATTTTTGTTCTATTTATCTCTTTCTTTCTCAATACCAGAAACATCCTGACACGTCACTCTGTTTTGTCTCTCCCACGCAGCATAGCGTCTTGCTCTTAAAGAAGCGTCCATCGATTTCATGCTTGAACGTAGGTTGACATGTGTTCTGATCCCATGAATAAATAGAAATCATCCCTACATCCAGGAACTGGTCTCCAGATTGTTCCCAAGAGGTGAAAAACTATTCTCATTTGAGTTCAGAACCCAAATCTCTCCCCTCTGGACTCTTGCATGATAAAAGGCTCAGCCTTCAGCGACAGCCAGCGAGTCGGTTCGGTTCTCTGCAGTTCACGGGTCTTACTGTAGAACGGCGCTTCCAGCTTCACAGGCGGTAGAAGTTACAGATCTGGCATTGGCCATGAGAGTGCTGTTTCAGGTGTTCAGTCCTCTACACGCATTACTGATCCCCTCCAGGGTCATTGCAGAGCTGGTTACAGGCGCTGTGACTAAACCCGGTGTGTGCAAACACTTATTAAAGAAAGAAAAGGCTCATCAATTAAGGTACGATTGAGCCACCTGGTTCTAAATATACCAGATTTTAGCAATTGTTTCTGAAGGTCCCTTTAAATGATATTCGGTTGTACTAACAAACTTAACTAAAACTTTTAAATATGTTAAATAGCTGGGACCAGCAGGTGGCGTGGTGGTTAAGGCGCTGGACATTCTCACATGGTCAACCTCGGTTCAAGTCCCAGAACTGGTGGCTTGCTTTCTCAGTTTCCCTCACTCTCTTTTTCTCTCTGGTCCAATTAAAATAAATAAATGAGTAAATAAAATTAAATAAATATTTTTTTTAATATGTTAAACAGCATTTATTAAGTTGTGACTTTTGATTCTTCCTTACAGTTCCTTTCTCTTGCTTAATAAACACAATGGCCAATATATTAGTAACACTTATAAGCATAATGAATTAATTTTATAAATGTAATGATATTGTAATACTAATGTTCTATGCATAATGAATTAATTTTATAAATGTAATGATTTTATAATACTAATATTCTACCATGTTTATTCATCTGGTAACATTTCTAAAATTCTATGACTGAATCTATTATTCAGTTACACATTTTCCTTTGGGGTTCCAGGAGCTGCTAAACTTACACTATGTTCTCGGGCATGTTTATAACTACTAACACCAATAATGCAGAATTCTTATTTAACACGAAAACATTACAGTATGATTCTTACTTCTTTTTATAAAGAATTATTTCATTTATTATTATTGTTATTGCTACAGGGCACATACATTCACCAGAGAAAGGCAGAGAGAGAGGGAGAGAAAGTGAGAAAACAAGCCACAGGTCCAGGACTTGAACTGCAGTAGGCCATGTGGCAGTCCAGAACCTTACCTACCACACCACTTGCTGGCCCCTGATTCTTAAGCCTGTGGTACGTTTTTTTTAAGTTTTTTTCCCCCCATGCAATCCATGTATTCACTGGAGAAAGACAGAGACAGACAGTGAGAGAGAAAGTGAGAATTCATCCCCCGGGGGAAGGCCACTCTGCAATCCTTTCTCCTTCATTCTCCTCCTGGGATTTTGGGTATGCATGCACTCACAACCAGAGTGATTTTCTTAAACAAATAATTATTTATTTTATTTTATTTATTCATTCATTTATTTTAATTTGATCAGAGAGAGACACAGAGAGAGAGGCAAAACAGGAAAGCAAGCCACCAGGCCCAGGACTTGAGCTGTGTTCAGCCCTGTGGGAATATCCAGTGCTTTAACCTTCATGCCACCTGCTGGTCCCACCAGTGTGATTTTCAAGCCACTGGGTCTAGGACTTGAACCAGAGTCAGCCATGTGAGAATAGGGTGCCTTAATCACCATTCCACCTGCTAGGTCTGTGATACATTATTTTAAACCTAAGATTGTATATTTCAGCATAGTGGATGTCATACATGCTCAGTATAAATCATAGTCATCAAACCCCATACATGTGAACCTATCACCCAAGTAAAAATGTAGAACCTAGTGAGCCCTACACGTCTACCCACAGTTGACCACACCTCCAGCCCGTCACCACTCCAGGTGTCACGGAGCACCGTCAGCGTCTACATGGTTTAGGTTGCATCTCTTTGTCTCTGTTATGTGTACAATATTTTAGTATCTATGTACGTATTTTTAAACAAGATATCACTGAAGTTTTTTGTTCTGTGGCTTATTGCAATATTTTTCTTTCTTTCTTTTTTTTTTTTTTTTTTTGGAGAGGTTTTTGCTATAGGGCGTGTGCGCTTGCCAGAAAGAAAGAGAGACAGAGAGACAGAAAGCAAGAAATCAGCCCCCAGGGGGGATGGCCACGCCACAATCCCTTCTCCTCCATTCTCCTCTCGGGATCTTGGGCAGGCACGCACACGCACTCGGTGCGAGTTTTAAGCCACCGGGTCTGGGACACGAACCGTGGTTGACTACGTGGGAGTCCAGCAACATAGCCATTACGCTAACTGCTGGTTTCCTCCATATTTAACTCTTAAAGCATTTGGATTTTATAACATCTTAAAATATTAAAAACTTCGGTTTAGCTTTAAAGACATTTGAAATGTACAAGATCATGCTTCATTTTAGGGGCCAGTCAGATATCACAGACATTTGCAATGGTATTAGATCGCTGCTGGGAATTATTAAATTGTTTTGCTTACTTGAAATCATTCCACACCAAACACACACACACACAAACAACAACAAAAACCTACCCTGCTTTAGAAAAAGAAGAGTTCTACACTTCATCAGTCTTTCGTAAAGTAAGACTTCCCTGTTTTACTTATTTACAAGAACAAAGCTGTCTGTTTACATGTACGAGGGTATGGACATTTACACTTAAAACAAGACAGAATAAACCCTGTACCAACAGGCCACGGCAGGTACGTCCACCTCACCCCACGTTCAACCTAGAATTCGGAGGCCTTAGGCAGGAGCATTTTGGAAACCTAAACATCTATACATAGACTTTTTCCTCCTTTCTTTCTTTTCTTTTTTTCCTTTTAAGCTCATTGGTTCTCAACTTCAGCATATTTTAAAACTATAGAATAGGGGTTTATACACAAGCATGGATACTTTACTGGAGATTGAAGAATATTTACTTTCTTTTTTTTCTTTTTTTCTTTTTTTTTTTGGAGAGGTTTTTGCTATAGAACACATGTGCTTGTCAGAAAAACAGAGAGAGACAGAGAGACAGAAAGCGAGAAATCACCCCCAGGGGGATGGCCACACCGCAATCCCTTTTCTTCCATTCTCCTCTCGGGATCTTGGCACGCACACACACATGCCTGGTGTGAATTCAAGCCACTGGGTCCAGGACTCGAACCGCTGTCGAGTACATGGGAGTCCAGCAACATAGTCATCACACTAACTGCTGGTCCCAAGATTTACTTTCAAAAGTAAATTTAACTGTACATAATTTTAGCTATAAACACTGATAGCAGAACCTAGCCCTTGCTTAAGCTGCATTTCTGCCCTTAATATTGACCCGCAGCCCTTCCACTCCCTAGAACAGGAAGCCCTAACCAAGGGCGTCTATGAGTAGTTTCTAGGCGCTCTTAAAATGCCCCAGAGCTGTATGCAAAAACCGGGTGTCAGTGGGCATTTTTCAGAAATGACGGTCCTGATGCTTTCATCACATGTTTTTATATAAACATTTCTAAAAGTTTTTCATGTTAAGGTACAAATTTAAAAATTATAGTATTTATCCAGCACACTGGAGAAACTTAGGTGAATCTAGGGACCAGCAGTTAGCGTAATGGCTATGTCACTGGACTCCCATATAGTCGACCGCAGTTTGAGTCCTGGACCTGGTGGCTTAAACTCACTCCGGGCGCATGTGCGTGCGTGCCCAAGATCCCGAGAGGAGAATGGAGGATAAGGGATTGCGGCATGGCCATCCTCTTGGGGGGTGATTTCTCACTTTCTGTCTCTCTGTCTCTCTGTCTTTCTGGCGAGCACATATGCCCTCTAGCAATAACTTCTCAAAAAATAAAAAAAGAAAAAGAAAAAGAAATTTAGGTGAATCTAAATGGAAATCAATTTTAAAATTCATTACATTTTCTTATGTAAATGCAAACATGAAAAGCAATGCATTAAAGAAAATAATAATTGTTTAATGTAAACGGTATGTCCAAATAAAGTATTTTCAAATATTTAATGAGTCTCTTCAGCTTGCTTTCATTAACATAACTTCTCAGCACAACTTAATGTTTAAATGCCTATTCAAAATCTTATCAAGACTTTAATAATGATATATTCAACATCTTGAGAGTTACTATAATAAGAAAGTTTATTTATTTAAACAGATAACAGAAAGTCTAAATTTAGCCCAAGATGAAGTAAAAGGCCCCCGATTTACTCTCCCACTCAAAACAAACAATATTTGAAATATTTGAAAGGATGATATCCAAGATACTGGATATCAAGCAATAAAAGACAGTGATCCCTGAGAAACAAGAAAAGGTGAGGAGAGTCCTATGGCTGTCCCAGTCTACAGCCTTGCAAGTATTTCAGAATGAGGCACAGGAAGAAGGAACCAAGCTGAACCAGAGAGCTCTCTGAGTTGAAGGGTTGGAGGTGCCAGTTCGGGGAGATCAAGGCAGCCGGAGGCCACAGGCAGAACCTCAGGAAGAACTGCGCGGAGAGGACAGCAGCGAGCTGCCGGAGTTGCCCGGAAGTAGTCAAGGAGGTGCTGTCAGTGCGTGCTGACGCTGGGAAACCGCCCCAGCCAGGGGGAAGTCATCTGGAAGAAGGCTAAAAAGCGAATAATGCGCAAGGTATTGAGAATAATGAACAAGATCTGGACCCATAATAGGGCACGATAGGCCCTAGGCTGAGCGTGAATGTAGACCTATGTAACAAATTATAAAATCAACGGTCAAAAGGCTCAAATTACTTCCCAGAAAGTATAAGAAAATTAAAATATTCAGTATCCAAAAAAGTTAAAATTTACAAGGTTGGCATCTAGTCAAAAATGATCCTCCACCAAAAATCAAACGAACAAACTAACAAAACACCTGTTAGAATTGATAAATCGGGCTAGCTGGTTAAGGTGGCTTGAGTCCACATGGCCCACTGTGTGGTCTGCATCTCAGGCAGGGCTTGAAAAATTCACCAGGAGCATGTACATGAATACCCAAAATCCGGAGAGGAGGATGCAGGGGAAAGGAGTGCAGTGGCCATGCCCCCGGGGGTCATCTCTCCCTCCTCCCTCTTCCCGTCCCTCTGGTGAACATCTGCATCTGCATCCTGTACAAAACAAAACAGGCCAGAAAACAAAGAAAACACAAAAAAACTGCACAAAGAAGTGATTTATTCAGAAAAATTACAGGATATAAAATCAGCCTGCATAACTCAGCCGCATGTCTTTATACCAACAATGACCTATCCAAAAAGAAATCGAGTACACAGTCCCAGTTACGAAAGCACCAAACAAATGCTTGAGAATAAACTTAGTCAAGAAGGTGAAAGACCTATAGGCTGAGAATTATAAAATATTGATAAAGCAAATTGAAGATACAAATAATAGAAAAGATATCCTGTGTTTATATATTGAAAAATTAATGTTAAAATATACATACTACCCCAAGTGATATATACAATCGATGTAATTGCTATCAAAATTCCAATGGCTGGGGACCAGCAGGAGGCATGGTGGTGTCCCACATGGCCAACCCCAGTTCGAGTCCCGGGCCTGGTGGCTTGCTTTCTCACTTTCCTTCTGTGTGTGTGTGTGTGTGTGTGTGGTTATATTAAAATAAATGAATGAATAAATAAAATTAAATTTAAAAAATAATTCCTTTTTTTTTTTTTGGAAAGGTTTTTGCTATAGGACGCATGCACTCGCCAGACAGACAGAGAGAGACATAGAGACAGAAAGCGAGAAATTACCTCCCAGGGGGGATGGTCACGCCGCAATCCCTTCTCCTCCATTCTCCTCTCGGAATCTTGGGCACACACGCACACGCGCCTGGCATGAGTTTTAAGCCACTGGGTCCGGGATGCGAACTGCAGTCGACCATGTGGGAGTCCAGCGACATAGCCATTACGCTAACTGCTGGTTCCCAAAAAATAATTCTTTAAAAAATATTCCAGTGGCATTTTTCACAGAAATAGGAAAAACAATTCTAAAATTGATATGGAACTACAAAAGATCCCAAAGATCCAAAGCAATCTTGAGAAAGCAAAATGAAGTTGGACGCATCATCACACTTCCTAATGTGCATAATATTACAACGTTGTAGCAACACCAGTTTGTACTGACGTAGCGCAAACACACTGAGCAGAGGCACATAATAGCCCAGAAAGAATCCCGAGCACACGCCGTCTACTAACTTGTGACAGGAGCGCCAAGAAGACACAGTGAGAGAAAGCACAGTTTCTTAATAAATAGTTTCGGGCAACCTGGGTATTCACATGCAAAAGAAAGCAACAGAACCTTTATCTAACACCATATTTAAAAAACCAACTCAAAATGAATAAAACACCTACATGAAAGACCTGAAACTTAAAATGTTTAGAAGAAAACAGGGAAAAAAGTTCCTAGCATTTACCTTTGCAATGATTTTTTTAAAATATCACGCTAGAAGTTCAAACAACAAAAGCAAAAATAAACAAATGAGACTATATCAAACTAGAAAGCTTCTCTAAAACAAGGACTGAATCACAGAAGTAGAAAGGCAGTCTCTGGATGGACGAAATATGTGCTGATCATGTATATGATAAAAGGGTAACTTCCAAAATTCGTGAGGAACTCACACAGCTTAATGGAAAAAAATTAAATAAATAAAACGAATAACTCAGTTTAAAAATGGGCAAAGGGGGGACCAGCAGATGGGATAGTGGTCACATTGCTGGAATCTCACGCAGTGGACTGTGGTTCGAGTCTCGGACCCAGCAGCTTGAAATTCACGCTGGGCATGTGTGTGTGCCCAAAGTCCCAAGAGGAGAATGGAGGAGAAGGAATTGAGGCATAGTCATGCCCTCTGGGGGATGATTTCTCACTTTCTGTCTCTCTTTCTCTTGTCTCTCCAGCAACTGCACATGCCCTATAGCGAAAATCCCTCTAAAAAAAAAAAGGTATAGGGTAAGGACCAGCAGGTGGTGAATGGTTACGTTGTTGGACTCCCACATAGTCAACCATGGTTCAAGTCTTGGACCGGGTGGCTGGACCCAGCAGCTTAAAACTCACACTGGGTACAAAATCCCTAGAGAAGAACGGATGAGAAAGGATTGCAGCATGGCCATCCCTCCC
>NW_006160107.1:2513985-2519336 GCF_000334495.1 Tupaia belangeri chinensis | reverse complement strand
AGATCCCAAGAGGAGGATGGAGGAGAATCGATTGTGGCATGGCCGTCCTCCCTGGGGAGGGGGGGTGATTTCTCGCTTTTTGCCCAATAGCAAAAAAAAAATTAAAAATTACAAAATTACAAAAAAAAAAACGGTAAAGGACTGAACCATAAGACAAAGAGAGGTGCCATTCCTCGGAGGCTGGACACTGCATAGGAGGTATGGGCTTGGTTCAAGTCAACCTGAAGAAACTGGGTGTGCTGTCTGTGCCTATAATTCTAACTGGGAGATCAAATCAGGAGGGTCACAATATGATGACACTCAAAAATACCAAGTCTGTCTCTCTTTTCCTCTTTCTTTTTTTAAAGAATTATTTATTTTGTTTATTTATCATTATTATTTCACATGAGTTTTTTGGCAGAGAAAGAGAGAGAGAGAGAGAATGAGGAAGCAAGTTGCCAGATCCAGGATTTGAACCGTGTTTGACCATGTGGGAATTCCAGCACCTTAACCACCACGCCACCTGCTGCCCCCTTTTCTCTTTCATATAAAGAAAAAAATAGGCAAAGAATGGGAATAAACATTTGGAGAAGTCATGCAGAGACCAGCAGTCATGTGAAAAGGTCCTCACCATCGACTCACACCCGTCAGGATGGCCAGCATGAAGAAGACAAGCCGTGTGCAATGTTGGCGAGGGTGTGCAAGAAAGGGAGCCCTTGCTTAGCACTGCTGAGAGAACCAGTTGGTACAGCCGCTGCGAGAAGTATGGAGGGTCTCAACTACTCAAAACGGAACCACCACATTACCTAACCATCCGCTCCGGGGGTGTCCGTGAACGAAACCAGGTCTGCACCGTGTAGCCATGTCTGCATGACTGTGTCCGTGGACTGTGTCCGTGGCAGCGTTTCTGCAGCAGTGACGACACGGCAACGACCTATGTGTGAGCATGAGTGACAGCATGCCCGCTGGTGGCTGCTCCGCCGTGCGGGAAGCACGTGGCCAACCGTGGGTTCCAATCCCAGGTCAAGCGGAAAGGCTCTGGGCATGCGTGCCTCCAGGGTTCCGAGCCACGAGGGGAGGGGAAGGCGGGCGTGGTGCAGCGGGCTGCATGCGGTGGGCGGTTGTGGGTCTCTCACGTTCGTGTACACGCAGACGTCCTGTCATGAAAGAATGTCTGAAGAAATGAATGGACAGAAAGCGTGTGGCACATACACACAATGGAGTATTGTTTACCCTTAGAAGAGGAGATCCGGTCTTCTGTGCCAACATGGAGGACAGGATGAACTGGAAGGCTATTACGCTAGGTGAGATAAGTCAGATATGGACAGAAAAATCCGGCATGGTCTCATTTCCATGTGGACTCTAAGACCAGCGTGTAGATCAGGAGGGTCACAACGCGATGACACTGCGACAAAAACACCACCTCTGTCTCTCTCTTCCAGCGGAAGAGCATGGCACAGGAAGAGGAGGACGGCGGTGAGCGGTGGTGGACAGAGACACGTGGCGTTGCAGGTGTCGGGGCAGCAGCTCCGGGGCCCGCGACACGTGAGCACGTGGGCAGTAATCCTGCACTCCCACCGGGAACCTGCCGAGGGCGGGGTTTCAAGTGCTCCTAGCACACCGAGAAGACAGTTGTGTGCGACACGGCTGTGTTCGTCTGCTTGACTGTAACGAATACTTTCACTACGTCTGTGTATTTTGAACATCATTTTGTACACTTAAATATATTCCCTTTTTTATGACAGATTAGTCATTACCAAAAAAACATATATGAGTAAGTGAACTGTGAAACGTAGGAATAGAAACTACTCAAACCACAAAGGGAAGAAATGAAATTAAAAATGAAGAGGGGCCAACCTAGGAGTCTGGCGGTTAATGAACCTGACACCCCCCTCCCCCAGGTTAGATCAGGTTAGATCAGAATCTAACCACAGTTAGATTCCCAGCCCCGTGGCTTGAAGAACATGTGTGTGCGAGCCCAAATCCCAGTGAGACGAGACACGGAAGGGAGAGGACTGCAGTGCCACCGCGCCTACTGGGAGCTGCTCCCTCCCCTCCCCTCTCACTATCCCTCCAGCAAGAGCAGAGACATTAACCTAAGCCAAAACAGAACTCTCAGTAAAGTTAAAAGAATTTAAATCACATAAAAGAGTGGTGGTTAAGGCAGCTGGATCCCAGACCCAGTGGCTTAGAAACACACTGGGTGCATGTGAGTGCATGTCCAAGATCCTACTAGGAGAAGAGATGGAGAAGGGATTGGGGCATGAACATTCCTGTCCCTCTGTCTCTGCCTCTCTGGTGAGCACAAGTGCCCTCTAGAAAACAAACAAACAAAAAACAATAATCCACTCTAACCCAAATGGAATTACATTAGAACTTGATAGCAAAAAATATTTCTAGAATATCCCTAATATTTGGAAACTAGGTAAGCCGAAGTGCCACAAGAGTAACAGAGCACTCCATGATGCTGGGGCCAGGAGAGAAAGTCCCAGGTCCATGCCCCACAGTGTCCCTGTCACATAGGACACACACCCACGTGAGCATCTCATGGCCGGCGGAGGCTGGGCTGCACTGCAGCGTGGAGGCCCCTTACTGAGGGCCTCTCTTGCTCTCTCTCATGGAAGCAAGCAAGAAAGAAAACATCTTAAAATTTTTTCCCCACTAAAAAGGATTTGGAACGTAAATAAGACACTACTTAGAGAATCCAGGGGTCGAAGGTAGAAAAATCGCATATCTAGAATATAGAACAGAGATGAGCCAGCAGCTGCCATAGGAGGTCACTGGAACGGCACTTGGGGTGAAGGAGAAAGCACTTACAGCACTGGAAGGGTAGAATGGGAAGGAAACGTTTCCTCGGTAAGGGCCTCGGCTTCCACCTTTAGAAACTAGGAGAAAGAGGAAACGAACCCCAAACGAAGCAGAAGGAAGAAAACAGATCAAAATCGAAATGAACGAAGTAGAAAATGGGAAAGCAGTAGAGATACTGAAGGGAACCGATTTTACTGAGAATACCAGTAAAATAAATAAACCTCTAGTCAGAATGCTCAGGTAGAAAGGCCACGAATCGCGGGAACCAGGAAGGAGAAAGGGAGAGAGGCCACGATACCACACGGTGGGGAAGTTACGCAAAGGCACAGCAAAGCCAGACGAGCTTCACGCCAGTACATCTGACGACCTCAAGAAGTCGACAAACGTCTGGGAGGGCACAAATTCACAGTAAAAGTATTTTCACAGAAGCACACCTGAAGAGTTTTACTGCTGAACTCTGACAAGATCATCCTGAATTCTTATACCAGGATCGTAGAACTGGGTTATCATTTTAACAATTTAAGCGGTGCATTTCATTATGTTAACACACTATCGGGTCAGAAAACTCAGGGCATTTATGATGTGTTTGTCTGTTTTTCTAAACAAAAATGTGTCCTGACTTTTCTGACAACCCAATATAGATAAAAACTACAAGAAAAGATCATCTCAGGCCGGCAGGTGGCATGGTGATTAAGGCAGTTGGACTCCCACATGGTTGAATGCGGTTCGAGTCCCAGACCTGGCAGCTTGCTTTCTCACTTTCCTTCCGTCTCTGTCTCTCAAAAAAATACATAAAATAAAATAAATAATGACAATGAAGATTAGATAAAATAAGAAGATTAGATAAGATTAGATAAAAATAATTCTTAAAATAAAAGAAAAAGATCATCTCAGTATCTGCAGAAAAAAAACTGACAAACTCCAACGCTCGCTTTTGATATAAGCTCTGAGCAAACTAGAAATAAAAGAGAACTTCCTCAGGGCTGGCAAGACCAGCAGTGTGGTGGTTAAGGGCAATGAACTCCCACATGGCCGGCCATAATTCGAGTCCCGGTCCTGGCAGCTTTCTCGCTTTCCCTCTCTGTCTCTCACTCTGTCCCCCTCTGGTCAAATTTAAATAACTAAATAAAGTTAAATAAAATAAGTCTTAAAAAAAAGAGAGAGAACTTCCTCCGCAGACAAAGGGCATCTGTCAAAGCAAGCAAACAAACGAAACAAGCTGCAGCCAACTACGTCGGTGATGGCCAAGAGCCGGGAGATTGCTTCTCAAGACCAGGCAAACAGCGAGGGTATCTGTTCTCCCACTTCCGCTCAGCGTAGCACGGCAGATTCTGGCAGGGCAACCGAGGAAGGAAAATAAATGTTAAAGCATCCAGACCAGAAAGCAGAACTAAGTGTCTTTGTTCACAGCCAACAGGTGATCTACGCAGAAAGTCAGATGCAATCTACAAAAAACTGCTTGAACTAAAAAACTGAGTTTCACAGATAGAAGATCAGGATATAAAAGTCAATTATATTTCTATATATTATCAACCAGCAAGTAGAAATTAAAGTTTTAAGATAAAGTAAGATATTGAAAAATATAAAATGGAAATAAATCTGATAAAAACCATGAAAGACCAACTTTCTAAAAGCTATAAAAAAAAGGACAATTAACCAGCCGGAGGCTGCCTGTGACCCCTAAGCTTACCCAGGCATCCAAAGCAGGACCTGGCTTGCAACATGGTGGGGACAGCAGGCCTCTCAGGTGACCCCCAAGGGATCAGAGACTTCTAGTATTCCCACAAAATCGGCTCAGATTTGGTTGACCAGAAGGTGTGTGAGCTACAGGCCAGTCTGGTGTCCCAGGATGTCGCTGGGCAGAGGGTGTTTGAGATCCAGGGCATCTATGAGAACGCCTGACCGCTGACTGAAAGGTCTTTCAGGAATACGCCTGACCTGAGGCAGAAGCCATTGCCACACGCTAGCAGCAAAGACTGGTCCTGGGGACCCCTGGACGCCCAAGTCAGGGGGCTGGGGGGGGGAGGCTTGCACCGCAGCAGGATTCCGGCAGCTCCATCAGAGTCTTGGTGGGACGGCCCTGCTGCCCTGGGACTGTCCAGCCAGTGACCCTGGGATGTCGGTCAGTCCATCTGCCGGTTTCAGCCAGTCAGTACTGCTGAAAGGCTGCTAGGAGTCCCTGGAGACTGCCTCCTTGGTCCACCTGCACACCTGGAGCGTTCACAGCGCCCTCAACGTCCTTCCCTCCTGATGGACCTCCTGGAGCTGTGCACAAGCGAGGCCACCGGGCCGGCGCTCCCTGCAGGGATGCTCCCAGGCCAGCCAGCTGTGCAGTGCCCACCTCACCCAGCAGGGCGGGTACTCCCGCGGAGTGCCAGGTCGCCGGGACAGCACGTGGGGTTTGCCT
The DNA here is from genome assembly GCF_000334495.1 of Tupaia belangeri chinensis. Lineage (NCBI taxonomy): Eukaryota > Metazoa > Chordata > Mammalia > Scandentia > Tupaiidae > Tupaia > Tupaia belangeri. Next base: position 2,514,142 of record NW_006160107.1, on the reverse strand, counting down.
GATGATGCGTTGCCACCAGCATGCCGTCCGCGTCTTTGCACGCCCTCCTCCACGTCCAGAGGCCCGCGAGCGTGTCCCAGAGGAGCATGCACACGCACGAGGTGGTTCCAAGCCGGCTGAGCAGAACACGGCTCCGGGGCATGGCCTACGGCCGGGC
>NW_006160107.1:2512554-2512794 GCF_000334495.1 Tupaia belangeri chinensis | reverse complement strand
TGCCTGGCCCCTGCCCAGCCAGTGACCCTGGGATGTCGGTCAGTCCATCTGCCGGTTTCAGCCAGTCAGTACTGCTGAAAGGCTGCTAGGAGTCCCTGGAGACTGCCTCCTTGGTCCACCTGCACACCTGGAGCGTTCACAGCGCCCTCAACGTCCTTCCCTCCTGATGGACCTCCTGGAGCTGTGCACAAGCGAGGCCACCGGGCCGGCGCTCCCTGCAGGGATGCTCACAGGCCAGCC
>NW_006160107.1:2493283-2512407 GCF_000334495.1 Tupaia belangeri chinensis | reverse complement strand
GGGGAGCGTGTCCCAGAGGAGCATGCACACGCACGAGGTGGTTCCAAGCCGGCTGAGCAGAACACGGCTCCGGGCCATGGCCTACGGCCGACGCCTGCGGATTCGGGACCCCCCGCCGCAGCTGCGGGAGAAATCCGGCGACAGGACGCTGCGCGTGCAGAACAGCCAAGGCGGTCCGCCCAGAGCTTTGCAGCTGCTTCTGCCTTGAGCTCCTGTCGCCGGCTGTGCCCAGCTGTGACACCACGCACCCCTACTGCCACGGGGAGCCCTTCCTGCAGCAGTGGGAGTTGTTGGAGCCGTGAGCCGCAGGCCTTGACCGTCCCATCTCCCGGACCTCATCACCGAGCCGGGCCCAGCTGGCGGCCTCCTGGACCTCACGGGCAGCAGGTCCGGACCCCACTGTGGGTCTGCAGATCATGACGAAAAGCTCGTGTGGGCCAGCGACATCTCTGCCCCAGGCCGAGTTTCTGTCCCCTCCGGGTCGGACCTGTACGTGCATAGGACAGAATCCCATCTCCCATCGCCACCCCAGGGTCACCCGCGCTGAGGATTCCTTTATCCGTCAGATCCAATGTGAGGCGCTAAACCGAACCTCCAAGAAGATGGGACAGAGACCCTGAGGACGTTCGCGCTCCCGTAGGTCACACACGGACCTGATGCTGTTGTAGGGGAAAGTGTGTGCCACCTGGCCTGGACAGTCACCAGCCTGTCACCCAGTGGAAATGCATTCAAAGCAAGGACTGCACCTCTCTTTTTAATTATTTAACTTTATTATTTTTTTTTTTTTTAAGAATTATTTTATTTAAACTTATCTATCTATTTATTTATTTTAATTTGACCAGAGGGACAGAGTGTGAGAGAGAGAGAGAGAGAGAAAGTGGGAAAGCAAGCTTCCAGGTCCGGGACTCCATGTGGGACTCGAGCGCCCTTAACCGCCTGCCACCTGCCGGCCCCCACGTGCCTTTAAGGAGATTTCAGTAAAGACTCATTGGAGTAGATTTGTCATCACCGTACTGTGGGGGATCTGGGTCACCAAGCCGTACCACACTGTTTTCCACAGGCCACATGACCCTTGTGATACATCAGTTCTCTGTGTTGATCTCTGCTTCCATAAAGCACCCTACAGTTAAAAAAAAAAAAAAAAAAAAAAAAAAAAAACCTTAAAAAAAAAAAAGAAAAAAAAAAAAAAAAAAAAAAACACCTGTAAAACGATACTGAGAGAAAGTAAAAATCTAAAAATTTGAGCTGGTGGGGCCAAGAGTTGGCATGGAGATTAAGGTGCTGGCTCCCCCATGGCCAGCTGCAGGGTTCAAATCCCAGATCAGGCAGCTTGAAAGACTGTGGACATGCTGTGCGTCACCAAAACCCTGAGAGGAGGTGGGAAAAGAGGGGCTGTCACCACTGCTCCCTGGTGGGGTGATCTCTCACTTCTCTCTCTCTCTCTCTCTGGTGAGCACACGTGCCCTGCAGCAAAACCCAGAAAAAATTTAGAAGGACTGGCCCTGTAGCTTGGTGGTTACGAAAGTGGATCTAGCCCTGGCAGCTAGAAGAGCACACTGGGGACAGTGCGCGTGCCCGAGACGCAGGTGGGGTGGCTGGCGACCGGGTGTGGTGGTCACGCTCACCAGCTGTCTCTCCGTCTCTCTGCCTCGCGGTCGCTGCGTGTGTCCTCTGAGCACTGCAGGGGGAAAAGGCCTGACAACAGAGGTCAAGAGCGTCAATACTGTTAACAAGCCAGTTCTCCCAGAAAGATCTGTAGGTTCAGTGAGATCTCAGTCCAAATCCCACAGGCTGTTCTGTGCAAACTGGCGTGCTGATTTTAGTGTCCACATGGATCGCAACCGACAAAACAACTTCAAACAAGAACAAAGGCGGAGGGTCACTGCCGCTGGGTTTTAGTATGTGTAAGTCTAGAGTGATCAAAAGAGCATGGTATTCATGCACACATAGGCAGAAAGATAAACAAAACAGATAACGGGCCTGGACATATTCTCATGGATACACAGACTGTTTTTTAAAGAGGTTTTTGACTTAGGAAGTGTGCACTCGCCAGAGAGAGACAGCAACAGTGAAGGGCAAAGTGTGGCCCCCAGGGGGGATGGCCACACCGCAATCCCTTCTCCCCATTCTCCTCCCAGGATCTTGGGCACACAAGCACCCGTGCCCAGTGTGAGTTTCAAGCCACCAGGTCTAGGACTCAAACCAAGGCCAGCCATGTGAGAGTCCAGTGACATAATCGCTAGGTCATCTGCTGGTCCCCAGACTACTAACTTTTAGCAAAAGTGAGAAAGTCATTTCAGTAGAAAAAAATGTTCACAAATGGAAAGAAACTATTAGATACCTACGTGCAGGAAGAAGGGATGAAGGAAGGAAAAAAGGGAGGAAGGAAGAAGGGAAGAAAACAGAAAGAAGGAGGAGGGACAGGGAGAGAGGCATGGGGAAAAGAAAAAAGGAAAAAGACAGGATCAGCAGGTGGTGTGGTGGTTAAGGTGCTGGACTCTACCACATGGCTGATCATGGTTCAAGTCCTGGACCTAGTGGCTCACTTTCTCACTTTCCCTCTTTCTCTCTGTGTCTCTCTCTGGTAAAATTAAAATAAAATGAATGAATAAATAAAATTGAATAAATATTTTTTTAAAAAAGAGCTCACTTGTAAGGTTTTTAAAAAAAGAAAAAGAAAAAAATATTCATATTCACACCATACACAAAAATTAACTCAGGCATCACAATCTATATGTAAAACCTAAAATCATAAAACTTCTAGAAGAAAGCATGACAAATTATCTACAACTTCAAGTTAGGTAAAGATCTCTTCAACATATACTCAAAAAAGTGCAATCCATCAGAGTATATTGGTAAATTAAATTTCATCAAAATGTGAAACTTCCGCTCTCAAAGACGTTGAGAGTATCAGGTGGGCCCAGCAGGTGGCATCATGGTTAGGGCTCTGGAGTCCCACACGGGTGACTGAAGTCGGAGTCCTGGACCTGGCGGCTTGTTTTCTCACTTTATCCCTCTGTTTCTCAATCTCTGTCTCTGGTGAGCACATGTGTCCTGTAGTGAATTGAAAAATAATAATGATAAAGCAAATTAAATAATTCTTGGGACCAGCAGGTGGTGTAGTGGTTAAGGCGTTGGAATCTCATGTGACTAACCATGGTTTGAGTCCCACACCTCGCAGCTTGAAACTTATGCTGGGCACATGTGTGTGTGTGTGCCCAAAATTCCAAGAAGAGAATGGAGGAGAAGGGATTGCAGCGTGGTCATCCTCCTGGGGTGGTTTCTTGCTTTCTGTCTCTCTGGTAAGTGCACACTCAATAGCAAAAATCTCTCAAAAGATAAAATAAAGTAAAATAAAAATAATTATTGAGGGGAAAAAAAGGGATTATCAGACTAGAAGAAAATATTTGCAAAATGTATAATTGACACAAGACTTGTATTCAAAGATTATAAAGAAATCTCGAAAACCTAATAAGAAAACTAACGGTAGAAAAAAAATCAGAAAACATTTCAATAGACATTTTATTTTACAAAAAGAAGGCAAATAAGTACATAAAATATACTCAACATGGGGCCAGCAGGTAGTATAATGGCTATGTCAGTGATCTCCCATATAGTCGACTGTGGTTCGAGTCCCGGGCCTGGTGGCTTAAACTCACACCAGGCACGTGTGCGTGCGTGCCCAAGATCCCTAGAGAAGAATGGAGGACAATGGACTGTGGCACGACTATCCCCCCTAGGGAGTGATTTCTCACTTTCTATCTCTGTCTCTCTCTGTCTCTCTGGCAAGCATATGCACCCTATAGTAAAAACCTCTCAAAAAAAAAATACATACATATATACACAACACTATTAGTAATTAACATGTAAATGAAACTATAATGAGATGACACTTTCCCAGGTAGAGCATAGATCTGCATCAGTTTTAAAGACCAGCCATATCTGCATTGGTAAGGCTGTGGAGGGACTGAGAACTGGTGAGAATAGGGACCAGCAGTTAGCGTTATGGCTATGTCGCTGGACTCCCACATAGTTGACCACAGTCCAAGTCCCGGACCCGGTGGCTTAAACTCACGCTGGGCGCGTGTGCGTACGTGCCCAGAATCCCGAGAGGAGAATGGAGGAGAAGGGATTGCGGTGTGGCCATCCCCCCTGGGGGGTGATTTCTCACTTTCTATCTCTCTGTCTCTCTCTGTCTGTTTGGCGAGTGCACGTGCAAAAACCTATAGCAAAAACCTCTCCAAAAAAAGAAAAAAAAATGGTTAGAATAAAAAAATTGGAACCACCCCATGAAAAAAGTTTAGGAGTGTATCGGGTTAAATGGACACACACAGAAGCCCCTCATTCCCTGCCTAGATACTCATCTGAAACTAAAGAAAGAGTATGGAAGGGCCGTGTGAATCTTGTACGTAAAAGCTAGGGACAGTACTAGGGACAGCCCAAATCTACATCAAGTGGTCTTAATGAACAAGTCTCGGTATGTTCATCCAATAGACCATTACTCAGTCATTTAAAAACAAATGATAACCAAAAGTGAAATTGAAAAAGAATGACAATTAAAAAGGACTATGATACATCCAACAACAGGAATGAATCTCAGAATAACTGGTGAATGAATGGCGCCAACACCCTCTCCCCAAAATAGAGCAGAGCACATACCCTACAATTCTGCTTACATAAATTCTAGAGTGAGGGCTGACACGTTTCTCTGTGGAGGCCCTGAGAGTGGAGTCTCGGCTGCCACTCCTCAGCTCTGCCATTACAGCACAAAGACAGTGAACAAGGACGGCCATGTTCCAATAAAACTTCATTTACGAAAACAGGAGTTGGCCCACAGGCCACACAGTTTGCCAACTCTTGCCCTAGAAAATGTAGACCAACCTGTAGTGACAGAAAAAGATCGGTGTTGGCCAGGGGATGGGTGAGCCACAAGAAGGAAGGGGGAGCTGCAAGGAAACTTTGGGGACCAATTCATATGTATATGTTCAATCTTTCCATCCTGGTGATGGTTTTACTGGTATGTAAGCATGTCAGACATTGAATTACACATTTTAAATATGTGCAGTTTATTATATGTCAATTATACTTCAATAAAGCTGTGAACAGAAAGCAAAACTCAATGTCTAGGACTATTTTTCATATCCATTCAGAAATTTACAATAGTTTGGGATCAGCAGTTAGCGTAAGGGCTACATCGTTGGACTCCCATGTAGTCGACCGCGGTTCGAGTCCCAGATCCAGTGGCTTATACTCACACCAGGCACATGTGCGTGCGTGCCCAAGATTCCGAGAGGAGAATGGAGGAGAAGGGGTTGCAGTGTGGCCATCCTCCCTGCGGGGTGATTTCTTGTTTTCTCTGTGTCTCTCTCGGTCTCTCTCTGTCTTTCTGGCGAGCACACGCACCCTATAGCAAAAATCTCTCCAAAAAAAAGAAAAAATAACAAAAAGAAATTTACAACAGTTGACGTTTTTAGTTCAAGAAGCTAACAGTTCTTACTTTTCTTCTATTATCCAATGTAATGTCGTGAATTTCAAATCTAATCACTTTTTCCTACAAAGATTTTTGTCTTTTAAATGAAGTTCTCATTTAAAGTATGTTAGTCATCACGCTGCCACTTGGAAGGGCCTACCAGTCTCACTCAGAATTGTCTGCAGGGTGAGAAGAGAGCGGATTAGGTGTTCACCTGAACCGTACCTGCCAGAAACCCCTCTCTTCCCCTTCCCTGCTCCAGAAAGGAACTCTGAGGCCCCAGCGGCCTCCTGGAGCCCCTCATGAGTGGACTACCATGTCTCTGCCTGGGTGCTAAAGCCCATGGCAGGTGACAGCCCTCCTTGGCCAGGCTCAAGGGGTTTGGAAGAGCAGATGTTCTTGGCGATGTTCTTGGTTTCCGCCATTCAGTTGGCCACCACGCAAGGTAGTAAGCCTAAAGCGACCAGCCTGGAGGTGTGGCTAGCCAGGACCCGCCGGCTGGCCCGAACTTACACGCCGCCTGTCCAGACCTTAGGCGATCCTCAGCCCCACCCTGCCACGGAGTCACGGCATCGCAGCTCACAGCTGTGGACGCGTTCCGAGGCTGCGGGTGTGGCCTGAGAAGAATGGCACACAGGAAGTCCACTCTGACGCTCGCTCAGGCTGCTGTCACTACGACGCCTGGTGCATCGTTCTCCTGTAGTGACCTCACTGCGGTCTACCGAGCAGACAGTAAGAAACAGAAAACTCCTTTTCTGTTCTTTTATTGTTGTTTTGGGGAGAGGGAGAAAGAGAGAAACAGGACAACTTTCAGCATTCTTCTATTTTTTTAATTACTTCTTTAATTTTACTTATTTATTATTATTATTCAATTTGAAGAGAGAGAGAAAGACACTAGGTCCAGGACTCGAGCCATGGTCGACCATGTGGCAGTCCAGCACGTCAGCTACTGCGCCATCTGCCAGGCCCAGCATTCTTGTATTTCTAAGGGCCAAACACTAATGCGGAAAGAGAAAGAAAGAAAAACAGCCTCCCTGGACAGGGCCTCCTCACACCACCACCCTCCCCACTCACCCCAATCGGGCCACACCTCCCCCACCGGCCCTCCACCCAGACAGGGTCAGCGAAGCACACGCTCGGCCCGTTTCCGTGTTTCAGGGGGTCCCGGCCTCTGTCTTCCGCGTGGCTCTGGTGCTGCAGAAGGCGCCCTGCCACCTGCCTTTGGAGGAGGCCAGGAGAGCCCTGTTGGGGCATTCTGGGGTACGCTGCAGGGAAGGCTCCAGAAGGCATGGGATTCAGCATGAAGACAGTGGCCGGGAACCCAGGTAGGTGCAGACGGAATCCCAGTCCTGCCACTCGCTAGCTGTGTGTCTCTAAGCAATTCACGTCTCCTCTCTGGACTTCCATTTGTCACCTTCAAAATTAGAATAACTACCAGTTTTTGTGAAGGCTAAGTGAGCTAATGGAGACAAAGCCTAAATTGGACAGTAGGGACTGACACGACTGTTGTTTGCGACCTCTGGGGGAAACTTGTCTCTGGCCTTAGCAGCAGCAGAGTTTTTCCAAAAGCTGACTTATCTTTCCTGTGTAGACGGTGAGTCTTGCCACTCACTTTCTCCTCTCCTGTGGGTTGCTAACGTCACCCATTTTAGCAGATGTGCTTCTTTGCTTGTTCTGGGCCCCTCCTGTCTCTGGCCCCTATTTTCCTGACGTAGGATCGCTTTTCCTCATTTTCTTTCTTTTCATGTATTTTATTATGCCATTCTTTCTCTCTTCGAACCACCTTAAATGTTGCTGCTGCTGCTTGGGATGTGAGGTATCTGTGAGCAAAATAAAATACATGAAATAGTGGTTTACATAATCGCATTTAAGCACATCTGGTTCATCTTTATCTTTGAAATGCTTTCTCACCCTCCACGTTACCTACATCGAATGGCAGCTCTCAGGATGAAATACCGCACTGCCCGGCCCAGGACTGCAGCCCAAAACACGCTCCTGTGCTCTTCTGATCCGTCCTTTCCTCGTCCTCATCGACCTGTCTCGGCCACACACCCCCAAGTAAGCGAAGGGCCTCACGGGGGCATCACCTTCCTCTTCCACACTCTTCTTATTCTTGTCTCTGAATCTAAAAACGGTATCTTTCATTGAGACGAAATAAACACCAGATTTACTGAGAACATGTATTCCGCAGAGCCCAAAATAAATATATGTCATGGAAGAAGCCACCAAACCTCTCCCACATCCCTGACCGTCTGAGCAATTTCGAATTGGAGAAATGCGACACAGTATTGATTAGGAAAGACGCGGCCCTGGTCAGTGCGGACAGACGGCACTCGAAGGCCCACTGTGAGCCACGCGGGTGTCGGGGACAGCCACTCCTCCGTTCCCAAGGTGCGATCAAAGCAGCGGACAGCTAGCAAATTCAGAGTGTTCTCTCACTTCCTTATGCTAACTCTGTGAATTTAATGGGGTATTTGACCTCTCCCCTCCCCTCCCCTCCCCTCCCCTTCTCTCCTCTTCTCCTCTGCTCTCCTCTCTTCTCTCTCTCGTTTCTTTATATGTAAAATTAGGTGGTTGGTCCACATTTAGGTTTGCTTTTTTCTTCATCGAGGGCAACCCTGTCCTGTAACAGAGCTTCTGTAGCCCACATCACCAAACAAGTCTCTGTTCTTAGTCATCACCTTAAACTCCATGCAGTAACGCAGGTCAACTATGAAGGAGGCGGAAAACTGCACATTTGTAGCACATTTAAAAGAACGGCTTGGGACCAGCAGTTAGCATAATGGCTGTGTCGCTGGACTCCCACATAGTCGACCATGGTTCAAGTCCCGGAACCAGCAGCTTAAACTCATGCCGGGCGCGTGTGCGGGCGTGCCCAAGATCCTGAGAGGAGAATGGAGGAGAAGGGATTGTGGTGTGGCCATCCCCCCTGGGGAGTGATTTCTCGCTTTCTGTTTCTCTGTCTCTCTCTGTATGTCTGGCGAGCGCATGTACCCGATAGCAAAAACCTCTCCAAAAACATTTTTTAAAAAGAGAAAAGAATGGCTTATATGTTATTTCTCTTGAACGTCTAAGGTCCTACCTAAGTTTTCCTACTTGCCAGAGGGCATGTGCAAGACAGACAGACAGACAAAGAGGGAAAAAGCACCTCCCCTGTGGAATGTAGTCACGCCATAATCCTTTCTTCTCCATATCTCCATCTGTCAGGGTTTGAGGCACACACGTGCACCTGTCCAGGGTCTTTCCAGTGGCAGGGGCCGGGATTTGAGTCTGTCAGTCCCAGGGGCTCCTGTTCCTTTGCACCAGCTCCGGGCCACCCGAGCCCACCTTCGGTCAGGATGGGTGTGTCTGGCACAGTGGGACCACAGTTCTCAGTCGCCTGTAGGCCTGGCTTGTGCCTGCGTCTTCACACAGTGATGAATAGTCCCTGCTTTTATTAGCAGAAGCTCCCTGGTTTGGATGATGAATTACATGGTCACCCCAACCAAAACCCACTGACAGTGGCTTTGATCACAGCTACTGGTTCTTGTACATCTGCACATTGAACTGGAGCATTGCTCACTTATCGTCTTCTTACTCCTTACCAGCCATAACAGTAAGTACCATTATGACCATTTTCAGACGAGGAAACAATTCCAGAGTTGACAGTAATAGCAAAACCAGGCTCTGTGACACCAGAACATCACTACATTTTACTGATTAGAATCAAATGTAATCAATGATAGTCCACCTGTTAATGACTGGACTTCGCCAGTGTCAAGTTCAGGCTTACCACTTACAATGAAAAAAGAAGAGGTTTGTAAGTTGAATAGTAAAAACTGCAAATAAAAGCCTTCATAGCGTTACATTTATTTATGACAAACATCCGACGTTAGATGCCGTAAATTTTAGAGTTCCTTTATTTTTAAATTCCCAACACCGATTCCCTAGGTTTACCTGCTGTCTGAGCAGCGATTCTGCCTGCACCTTTCATTTGTGAAGAGGAGAAAAGAAAGTAAATAACTTGTAACGATCAGGAGATGGAAACGCAGGGTCATTGAATCAAAAGCCTCCGTGTGCATAACAAGGATCTCTCTGGTGGGCTTTTCCACTCGCTTCACGGTGCAGTTTTCCTTCTGCTCTCTCTCATTCCGGAGCTTCATCGACATCTATCACAGGCCAGGTAGCTTGGGAAAGTACTTAACAGTACGCAAATTCTTTTCATTAACATTGTCAGAAGTATTGAAATCTACTTTGTTCTAGGTCAGAGAAACCTTCCTGGAGAAATTTGAAATAGTTTTGAATGTAGAAGTGCCAGTTTCCAACTTTTATCAGAAACACCTGGATAATACGTAATAAAATGTAGACTAAGATAATACATTGCCCTATGTTACCAAGTCTGAAATTTTCCCTGTCAACAGAAGTATTTTAGATAATATTCATGTTTCTCATTGCACCACAAAAGCTCAAAATAACACAAGAGAAGACGGCATTGGCTGACATGAAGTTAGTCTAGGGGAAAAGGTATTTATGTGACAATCCTTCTGCTAATGTTGCTTCTCTTAAAAGTCTAGCTATTCCTTTTTAATTGAAAGTTGTAACAGAAAATGATATCTGATTTACATTTCAAATTTCCGAGTAACTATAAACTTTTATAGTGGTGAACAGATGTTGATGTGAATTTTACAGAGCTGAAAAATACTTTCCAAATTCATGTCAGAGGAATGTCAAAGTGAAACTAGGAAAATAAATACTAGAAGAGCAAAATTGCAGTGTTTCCAGGATTTGCTTAGCATGATGTCTTTTACTAACTAAAATCCTAATGGTTCAAAGAAGTCTTTAATAATGCCACCATACGTTTAGAGACACACACACACAGCCGCACGGCGAGTAAACACACACACAGCTCAGGATCATAGGTCCCTAGATGCACCATTGTTACTGGATTAAGAAAAAATGCTTAGATGTTAACCACAGAGTTGTGATGAATTGAGCTTTATAAACCTTGACATCCACAATAGCAACCATTTCAAAAAGAAGCCAGCAGCAACTAGCCATGTCCACAACAAACATCGCCGGATCTTGCCTCTGATAAATCTGAATACGTTTTTTTGTTTGTTTGTTTGTTTTGTTTTGTTTTTTAAATGCAGACATGATAGAGCCAGTACGAACTCGGAAGTGACCCCTGAGACTACTTCCCACCCCCCAGTCCTGAATTCACTTGAGTTAATACCAGACTCATAAAGAACAACTCCCAGGAAGATAGGAACCAGATGAAGAGAGAAAAAGTGTATCTGAAGAGGATCTTGGAAATAGGAAAACCGTCTCTATTAAAACTGCGAAGCATTTAAAATCCTTTCACAGACTCATGTTACAAACCCCAAAAGGAAATTTAGGGCAAAGACAGGAACTGTAACAGTTTCCTGATGCCCCTTTTAGATAGTGAATATGCTAGCCCTTGGCATCTTCAGCTGAGAACGTCTGTTTAGGTAACAAACAAAATTCAGGATTTTCTTACTCCACTTCGCTCCTTCCAGGGTTCAGATTTGTTTTGCTATATTGTAGAAGAGCATGTTGCTGATATTTAAAGAAACAGATAAGGACACCGGATATTGAAAGCAGAATACAGTCTATGCTAACTCCTACATCCCTGAGATCCAGAGGCAGGCCCGGCCCGTTAATTATGTGTGTCCCAGCCTGGAGGTGTCCCGCCAAGCTGTTTTCTTTTCTTTTTTTTTTTTTTTTTTGGAGAGATTTTCACTGTAGGGCGCGCGCGCTCGCCAGACAGACAGAGACATAGAGACAGAAAGCGAGAAATCACCCCCCAGGGGGGATGGTCACGCCGCAATCCCTTCTCCTCCATTCTCCTCTCGGGATCTTGGGCACGCACGCACACGCGCCCGGCGTGAGTTTTAAGCCACCGGGTCCGGGACACGAACCGCGGTCGACTACGTGGGAGTCCAGCGACATAGCCATTATGCTGGTTCCCCCGCCAAGCTGTTTTCTATAGCTGGGTACAAACCACACAGGGATGCTTGTTGAGGGTTTGAACTCCCATCTGAAATCTCCACATAAAATCCCTAATACGCAAAATAATTAAGTCTTGAACCAAGTTCACACTTTAATGTCATTGTATTGGGTGTTCTGTTTTGCTTCCACTTGTGGTTTAATAATTTCCTGTTCCCTCTGCTCACATCCAAGGAGGCACCCACGGCACTGACAAGCGCAGGCACGGGCCCGGCTGCTGTGGTCTGGACCCGGGCTCAGAGAGCATGGATGCGGAAGCGACTGCGCCACGGCGGCTGCCCCCCAGGCCGGGGTCGCGCGGCCCAGGACAAGCAGGCTTTGTGCCCGGGCAGCTGGCTGGCTAAACGCGGCCCCCAGCTGTCAGGGCTATGACGGGAATTCATCACTAGAGATGCGGAATGCTGCAGCCCTGGGCCTGGGACAAGCTCTCTAGGAAGATCTGCTTTCATTTTTTTTTTTTTTCAGGCCACTGGGGGAAATTTGGGGCATGAGGCAGAACAACAGATGTGTCAGCCTTGCCGATTTACCTAAATCTGGTGAAAAATCAATCTGTGGAATGTGAATTCTAGATTCCTTCACGTTCGGGAAGAGTTTTTTCAATGGAGAACGGAGAGAACTCATTCTATTGAAGTTGATCTTAACTCATTCATTTCACATGTAAGCACTTAAAATGTAGAGGTTTTGAAGTACACAAAAACACCAACGAAATGTAGGGGATTTGAAGCCTCTGATAAATTTAAAAATAATTGTGTAATAATAAAAATTGGGAAATTTGGGAAGTCTCTAAAGCAACACAAAAATCTATGGCACTCTCAGCAACAACCGGTAATAGTGTTTCTTAAGAGTTGCTTATCCGTCGGGCCAACAAGTGGGGTGGTGGTGAAGGGCACTGGACTCCCACATGGCCAACTGTGGTTCGAGTCCGAGACCTGGAGGCTTGCTTTCTCACTTTCCCTCTCTCTCTGCCTGTCTCTCTCTGGTCAAATTAAATAATAATAATAACAAGAAGAAGAAGAAAAAGAAGGAGAAGAAGAAGAAATGAAATGAAATAAAATAGCTCTTAAAAAAAAGAGAAGAGTTGCTTACCCTTTGTGAGAATTCTGCCTTTCTGATTTTTGCACATCTTAATGGTCTCCTGATTGGAAATTTGTACATATGTGCACATGTTCTGAGCAGTTTTCATGATGAATTACTCTTGACTCTTGGTCTCAGTACAGATAATGCAAGTCTACCTATTTTTAGGATTGTTTATTTAATTTTATTTATCTTTTTTTTTTAATATGTACTCACCAGAGAGAGAGAGAAAGTGAGAACGCAAGCCACGAGGTCCAGAACTCAGACTGTGCTGGCCATGTTGGAGTCTAGTCTAGCCTTAACCACCACACCACCTGCTGGCCCCTCAAGTCCGCCTTTAAAAAGTATAGAAAATACGTTTGTTCCTATTATTTTGACATCATCATCATCTTAAAAGCCTCATTCTATTCGTTTTATATATATTTTCATCATCATACTCAACTGTGAAAAACAAGAGATTTGCCAAAAACTGGATGTTAATTATTCTACAATGATATTAAGAGAAAATAAAATATGTTTAAAAATATTCTTTTTTTTAAAATGGGCTAAAAAAAAAATAATACAGGTTATGGGACCAGCTGATGTCATAATGGTTATGTCGCTGGACTCCCACTTAGTGCACCGCGATTCGAGTTCTGGACCTGGTGGCTAAAAACTCATGCCTGGCACATGTGTGTGCGTGACCAAGATCCCAGAAGAAGAAAAGAGGAGAAGAGATTGTGGTGTGGCCATATTCCTGGGGAATGATTTCTCTCTTTCTGTCTTTCTGTCTTTCCAGTGAGCACACGTACCCTGTAGCAAAATCTCTCTTAAAAAAAAAAAAAAAAAACAGGTTAGAGTTTTGTTCTATTTTGCTTTGTTTCTATTTTGCCTATCCAGCCAGGATTTTGTCAAGTCAAAATAGAGAAAAAAAAAAAATCAAAACTCGGGGACCAGCAGTTAGTGTAATGGCTATGTCGCTGGACTCCCACGTAGTCGACCACAGTTCGTGTCCTGGACCCGGTGGCTTAAAACTCACGCCGGGTGCCTGTGCGTGCATGCCCAAGATCCGGAGAGGAGAATGGAGGAGAAGGGATTGCAGCGTGACCATCCCCCCTGGGGGGTGATTTCTCGTTTTCTATCTCTCTGTCTCTCTCTGTCTGTCTAGCAAGCACACGCACCCTATAGCAAAAAAAAAAAAAAAAAAACCTCTCAAAAAAAAAAAAATCAAAACTCAAGGTCATTGACAGCTACCCCACAAGAGCTGGCACCTGCTGAGCGGGCTTCACCTGCAGAGCTGGCTCTGCTGCCTGGGTACAAGTCAGTAGAGACTACATCAGGACAGTGCCTTGTGAGCGACCCCTTCCATCCTCAAAGGTGAAATATCCTGTACACGAGATTAATTTTTCAACCCGCCAACAAAAGCATTGCCGTGCACGTCACACAGCGTCACAGTCTGTTATTCGGTTCAATTTCTACCTTTCGTTAAAATAAAAAATAAGTAGATAGACAAAAAACTAAGAAAATCACTTACACTTGAAATTTGCTCCAAAACTTGCTTTGTTTATGTTCATTTTATTTATTTATTTTCTGACTTCAAACAGCTCTATCTTTATTGTACCTTTACAGGAAGGCAGAGTAATACAGAACAACTTTAAAATCTAATTTGTAATACAAGACAATGAAAAGCAATAATAATAAACAATAGTAAATCACTATATAATAATTTGTTAATAAATAATAATAACATAATAAAACCACAATCAGTTAGTTATTTATTTTAGTTTTGCTGTAATGCACATGTGCTCTCCAGAGAGAAACAGACACAGAGAAAGGGAGAAAGAGGGAAAGTGAGAAATGAGCCCCCAGGAGGGATGGCCATGCTATAATCCCCTCTCCTCCATGTTCCTCTTGAGAGTCTCGGCATACATGCACATGCACCCAGTGAGTTTCTCAAGCCACTGGATCTGGGACTCGAACTGCTCTGTTGGTCCAGCAGCCCAGCCATCACGTCATCGAGTGGCCCCTCAGATTTAACTATTTTTTCACTGGCAGATAAGATGCAAATGTGGACCAGCAGAAGGTGTGGTAGTTAAGGGCGGACTCCCACATGGCTGAGTGCAGTTCAAGTCCTGGACCTGGTGACTTGTTTTCTCATTTTCCCTCTCTTTCTCTTACTCTGTCCCTCTCTGGTCAAATTAAAATAAATAAATAAATGAAGTTAAATAAAATAATTTTTTTTTAAAAAAATAAGATGCAAATGTAAAGTTGACAGAGTTTTCTCATTCTTCTTTATGCAACAACCCGGTCATATGGACTTGAAGTGCAATGGATAAGCCTCGTCCTGGGAAAATCACCGTCGTGTCATGGTGTCTCCCTGCCAGGTAAGTCTCTACATGTGCCCTTTTCTAAAAAAGAAAAGAAAGAGCCTTGGTGGCACCTACTCTCCATCCACCCACGGTGATCACAGTACATCTTGCACAGAGGAAGAACAGAGATTTCAGTCATTTTCATGTCTGTTTCTCTTTTAAGAACTGGTCAAAATCTGTGTTATTGAGTAGAATTTAATTAAACTACTAAATAAGTCAAGAAAAGGGAAAGACATGCCAGAAAGAGAAGATAGTGATAAGATGGAAACGAAAAGAAAGGGATAGGAAGAATAAAGGAAAGAAGAAGAATAGTGCCTAAGAGATACATAAAGAAGAAAAAGAAGAAAGTGAAGTCAGAAGATGGAGTGAAGATGGAAACTTGTGAAGCAGGTCCAGCAGGCGGCATGGTGGTCAAGGTGCCAATGGATGTTCAAATCCCAGATCTGCTGGCTGGCTTTCTCACTTTCCCTCTCTTTTTGTCTCTCTCTGGTGAGCACTCATACCCTGTAGCAAATTTCAAAATAATACTACTAATAATTGTAAATAAGTTTAAGAAAATAATTTTTTTATTAAAAAATTTTGTCCAGGGTCAGCAGGTGGTACGGTGGTTAAGGCACTGGACTCCCACATAGCCAGCTGCAGTTCAAGTCCCAGACCTGGCAGCTTGAAACTCATGCCAGGTACATGCACATGTGTGCCCAAAATCCCAGGAGGAGAATGGAGGAGAAGCAATTGCAGCATGGCCATCCTACCAAGGGGTGATTTCTCACTTTCTTTTTCTGTCTCTCTGATGAGCTCATATGACCTATAGCAAAAATCTCTCTTAAAAACAAAAAAAATAATAAAACTCGTGAAGCTGTACTTCATTCATCTATCAGGGAGAAAAAGCATCTTGAGGGACAGCTCAAACAGAATCTCTCACAAAGCATAAAATGAATGAAGAGTAAGATCTTGGTGGACTCAGGATGGGAACACAGGGAGCTGCACTGGGTCCTCTCACAAGGCCCTGCCGGCGTGCCCTTTTCAATGGGCTCAGATCATTCTCCTCCAGTAAAGTCCCAAAGCATTTTTCCCATGACTCTTCCCAAATCCAGCCTTTTGATTTCATTGGGTAAACTAGTGGAGGGGTCAGGATTATTGTCTTCTAGTTAAATTATAACTCATTTTGTGTGTAGATTCCGGCCCCCAAGGCTTTGAATAGGTACATAAATAAACAAAGAATTAATTCTTGCTCTAGGATATATGACAAAAATTATTTGTAACATAATTATACAATAATTTATATATACATATTTCTGAAAACTAAGAACACTTACTAATATGCACTTTAGGGAAATGAGCAGATTTCTCGAGCTTCCGCAATGCAGAGTAAAGACCGAGAAAGCTCCTGAGAGAAAGGCTCGGAAGGACCCCTGGAATGTATGACAAGTGCAACGGGAACAGCAGGCAGGACCGTGCAAATGCGGAAATCATTTCATACCCGTGTCTGTGTTACTGACTAGAGCAGAAGGCCCACATGGAATAATAATGTGAAAATGATAGTGGACATCTGTTGTTTGTGACTGTCCAGGATTCCAGTCCCCTTCTTTTCTGAGAGCAACTGCATTTTCTTAGGGAGAAACCCCTTCTCCCACTTCTAGGAGCCATGGTTTGGTGAGGCCATGCATCAGCAGGTAATCTTGGGGCTCGGGCCCAGCCAACATCAGCCGCACACCCCTACCATCCCAGAATTAGGTCTGCAATGGGCATGTGACTGGAGGTGACCAATCAAATGGCACCAGGAAGCAGCTGGAGGTTTCTGAGAAAGACTTACTCTTCAGTTGCCCTAGAACTAGTACAGTGTGACCCTGCAGCTTCTAGTGGTGACCTTCACCATGACATGAAGACAGCATCCCTGAGGAGGAAGCCGGTACAGATGAGATTAACCACACGTGGACAGAGGCAGGTTTCTGGCAACCTTTCTTCAGAGCCGTGGATCCCTCTCTGCTGAAATTTAGTACCTTCAGAATTTTCAATTATGTGGGTCATTCAACTGCTTCTTCTGTTTAAACCAATTTTAACCGAGTTTATGTTACTACGAAAATAATCTTGACTGATGACAGTGACATGTACAAAAAGGGAGAGTTCCCACTTGAGGCTTTGAGACACAAACCCAAGAATGGAGAAAATTCTCATTAATAGAAAGACGTCTTTCTCCAAAATGGATCAAGATGTTTGTTTTGGATGAAGCAGACAAAATGTTGAATCGAAAGTTTAAAAATCAAACCTGCTATGTCCCACAAATTAAAGTGTTGAGGTTATGTGGCTTTTCTGCCTCAATGCCAGCGGATGCGTCGGAAGTGACCAAAACCCTCGTCAGTGATCCAATTCAAATTCTCTGAGGAAGAAAGAAGTAGCCCTCGAAGGACTCAAGCAGCTTTATGCTGATGTTGAAAGAGAGGAATGGAAGTCGGATACACTGTCTGGCCTGTCCAAGATGCTGACCAGTTCACAGGCTGGAATTCTTCTCAATACAAAGCACAGGATGTTCTGGCTCGTCAAGAAGACGTACACAGCTTCTACTTTGGGTGGTGACCTGGCACAGAAAGAAAGATGTTATCACGAGGGGATTCTGATCACTGCTGACTTGTTGGTGGATAGGAATGATGCACACGTGTCTTTGGTCATAAACCACGATCTACCTACCGACTGTGAACGCCACATTCACGGAATTTGCAGAGTGGGTTGGTTTGAGAGGAAAGCTGTGACTATAAACTTTGTTACTGAAGAAGACAAGAGGAATCTGTGACACTGAGACTGTTGATAACACTGCAGCAGAGGAAATGCCCATGAATATGGCTGACCTTATTACTTTATTTTTAAATAAATATTTCATTTAACTTTATTTGTTTACTTGTTTTAATTTGACCAGAGAGGGAAGAGCAAGAGAGAGGGAAAGTGAGAAAGCAAGCCACCAGGTTCAGGACTTGAACCTCAGTCAGCCTTGTAGGAGTCCAGTGCCCTTAACCACTATGCCACGTGCTGGCCCCTGACCTTATTTCTCAGTAATTCCTGGGATGAGGTAGTTTTGAATGCAGTGCTCGCTGCTGTTGAATAGGTGATCACAATGCTTTTCTCTGAGGATATTTTAATCTAGTCTCAATGTGCAGGACATATCAGAAAAACAGGTTTTGATAGCAGAGCAATATTAGTCATGAGCTCTTGTAAGGAAAGTCACTGGCTTTGTCCTCTACAGTTAAATTGTTGGGGTAGACACAAAACAACAATAGGGAGATCCATAAAATCTTATTTGCTAATAGAAACTTAGACATGGTGGTATTAGATCTCTATCATTTACTAATACACTTATGGACTAAAAGATTACTGTATAAAATCAACCAATTATGTTACATTTGCATATTTGCCTTCACTGTTATTAGCCTGAATAGAAAGGCCTGCTTTTATTATTTTTTTAAACATTCGATGGCAGTACATTATTTGGCTTGTAAAGAAAACTTACCCAACATGAAATACACCCAGACCAGTCCAATCGAGAATACTATACGCATTATCATCAGCAGGCTATAAACCATTTCTGTGTCCCACAAACGTCTTGCCTCTATTTTTTTCTCCCGGATTTCCTTTCCTGTACTTTTCCCTTCTCCCACCCTCCCTCCACACTGTCTCTAGTGTTCATAACTATTTTCATTACTTTTATGTCCTCTAATCTTTTCATCACTACCATAGAGTATGAACCATCAGTATATATTAAGTGGAGACCTACAATATCTCTCTTTGATAGCCTGGCTTGCTTCACGCAGCAATAAATATTTCATATCCTACCACTTTCTATCAAATTCCAGGTTCTTCTTCTTTTTTTTTTTCTTTTTGTTTGTTTGTTTTTGGAGAGGGTTTTACTATAGGGCACGTGCGCTCTCCAGAAAGACAGAGAGAAACAGAGAGACAGAAAGCAAGAAATCACCCCCCATGGGGGGTGGCCATGCTGCAATCCCTTCTCCTCCATTCTCCTCTCAGGATCTTGGGCATGCACGCACATGTGTCTGGCATGAGTTTAAGCCACCGGGTCTGGAACTTGAACTGCAGTCAACTACATGGGAGTCCAGCGACATAGTCATCATGCCAACTGCTGGTCCCTGTTTTTTGTTTGTTTGTTTGTTTGTTTGTTTGTTTGTTTTAATGGCTGAATAGTATTCCATAGAGTGTATGTGCCACATTTTTTCTTTCTT
>NW_006160107.1:2486466-2492698 GCF_000334495.1 Tupaia belangeri chinensis | reverse complement strand
GTCGTGGTGGTGGGGGGGGGGTAAATCGCTTGAGTTTCCTGTGCATCCTTGTTATCAGTCCCTTATTTGATCCACAGTTTACAAAAACATCTCCCATTTCAAGTGTTGTCCATTCACACTACTTACTGTGTCATTGGAAGTGCAGAAACTTCTTAATCTGATGTAATCCCACTTGTCTATTTTGCGGATTATTGCCTATGCTTTGGGAGTCTTATTTAAGAAGTCTGCCTACAGAGTTTTCCCAGTGTTTTCCTCCAGCAATTTTATAGTTTGAGGTCTTAGGTTCAGGTCTTTTATCTATTTGGAGTTGATTTTTCGTTAATGGTGAAAGATGGGGGTTCAGTTTCATCTTTATGCAGGTGGATACCCAGTTTTTTCAGTACCATAGGCTGAAGAAGTTTTCCTTCTCCCAATGGATTGACTGGTATTCTTTGTCAAAAATCAGTTGGCTGTATGTTTTGGGGTTTATTTTTGGGATCTCTGTTCTGTTCCATTGGTCCACCAGTCTGTTTCTGTGCCAATACTATGCTGTTTTGATTATCACAGCTTTATGCTATATCTTGGGGTCAGTGAGTGAGTTCCCACTCACTACACTCTTCTTGCATAGGATTGCTTTGGCAATATGAGGTATTTTATGATTCCAGCCAAATTCTGATTATCTTTTCTAAATCTGTGAAAAATTTCTCTGGTAATTTGACTGGAATTGTGCTAAATATGCAGATTAATTTGATTATATTAATTCTTCCAATCCAGGAACATAGAATATCCTTCTAATTTTTTGTGTCATTTTTAATATCTTTCTCAATTTCTACTTTTTTGTGTCATTTTTAATATCTTTCTCAACATTTTCATAGTTTTTATTGTAAAGATCTTTGACTTCCTTAGTTAGGTTTATGCCTAGGTAGCTTATACATGTTGTGGTTATGGTGAAAGGGATTCCTTCCTTCAAATAAACTTGTTCATACATACAAATGCTATAGATTTTTAGATGTTGATTTTGTATTCTGCCACTTTACTGTATTCATTTATTACTTCGAGAAGTTTTTTTCATGGAAACCTTTGGGTCTTCTAAGTATACTATCATGTCATCTCCAAATAAAGATATTTTCAACTCTCCTTTGCCTATTTGAATGCCTTTTGTATTATTCTCTTTTCTGATTGCATTGGCTAAGATGTCCAGCACTATACTGAAAGCAGTGGAGAAAGTGGGCATCTTTGTCTAGTATCAGTTTTCAGTGGAAAAACTCTAAGCTTTTCCCCACTCAGTATAATGTTAGCTACAGGTTTTTCATATATGGCTTTTATTGTATTGAGAAATGATCCTGCTATGCCAATCTTGCTTAGAGTCTTAATCATGAAAGATGTTGTATTTTTTTGAATGCTTTCTCCACATCAATTGAAATGATCATATGGTTTTATCTTTATTTCTGTTAATGTAATATATTATGTTTATGGTCTTGTGTATGTTGAACCAATTTGCATACCTGGAGTAAAGCCTACCTGGTTGTGATGAATAATCCTTGTTATACTCTGTTGGATATGCATGCAAGCATCTTGCTTAGAATTTTTGTATCTATATTCACCAGAGATATTGATCTGTAGTTTTCCTTTTTTGTCATGTCTTTATTTGTTTTAGGAATGAGGATGATGGAGGCTTCATAAAATGAATTTGGGAGTTTTCCTTCCTTTTGGATCTTTAGAAATAATATGAGAAGAATGGGAGTTAACCCTTCCTTAAAAGTTTTATAAAATTCAGAAGTGAAACCATCAGTAACTGGGCTTTTCTTTGCTGGGAGGTTATTTATTACTGATCAGTCTCATGGCTTGTTATGGATCTATTCAGGTTCTCTATGTCCTCCTGATTCAATCTTGATAGATTATATGCATGCAGAAATTTGTCCACCTCCTCCCTGTTTTCTTGTTTGTTGCATATAGTTACTTGTAGTATCTTCTAATGATGTTTTGTATTTCTGTTGTGTCTGTTGTAATATTGCCTGTTTCATTCTGTATTTGATTTGTCTGGTTTCTTTCTTCTTCATCAGTCTAGCTAGTGGTGTGTTGATCTTGTTAATCTTTTCAAAGAACAAGTTTTTGCTTTCATTTATTTTCTATTTCAATTAATTCTGTTTGAAACTTTATTATTTCTTTTCTCCTGGCATTTTGTTTGTTTGTTTGTTTGTTTTTTTCCCTGAGGCATGATATTAGGTTTTCTATTTGCCATGTTTCCATCTTTTTCTTATGCACACTGACTGCTATGAATTTCCCTCTTATGACTGCTTTTGCAGTGTCCCATAGATTATGGAAACTTGTGTACTCATTATCATGTGTTTCCATAATAGTTTTGACTTCAGACTTAATTTCTTCAGTAGTTAAGAAGTTACTCAGAAGTAGGTTGTTTACTTTCCATGTGTTTGTGTTTTTTCAAGGATTTTTCTTGAAATTAATATCAAGTTAAATCCATCATGTTTAGAAGAAATGCTGGAGATAGTTTCTATGCTTTGAATCTGTAAAGGCTTGATTTGTACGCTATCATATGGCCAGTCTTTGAAAAGGTTCCATGCATGGGTGAGAAAACTATATATTTTGTGGTCTTAGGGGGAAAGTTCTATAGATGTCTGTCAAGTCTGTTTGATTTATAGTATCATATAGGTCCTGAACGTCTTTCTTTATGTTTTGTCTAGAAGTTCTGTCTAATGGAGATAATGGAGTGTTGAGATCCCCAATGATTATAGTATTGTAACCTATTTTTCCTTTTACTCTAGCAGTATTTCCTTCACGTATTTGGGTGCTCCTGAGTTGGGGGCATAGATATTTATAAGTGTTATGTCTTCTTGATGAATTAGCCCTTTTACTATTATATAATGCCCTTTTTTGTCTCTTCTTACAGTTTTTGTCTTAAAGCCTATTTTGTCTGAAATCAGTACCATGAATCCAGCCCTTTTTTTATTTCCATTTGCATGGAATACCTTTTTCCAGCCCTTCACTTTTAGTCTATGTATGTCTTTACCCATAATGTGCACTTCTCGTAGGCAACAGATAGAGGGTTTCTTTATTTATTTATTTATTCAGCCAGTCTATTTCTCTTGATTGGAGAAAATAATTCATTAACATTCAACATTATTACCGATATTTCTGGGCATATTCCTATCATTAAGTGAGCCATTTTCTTGGTTGTTTTTTGTTCTCTTATATTTGTCTGTCTGACTTTAGTTTTCCTTATAAAGCACTCCCTGTAGAAATTCTTGAAGAACATGTCTGGGGTTAGTAAATTTTTTCAGGTTTTGTTTATCCGAGAATGTTTTTATTTCTATTGTTTTTCCTTATGAAGGATAATCTTGCCAGGTATAGTAATCTTGGTTGAAATTGTTTTTCGTTTAACACTTTGACTATATTTCACCTTTGTTTCCTTGCCTGCATTGTTTCTTATGAGAGGTCTGATATTAACCTAATGGTATAACCATTGTATGTAACATGACATTTCTCTCTTGCCAATTTTAGAATCTTGTCTTTCTCTGTGTTTTTGACCAATCTGTCTATGATGTGCCTTGGAGAAGATCTTCTTGAGTTGATTCTATTTGGGGTCCTTTGTATTTCTTGGATCTGGGTATTTGAATGCCTCTTAGAAAGGCCTTTAAAATTTTTTTAGAAAGCATTTCAATTCATTTTGTTTGGCATTATATTTATTCAAGGAAGCATTAGTGTTAAGTGTGAACTGGACCCTATTGTTAAGGTCCAGCAAGCAATCATATCTTAGGTAGGGTTAAACCCCCAGTAAAATTGCCATATTGTGCATGTCTTAATGTAGTTTGAATGTTAAATAAATTATATATTCATTGTTAAAAAATCTCACTGTTAGTAGGAATAGAATGACCCCAAGAATTTGAAAGTACAAGAGCCTCCAAAAAATGTCCAAATTTGGGCCACCAGTGGCATGGTGGTGAAGGTGACAGGATCCCACATGGTTGACTGCATAGTCCTGGGTCCAGGACTTGAAAAGTCATGCTGTGTGCATATATCTGTGTGCCCAAAATCTCAAGAAGAGAATAAAGAAGAAACAATTGCAGTATGACCAGACCCTCTAGCAGATGCTTTCTCACTTTTTCTCCCTCTGTCTCATTGCAGTGAGCACACATACTTTATAGCAAACTTTTAAAAAATATTCATAATCTGGCTTGTTAGCAAGGTAACATTGAGCAAATAATTCAACTTTTTGGTGCCTCGATATTTCTATTTATAAATAGGAAGATGGTAACTACCCTTGAAGGTTTAGTAACCATATAGAATACACATATTGGATTGTAGGAAAAGTCATGATGCATTTTTGCATAGAAAAACATGTCATGACTTTTTTGATGACCCAATATTAGAACACAGTATAAAAGACAAGTTACCAGGCCGGCAAGTGGCGTGGTGGATAAGGGCACTGGATTCCCACAAGGCCAACCACGGTTCGAGTCTCAGACCTGGTGGCTTGCTTTCTCACTTTCCCTCTTTCACTCTCTCTCTCTCTGTGTCTTTCCCTCTGTGTCTTTCTGACCAAATTAAAATAAATAAATAAATAAAATGAATGAATAAATTAAAAAATTAAATAAATAATTCTTTAAAAAAAAAAAAAAGACAAGTTACCTATAGAAATGCCTTTGGAACTTACACAAAAGAAATTACACACAGCTTCTAGAAATCCCGGTTATTTCATAAGTGTTCCAGCATGGTCCATCTTTTCACATGCATGATCTAAGTTTACATTCTCTCCCATGACAGCCATTTCAATACCTTCTCAATACAGTTTTCTTCACAAAACGTTATGTCAACCAAAAGAGTGGTTTTTTGTTTGTTGTTTTAGGTTTTTGCCAAAGGGTGTGTGCACTCACTGGAGAAAGAGAGAGATAAAGTGAGAAATCACCCCTTGTTCCGGGATGGCCACCTCACAAATCCATCTTATCCTCCTCCTCTAGGAGTTTGGGCATGCATGCACATGCACCTGGCTTGATTTTTTAAGTCACCGGGTCCAGAACTCAAACCATGGAGTGGGCCATTTTGGAGTTCAGTACCTTAACCACCATGCCACCTTCTGGCCCAAAGTTGTTTTTGCTTTAACCACCATGCCACCTACTGGCCCCAAGTTGTTTTTGCTGTTGTTGTTTTTTGTTTGTTTGTTTCTTTCTTTCTTTTAGGAGCATCATTTAAAATGGGGACCAGAAGATGGCTTGGTGGTTAAGGGCGCTGAATTCCCACATGACCAACCATGGTTCAAGTCCTGGACCTGAGCGCTTGCTCTCTCTCTCTCTCTCTTTATGCCTCTCTGGTTAAATGAAAATAAATAAATAAGTAAATGGATAAAGTTAAGTAAAATAATTCTAATAAAATACGTAGGGGCCAGCAGGTGGCATGGTGGTTAAAGATACTGGACTCCCACGTGGCCAACCACAGTTCAAGTCCTGAACTTGGTGGCTTCCTTTCTCACTTTCCCTCTCTCTCTTTCTCTGCCTCTGTCTAATCAAACTGGAAAATAATAATAATAAATAAAATTTAATTTTTAAAAATGGAAATATGTAAACCTATAAGAATGATTTTCTAAAGTTAGTAATTTAAGCATGTTGGGAGCAAGTTTGTTAAATGGGAAGTTAAATCCACCTAGATGTTAAGACAGCATATGGAAAAAAAAAATAGGTCACGAGTCAACCTACACACCCATAACAACAGTGGAGAAAAATAGTTACCAGGAAATAACTCAGCCTTAAAGTTGTATGTCAGTTACAGAATAAAGTATGTTGTACCTTCAGACACAAAATGAATATCACAAAAAGCAAAGTATAGCAAAGCATGAGGTAAATATTGAAAACCTCTCATAATTTAGAAAGTTTCTCCCATCTGACCTTGCCCTCACCCTTTGACCCCAAACTGACCCCTTCCACTGCTGTAACTTCATAGAACTGCCTCTGGCAGAGGGACCTGTGACTCTGCCTACCCAGGAGGAATGGACTCACTGCTGACTAACTCGCCGACTCTTTGGAAGGTCTACACATCTCACTACTACTGTCTTGCAACTCCATCCATCCCATCGACCTGTTACAGTCTTGCCTGGCTCTCTGTCTTTTTCAGTATCTTCCCCCTCACATGAGTTAAGTGAGTTCACGCATCCAGTTGTCACCTTCTGTGAGTCCCAAATCTACACATCCGGTTTAAGATCCTTGAGTAGAGGGACCGGCAGATGGCTTAATGGCTATGTCGT
>NW_006160107.1:2475243-2486422 GCF_000334495.1 Tupaia belangeri chinensis | reverse complement strand
GACCCGGTGGCTTAAACTCACACCAGGCATGTGTGCATGCATGCCTGAGATCCCAAGAAAAGAATAGAGGAGAAGGGATTGCGGTGTGGCCATACCTCTGGTGGGGGAGGGTGATTTCTTGCTTTCTGTCTCTCTGTCTCTCCTTTCTGGCCCTACAGCAAAAACCTCTCCAAAAAAAAAAAAAAAAGAGAAAGATCCTTGAATAGACTGAGCAGCCTCTCCCTCAGGATTCCCATGGAGGTTTCTCATATAAATTCGTCCAATCCTGTGGCCAGCAAGTGGTATAGTGGTTAAGATGCTGGACTCACATATGGCCAACTGTGGTTTGAGTCCCAGACCTGGCAGCTTGAAAATCACACCAGTGTGCATGTGTGCCCAATATTTCAGGAGGGCAATGGAGGAGAAGGGAGTACAACATGGCCAACCGCCCTGAGGGATGATTTCTCACTTTCCTCTGGTCGTCTCTCTCTGTCTCAACTTCACATGCCCTATGGTAAAAACATTAAAAAAAAAATTCTTCAGATCCTCTTTCCTTCCTGTATCCCTTTCTTTGTGAATAGCTCTTCCAGCCACCTTGCATCTTAGGAAGGTTCTCAGGAGGCGTTCTAGACTCTCATCTCTTCTCAGACTAACACCCGAACAGTCAGTGAACACATCTTATAAATCCTGCCTTCTCAACCTTCTTAATTTCTGACCTCACGTCGCCATTCCTGTGCCTGCCTCTTATTTTTAATTTAGACCATCATCTCCCACCAAAGAAGAGATTCTAATATGATCTGTTGCCTCTCATCTCATCCTCCTGGATTCACTGTATCACTGCCACAATATTTTGTTCTTCTAAAAAGCAAAACTGTTCAAGCCCTCTCTGTCCCTCAGTTTCACGTCTCCATGGCTTTTCTCCCTCTTTAAGTGTGCTGCCACACTTTAACCATGGTCACTCTAATTTATTTTCAAGGTTCACCTCTGTCATCTCCACTATTCGGGTTTCAGGGACCACTCCTGTTTCGTAGCATTCAATCCTAAAATGACTTTCTCCCATTGAGTCTTTAACATCCTGTTATCTTAGTCTAGATACACGTTTCCCTCCGTTTGTTTGTTATAATAAATAATGGACAATCTAAGATGTGAAATGCATAGCCATCTCTGTGAACTCAAGGACTAGATGCGTAGTGAGTGTTTAATCATATTCACTGAAAGGATTGTTACATTTTTACAACCTGTGTACATGATCTCCAGAGAGAACCTATAGAGAAATTGGAACCAAAACAATGGCAAGGTAAACAATGGGTTCTGGGATCAACTGTACCCGTAACATGATTGATTAACTCAGATGGGGTTTTGTCAGGTGGGACAGAAACTGCACTTCGAAGGGATAATATAAGTAACATAGTATTGCAGAGAGCTATTTTTCTAAAATGTCACTGCATTGTCTCCCCTCATGTTCTTCTGCAGTGTGACATGCCGCTCTTTCATCAACAATTAGACTCCCCACCTTGTAGTAATAGGGTCACCGGAGCAGGTGAGAGGCTGTGCAAGTTCTGGACAGCCCTCACCTGACCTGGCGACTTCTGTTTCCTGCTTCTTGGAAGCCAGCTGCCATGTATGGAGCACGTAGTACTACTAGATCATCACTCTTTAAGAAGCCCAACCCACCTGACAGGAAATGAACAGTGTGAAAGCAAGGGGCACTGAAGCACCTGACTATGAATGAAAAAGTCATCTGAGACATGAGCCCAGTTGACAGTCCCCTGACTCCAGCCCCAGACACCATCTGCCAGCCATAGATTGAACCACCTCAAGCAAGAACCACCCACCAGTGCCCAGTCAACAAAGACCTAGGAAGAAATAATAATTATTGTTTAAAGGGGCCAGCAGGTTGCAAGGTGGTTAATAAGGTGCTGGACTCCACATGGCTGACTGCAGTTCAAGACCTGGACCTGGTGGCTTGCTTTCTCACTTTCCCTCTCTCTCTCTCTCTGCCTCTCTCTGGTGAGCAAATGTTCTCTGTAACAAATTTTTTAAAAATGATGATGATAAATAAAATTAAATAAATAATACTAAAAAATTTTTGTAAATAACAAAAAGAATTATTGCTTAGGGCTCTAAATTAGGTGATGTCTTACACCACAAATGCTAATTGAAACATCATTTGTATTTTTATTTTCTCTAGCATTATTAGAATTTCTAAATTGGCAATTAAAAACAGAGTCTATCTTTCAAGTATTAAGTCATCTGTCAGCTTCATAAAACAAAACAAGAACTCAAAAACAATAGCAATAAAAGTAGTACAATATCTGAAAATCATTTTTATTGAAAATATTTATTGTCTTTATATAAAAAACATATAAAATTAATATCTACTTATCCTGAACTTCTTAAAGTAATTATGATATTCCCCCAGTAGAACATTATATATTACAATAGCAAGTATTAGCCCTGTAAGAATGATTCCAATCCAACAAATTAAGTTGCAAAACCATATCAACAATATAAATCTTGTTTTTAAAAAATATATTCTTATTCAAAATAAATTCAGGAAGAAGTATCTAAACATGTACCTACAAGAACATGGTTACCTTGGGATCAGCGGATGGCATAGCAGTTATGTCACTGAACTCCCATGTAGTCAATCGTGATTTGAATCCCGGACCCAGTGGCTTAAAACTCATGCCAGCATGTGTGCGTGCACAAAATCCCAAGAGGAGAATGGAGGAAAAGAGATTGCAGCATGGCCATCCCCCTTGGGGCATGGTTGCTCACTTTCTATCTCTCTGTCTCTCCAGCAAGTGCATGTCCCCTAGAGCAAAAATGTTTCTAAAATTTTTTTAAAATAAAAAAAAGCATGATTATCTTTTAGAAACTGATTGACAATGAAGATATTAATTTTACTATATTTATATATGTATTTATATACTATACATATGATGTATATTTACTATATAGATTAGTTTATTTTTAAAATGTATCATAATTTCTGTAAGAAAATAAAAATCTAAAAAGAAAGATGTTTATGAAATGTCTGATCATACCTATTTTTTACACTCCTCTCAGTAGGACACTATCTAGCTCCGTCTTTAACAGAGCCTTCTTTGGTTCATCCTGAGCTTAACAAAGCTTTAAGCTCAAATTTGGGGGCCAGCAGGTGGCATGGTGGTTAAGATGCTAGTCTTCCACGTGGCCAACCATGCTTGAAATCCTGGATCTAACAGCTTGAAAGATCAAGCCGGGTACATTTACATACATGCCCAAAATCCTGAGAGGAGAATGGAGGGGAAGGGATTGCAGCATGGCCATTCCCCCGGGGGTTGATTTCTCTTCTTCTCTCTCCCCCTCTGGTGAATTCATGTGCCCTATGACAAAAAACCTAAAACAAAACAATCAAGCAAACAAGCAAAAATATCAAATTTCAGGGTATACATTATGTTATTATTACTAGGAGTCAAATTATTTAACAACTTCTTAACCTGGCAATAGAGGGTTCCACAGTTTTGTTGTAAAGGACTCAACAACACACTTTTTCTAGTTTCTTAAGGGCTTGCTTGCAAGTGAGCAAAACTGTATCTGCTCCCAAAACCGCCTTGGCAACATGCTCTACCCAGTCAATGCATTTCCTCCAGTGTCACTCATGTCCACACAGTCCGTCGTTCAAGGCCAGCACCACCGGAAGGCATGTAGCACAGTTTCTGATTGTCATTGTCCTCAGTGCTTTCTACCTAGTATTTCTAATTTTTTGTTAACACCCATCCTTTCATCCATGAGTCATTACTTTATGTAGGGACCATGCAAATCTCCTTTTAGCTACTCTGATATATACATTAAGTTGCTGTTAATCACATTCTCCCCACTATATTTCATAGCACTTCATTGTCCCTTTCATGTATCTATAATTTTGTTGTCACTCATCAACACCCCTCCATCCCCACACATACCCACCCATCCCTCCCAGCAGCTAGTAGTCATTCTTCATCCTTCTGTCTATGATGCCATGTTTTTTCCAATTTCCATATGTAGGGAGAACATGTACTATTCCTCTTTCTCTACCTGGCTTATCTCATCTAACATAATGAACTCTGCATTTGCCCACTTATTGTCAAATGACAGATTTCATCCTTTTAATGACTGAATAGTATTCTATTGTGTGTGTGGGTATCACATTTTCTTTATCCATCCCTTTATTGATGGGCATCTAGTCTACCTAGTACTTTCTGAAATTTAAAAAATTTTCTAACTGAGGGACATTGGGCTGCCTATGGCTGCAGGGCCTAATGGCCGGGATCCATGGCTTGTCCCCTCCCCCACTTGCTTTTGGACTTCAAGTTTGTGTCTTGGGACTTTAAGATGAACTTGTGCCCCGCCCTGGCCCATCCTGATATTGGTTCAAGCAAAGGGTCTTGTTGGATGCCAAAATACCTGTGGCTGCAGGGCCTAATGATTCATTCCATCCTTCACTGGTCTTTGAACTCTCAGGACTTCAATGTTTGGGATAGCATTTGGCCTGCAATCACTCCCCCGTGATCTTTTCTTTGCTCCTGAGATGAAGCTCAGTAGCTCAGTTTGAGGTGCACCTGTTCTTTAGAAACAGGGAGGACTTCAGGTTACTCAGGGCCAGTAACAACAGTGCAGGGTGCTGGTGAGCAACAGGGAGGCAGAGCAGAAGAGAGATCATCAATTTTCTACTCCTGCAGACCTTTGAATGCTCAGAGATATCTTGAATAATTTAGGAAGGAATGTATAGATCACTAGATGACTAGCAACAATCACAGAGGCACAAGAAATATGATCAGCCAAAAAAATGTCTCTCCGCAAGAGAAAAAGCAATTCCACATCACCCACAGACAACATGGTGGAAGTTATGGACATGTTGGATAAGGAATTCAGAATAGATTTGTAGTGACCAAACTAATTGAGATGCAAGAGCAAAGAGACAACAAGTTCAAGGAGATGAGGAAGTCCTAACACAATTTGAAAGAAGAAATAGACACCTTAAAAAAGAATCAAACGAAATTGTTAGAGATGAAGAATGTGATACAGGAAATTAAAACCTCTCTCAAAAGTATTAAAAGTAGAAGGGCAACATTATGGCAGACACAATAGAAATACAAAACATTATTAGAGGATACTATGAACAACTATACGCCAACAAAGAAGGGAGAATAGAGAATGCATATAATCTACCAAGACTGAATCGGGAGGACATAGAAAACTTGAATAGACCCGAAAACAAGCTATGAGATTGAATCAGTAATAAATAACCTCATGACAAAGAAAGCCCAGGTACTGATGGCTTCACTTCTGCATTCTGCAAAATTTTCAAGGAAGAGTTAATCCCCATCGTACCCAAATAATTTCTAAAGATTCAAAAAGAAGGAAATCTTCCAAATTCATTTTGTGAAGCCTCCATCATCTTTATTTCCAAAACTGATAAAGACATGACACAAAAAAGAGAACTACAGATCAATATCTCTGATGAATGTAGATGCAAAAACTCCCAACAAGACACTTGCAAATCATATCCAACAAAATATAAAAAAGATTATTCATCATGACCAGGTAGGCTTTATTCCAGGAATGCAAGAGTGGTTCAACATATACAAGACCATAAACATAATATACCATATTAACAGAAAGAAAGATAAAAACCATATGATCATTCCACTTGATGCAACAAAAGCATGTGCTAAAATACAACATCATTTCATGATTAAGACTCTCAGCAAGATTGATATAGAAGGTTCATTTCTCAACACAATAAAAGCCCTATATAAAAAACCTATAGCTAACATTATACTGAGTGGGGAAAAAGCTTAGAGTTTTCCCACTGAAATCTGGTACGAGACAAGGATGCCCACTTTTTCCACTGCTTTCAATATAGTGCTGGACGTCTTAGCCAATGCAATCACAAAAGAGAATAATATAAAAGGCATTCAAATAGGCAAAGAAGAGTTGAAAATGTCTTTATTTGCAGATGACTTGATGGTATTTTTAGGAGACCCAAAAGTTTCCATAAAAAAATCTTTTTTAAAGTAATAAAGAAATACACTGAAGTGGCAGAATACAATTCAACATCCAAAAATCTATAGCATTTCTATATATGAACAATAAGTTGAACAAAGTAGAATTGAAGAAAGGAATCCTTTTTACCATAGCCACAAAATGTATAAGATACTTAGGGATAGACCTAACTAAGGAAGTCAAAGACCTTTACAAAGAAAACTACAAAAATCTTTTTAAAAGATATCGAAAATGACATAAAAAAAGTGGAAGGACATCCCATGTTTCTGGATTGGAAGAATTAATATAAGCAAAATGACAATTCTACCCAAAATAATATACATATTTAATTCTAATCAAAATACCAGAGACTTTCTTCACAGATCTAGAAAGACAGCCATAGTATTAGTCTGGAATCATAAAAGATCTCATCTTGCCAAAGCAATTCTGCACAAGAAGAGTGGAGTGGGTGGCATCTCACTCATTGACCTCAAAATATACTATAAAGCTATGATAATCAAAACAGCATAGTATTGGCACAAAAAAACATACAGATGGATCAATGGAATAAAGTAGAGACCCCAGAAATAAACCTCAAAGCTTACAGGCAACTGATTTTTTGACAAAGGATACCAGTCAATCCATTGAAGAAAGGTAAACCTTTTCAGCAAACGGTGCTGGAAAAACTGGGTATCCACCTGCACAAAAATGAAACTGAATCACCGTCTTTCACCATTAACAAAAATTAACTCAAAATGGATCAAAGATCTGAACCTAAGACCTCAAACTATAAAACTACTGGTGGAAAACACTGGGAAAACTCTGGGAGACATTGGGATAGGCAAAGACTTCTTAAGTAAGACTCTCAAAACATGAGCAATAATTCCTAAAATAGACAAGCGGGACTTTATCAGATTAAGAAGTTTCTGCACAGTAAAGGACACAGTAACAACCCTCAGAATGGGAGAATATTTTTGTAAACTATGCTTCAGATAAGGGACTTATAACCAGAATACACAGGGAACTCAAGTGGCTTATCCCCCAAGTAAATGGCTAACCCAATTAAAAGATGGGAAAATGAGCTTAACAAAAATCTCTCTCTAAGAAAGACATACAAACAGAAAAAAAAAAAAAAAAAAAAAAGAGGAAATGGTCAACATCCCTCATCATAAAGGAGATGCAGACTAAAACTACAATGAGATACCACCTAACCCCTGTCAGAATGGCAAAGATTAAAAATACAAAAACTGATTGTTGGTAGGGGTGTGGGAAAAGGGGAACTCCCCTACACAGTTGGTGGGAATGCAGGGTCCAGCCACTGTGGAAAACACAGATCTTTGAGGTTCCTCAAAGATCTACAAATATAACTACCATTTGATCCAGCAATCCTGCTTCTGGGTATCTACCCAAAGGACAGGAGAATGCTCAGTTGGAAAAGCGCTTACATGTTGATGTTTATTGCAGCATTATTCACGACTTCTAAGACATGGAATCAACCCAAATGTCCACAAACAGATGAATGGATGGAAAAAGTGTGGCACATATACTCTATGGAATACTATCCAGCCCTAAAAAACAAGGCCCTGGCATTTTACTGAATGCAGTCAGATACGGAATATCTATTGCTGAGAAAAGAAGGGAGAAGGGAAGAGTATAGAGAAGGAAAGCAAGAGAACAAATAGAGGGGCATAATATTTATGGGACACAGAAATGGTTTATTACCTGTTGATGATAACATGTATAGTATTCTCAACTGGACTGGTCTGAGAAGTATTTCATGGTTGGGTAAATTCTCTTTACAATCCAAACGATGTATAGTGACTCAATGTTTAAAAAAAATAATGAGAATATGGGGGTCAGCAAGTGGCATGGTAGTTAGGGCACTAGACATTCCCACAAGGCTGACCATGGTTCGAATCCCAGATCTGGTGGTTTGCTTTCTTACTTACCCTCTCTCTGTCTGTGTCTCTCTCTGGTCAAATTAAAATAAATGAATGAATAAATAAAATTAAATAACTCTTTTAAAGAATGAGAATAAATAGTAATAATAATAATAACCTGAAATAAATGAAAATCTGTTTGATGTTGATGTGGATAGTACACATCCCAATGAACCGATTAACAAAAATAAGCAAAGAAAGACCAAAAGACTGATTAATAGCTGAGCTTATGCTCCTGACAGCGCAACGCCCTTTCCTGGAGAACTGATACAGAGCAGGTACACTTGCCAATGGACACAGAGCACACGACTCGCCGTCTTCCACCCAGAGGTCACACAGGCATGCTCTGCCAGTCACCGGGAAGTTTAGAGTACGGATCAAGTGGTGAGTCCAGGTCTATCATATACTGACAGGCTGGTCCGACTTGCCCAAATGGAGACCTGTCATTTGAGGACAAATACATGCAGTGTAGGTATTTTCAGTCTGACTAAAGGTGTCTAAATTCAGAATTACCCCTTGTCTCTTACACGCCACCTCAATATATGTTCAGCCTTTCCTGAAGAGATTCGTGTCTATAAAAAGCAGACAAATTAGGCTCTGCTCAATATGAAATTTTAGAAAAAGAAACAACTAATGAATTTAAAAACCTAGAAAATGATAAACAAAGCAAAGAATGTAAAAGTTCTCCCTTTTTAAGAATTATTTTATTTAATGTTATTCATTGTCATTATTTTATTTTATTTTATTTTATTATTGAAGTTGACCAGAGAAAGACAGAGAGAGAGAAGGAAAGTGAGAAAGCAAGCTGCCAGTTCTGGGACTCAAACCATGGTCAGCCATGTGGGAGTCCAGCGTCCTTAACCATCACGCCACCTGCTGTCCCCAAGAATGTAAAGTTCTTAACAAAATTTCAGTTCTGGCATTGTTGGGGTAGGTCCCCACCAAAAACCGAGTGTGCTGAATCTAATTTGCTGTATTATTGCTAAATCCGACTCTGGTTTTATCTTAATTGAAATTGATGCTTCATGAAACAAAGACCTGCATTCTGAAAATTGTTTTCCATGCAACGTGCATTAAGGAACCTTGTTCCATAAGCACATCTGGTCTTGGCTTGAAAGCTGTGAGGAGAATTTATACACCGTCTCAGGGCTCTAGCGTTAAAACTTCTAAGAAGGCTTGACTTCGCTAAACCCATTCAAGGACAGCTCACATCACTATTTTCAAACCATTTAAAACATCAAGTTACCCTAACATGCATGTTATATTGCTGTGCTTATTGTTTCTCATCAAATCATAGAAGAATACCGAAAACACGGCTCCGATTTCTTCCGCGTTTCTCAAGCATAACGTACCATTTTTCAACAGATGCTTCAAAAGCACTCATCGATCTCCAAGGCATTTAATATGTAGGAGAAAGCCAAAACTGCGCCTGGAGTCACACGTTTCTAAATCGCTAGTTTACATGGCTTTTTCAGGCTCTTTCATTTCACTATTCTGAAAAGAGTTTTTCTCAATTGCAAAATCTACTGTAAGGAAAATTATGGTCTAGAAGCTTAAATAGAATAGTTCTTTCTATACTCGATATTGTAGCATATTGCTACCTTTTTGAGATTTTTTTTGTATTTTTTAAAGAATTATCCTTCTAATCTTATTTATTATTATTATTATTTTTAAATTTGCTATCAGGCACGTGCACTCACCAGAGAGAGAAAGTGAGAAAGTAAGCCACCAGGTCCAGGAGCTGAACCATAGTCAACCCTGTGGAAGTCCAACACCTTAGCCACCATACCACCTGCTGGCCCCTTAAGATCCACGTTGTGACTAAAAGTTGTTTTGATGTTATTGCATTAACATTTAAGACAAATATATAGCATGTGCTAAGATTACATATATTTTTATTTTTATTTATTTCGAGTACTTAGTCTTAAAAGACTAAAACAAATAATATAAATGTGAAAAAAATTTGGAACTTTGAAAGTGTATGATTTGTTTCTAGCAGGAAGATAAGTTCATTTGGAAAACATGTTGAAATGATTAGACAGATAGGGAAATAAAATATATGAAGGGTAAAAAAATTCAGAAAAAAGTAAAATCGATTTTTGAGTTCGATGGTAAATAATTAAGATGTATAAGGACAGGAAACAGGAAACATTAAAATTATTTTAACTATATTTTCAGTTTTTAAACAATATTTCCCCTTATTCTTCAACTTTTAAAAGAATTTTCAGAATCAAAATTAATTTTGTCAATACTAATTATTTAATTGCCAAAATCTATTCAGAAAGCAGAAATAATCGTTGAGTCATACAGAAATCCTTCTCAAATTTCTTCTACCATATTCATTATAGTATGGTTTTTTTTAAACATATTGTATGCTTGGTAAAATATCAAGAAAATAAAATTTTATTTCATTACCAAATCAAATAAAACTAAGTAAACTAAAGATACGTATTCTATGTTTAATCTCTTCCCAATAAGGTGGGCACATTTTCCCTATGCTGAATAAAAGGACTCAGAATGAAATAAAATGCTCATAAATCCGGTGGTGTCGCCACTGCCCATCAGCCCACATCATTTCCTGGGAGCCCGGTTAAGTCAGGGTTAGGGGCCTCAGCAACTTTCTGCCTCTCTATTCATCTCCCCAGCGTTCAACACCACCTCCCAGGCACCCATCAGGGTCACTCACAGCAGGCAGCTTTAACACAGCCCATGGTGAACAGATTGAGAAAGGTCGTTCTTCTCAAGGAGTCAGCGGTCCAGTGAGGAGAGGCAGACAGTGAAGAAGCTACGGATAAACAAGCTAATTGCAGGTGACAATAAAGAAAGGAAGGCAACTACTGAAACAGTGACAGCAGGGCTCTTGACGCTTCAACCCCAGGGACCACAGAAGGGGACACTTGAATGGAGGGCTGATCGCTGGTAAGTCGGCCAGGAAGACATGCCGTGAGAGCATTCTGCATATGGCAAGCACCAAAAGAAGGCCCTTGATGCCAATTCACCGTTCTTTGGAAACAAAAGTAAATGGGAACTTCCGATCGGCTATAACGATCTACTGGGTATCAGACTTAAGAGAGCCATTCTAGGGCCAGCCTGTGGCCAGTGGTTCACAGGAGCTGGACTCCACATGGCCCACTGAGCAAATCCAGTGGCTTGAAAAACGCACCAGGCACATCTGCCTGCATGCCCCAGATCCCAGGAGGAGGGAGAAATGAACCCTACCATGGCCCATGGAGGGGGCACTTTCCCTC
>NW_006160107.1:2467581-2475231 GCF_000334495.1 Tupaia belangeri chinensis | reverse complement strand
CTTCCTCTCTCTGTCTCTCTCTGTCTCTCTCTCTCTCTCTCTCTCTCTCTCTCTCTGGTGATCATACATGCATCCTCGCAAAGAAAAATAAATAAATAAATAACCATTGTAAGCAGCTGTAATGCCTCAGTGACTGTTTTCCGCCATGATGGGTGGAGTGCCTGGCTGCAACCCTTGAGAGCAGGAAAACGTGAGTTGTGCTCCGTATTCATTCCAGCGTTCTGCCTGGCACATGGCACACTTTCAAAATCAGAACACAGATGTGAGCTCTAGCAAGGGAGGGACTGAGAATTTAGAGTTCAAGACTTCAGAGAAGGCTGTAATTTGTGGGAGAGGAAATTGAAGGGAAGAAACTACACAGAACTCTGCGGAGGATCCTCGTGACCCGCACTGAAACCTGCAGAAGGTTCCTTTGGGCAGACTGAATACCGTCAGGGACAGGCAGCCAGTTCTCCAGGGCTGTTGGAGTTGAGTGGCTGGAAGGGGTTCTGGAGTTCTCCAGAGCTGAGCACTGGCGCTCACACGGCCTTCCTACAGGCCTGCTGGATATGCCGAGCACACAGTGAAACGCGTAAGGATTCACCTCAGAGTCCCTGTGACCCGAGAGGAAGTAGAAACAGGTTCAAACCATGGTCGGCCATGTGGGAGTCCAGTGCCCCACCACAACACCTGCCTATCCCAGACTCAATAACCTTAAAAACCGATGACCTTCAAACTGATCAAAATTCAAAAGATGTAATTCAGTAAATTAAAAAAAAAAAAAAAACCTCAGGTTGAGATCAAATTATTACAAAACGTATCCAACGAAGACCTTATACTCATAACACGATGAAAAGTCCTATAACGTCATAATAAGACAAACGTCTCAATGAGAGTGAGAAAAACATGGCCAACTCCATGGCCTAACAGTTAAGGCTGCTAGCTCTAACATGGCCCACTGGGCAGTTCACGTCCTGGACATGGTGGCTTAAGAAACATGCCAGGCACATGTGCATGTATGTCCAAAATCCCATAAGGTGGAGGGTGGAGGAAAACAGATTGCAACATGACCATTTCCCACTGGGTGGTGTTTGCCCCTCTCTCTCTCTCTGTCTATCTCTCTCTCTCTCCCTCCCTCCCTCCCTCTGTATCTCTTGGGCAAGAACATGTGCCCTATAACAAAAGAGAGAAAGAAATATTTAAAGAGGCATATCACAAAAGAGGATCTACAACCAACCAATAAATGCACAAAATGTTCTCACTGACGTACAACCGAGAGCACCATGCAATGCCACTGCACACCCATCAGAACAGCTGTGAACACGGCAGGGCTAGAGGACAGCGCACTTGTGGGACAGCCCAATGAGCGCTTGTAAGAACACAACATTGTTTAGGCAGTTTGAAGAAAAGTTTGGAAGATTTTCATGAAGTCAAACATCCACTTGCCATTCAATCCGGCAATTGTGTTTATAGAAATTAGATCCCACTACACAGAGAAACGCGTCTATGAACGCTCACGTCAGTTCTAGTCATACAGCAGGAAACTGGGAGCACTCCGGCCTGTGTCTGCGTCACTGAGGAGCCGTGGGACTCGCAACAAGTGGGGCAAGTGTTAGTACGTCTAGTAACTGGTAAAGTCAGGCTCTACAGGCGGACACAGAAGGTGACATTCTGTATGTTTCCATTTGTGTGACACTTGGTGGCAAAAAAGATTGGTGGTTGCAGAGTCCATGCGGTGGGAGGGAGTGACTGCAGAACCAGCACCGGGCACTTAGGGGCCGTTCCACAACCACCTGTATAAGTGCATTAGAATTAGCCTCTGGGACATGTTTAAGTAATAAACTGTAATGCTGCTACATTATTACTTATTCCTTTGGATTGAAATAATATATTCCTCAGTACTACCTGTTCAAAATCAAATAAACTTTATTATAAGCCCCTGAAGCATTAACAGACATTCGGTTTTACAATCACTTACATTTCTTTCTTTCTCTCTTTTAAGAGCGTTTTCTTTTGCTATAGGGTGCATATGCTTGCTGAAGAGACAGAGAGACAGAAGATGAGAATTCACTCCCCGGGGGGATGGCCACATGACAATCCTTTCTCCTCCATTCTCCTCTCAGGGTCTTGGGCACACACGCACACGCACCTGGAGTGAGTTTTAAGCCACAGGGTCCAGGACTAGAATCATGGTTGACGAGGTGGGAGTCAAAAAAAAAAAAAAACCTCAGGTTGAGATCAAATTATTACAAAACGTATCCAACGAAGACCTTATACTCATAACACGATGAAAAGTCCTATAACGTCATAATAAGACAAACGTCTCAATGAGAGTGAGAAAAACATGGCCAACTCCATGGCCTAACAGTTAAGGCTGCTAGCTCTAACATGGCCCACTGGGCAGTTCACGTCCTGGACATGGTGGCTTAAGAAACATGCCAGGCACATGTGCATGTATGTCCAAAATCCCATAAGGTGGAGGGTGGAGGAAAACAGATTGCAACATGACCATTTCCCACTGGGTGGTGTTTGCCCCTCTCTCTCTCTCTGTCTATCTCTCTCTCTCTCCCTCCCTCCCTCCCTCTGTATCTCTTGGGCAAGAACATGTGCCCTATAACAAAAGAGAGAAAGAAATATTTAAAGAGGCATATCACAAAAGAGGATCTACAACCAACCAATAAATGCACAAAATGTTCTCACTGACGTACAACCGAGAGCACCATGCAATGCCACTGCACACCCATCAGAACAGCTGTGAACACGGCAGGGCTAGAGGACAGCGCACTTGTGGGACAGCCCAATGAGCGCTTGTAAGAACACAACATTGTTTAGGCAGTTTGAAGAAAAGTTTGGAAGATTTTCATGAAGTCAAACATCCACTTGCCATTCAATCCGGCAATTGTGTTTATAGAAATTAGATCCCACTACACAGAGAAACGCGTCTATGAACGCTCACGTCAGTTCTAGTCATACAGCAGGAAACTGGGAGCACTCCGGCCTGTGTCTGCGTCACTGAGGAGCCGTGGGACTCGCAACAAGTGGGGCAAGTGTTAGTACGTCTAGTAACTGGTAAAGTCAGGCTCTACAGGCGGACACAGAAGGTGACATTCTGTATGTTTCCATTTGTGTGACACTTGGTGGCAAAAAAGATTGGTGGTTGCAGAGTCCATGCGGTGGGAGGGAGTGACTGCAGAACCAGCACCGGGCACTTAGGGGCCGTTCCACAACCACCTGTATAAGTGCATTAGAATTAGCCTCTGGGACATGTTTAAGTAATAAACTGTAATGCTGCTACATTATTACTTATTCCTTTGGATTGAAATAATATATTCCTCAGTACTACCTGTTCAAAATCAAATAAACTTTATTATAAGCCCCTGAAGCATTAACAGACATTCGGTTTTACAATCACTTACATTTCTTTCTTTCTCTCTTTTAAGAGCGTTTTCTTTTGCTATAGGGTGCATATGCTTGCTGAAGAGACAGAGAGACAGAAGATGAGAATTCACTCCCCGGGGGGATGGCCACATGACAATCCTTTCTCCTCCATTCTCCTCTCAGGGTCTTGGGCACACACGCACACGCACCTGGAGTGAGTTTTAAGCCACAGGGTCCAGGACTAGAATCATGGTTGACGAGGTGGGAGTCCAATGACATAACCATTACACCATCTGATGGTCCCAACAATGATTTATTTCTGAGATAAGTAAAAAAAAGGACTAAACTCCTGAAGAGGGTATTACAAAACTTTAAAAGCTCATTTTGGCTTTAGCTGAAATTTTAAAATCATGTTCAGATCAAATGTCCTTCATGTGTTTAGCCTGACTGTGCTTTATAAAATATTGCTAATTTGTTTATCATTTAAACCCTCAATGAATTCCAAGAATGTACTACTACTTCCTATTTCAAAATTCATAATAAAAAGAAAAGCAAAAGCAAAGCTATATAAATAAAATATGGAGCCATTCATAACATTCGTTTACAATGTATTATGGTCTTGAGTTTAATTTATCTTCTGGAGAGAGGCCTATCCTGATATGGATACTGTACTTCAGCTGTGCAATATTGGTTCCCTTCACCAAAACTGAAGGTTTTCTCCTGAGAATTCTCTCTCCAGACTTATTTCTATAAAGGCACCAGTGGGACCAGCAGTTAACATAATGGCTATGTCACTGGACTCCCATGTAGTCGACTGCAGTTTGAGTCCCGGACCTGGTGGCTTAAACTCACGCCAGGTGCATGTGCGTGCGTGCCCAAGATCCCGAGAGGAGAATGGAAGAGAAGGGATTGTGGCGTGGCCATCCCCCCTTGTGGGATGATTTCTCGCTCTCTGTCTCTCTGTCTCTCTCTGTGTCTGTCTGGCGAGCGCACGCACCCTATAGCAAAAACCTCTAAAAAAAAAAAAAAAAGGCACCAGTGAAGCTAGGCCTATCTTGAGATGGATACTGTACTTTAGCTGTGAAATATTGGTTTCCTTGACCAAAAACAAAGATTTTCTGCTGAGACTTCCCCTCCGGCGTCATTTCTAGTGGGTAGAGATAGCTCTGTGTCTCGTTCTCTCCATTTCTGTCTGTCTCTCTCCATCTCACTGTCTCCCTGTGATTTTTAATTTAAAAAAAATGTTTTAAGATAAAGTATTCTCGGGGCTCTCGAGCCTCTCCTTTATTGTGTCAATTGGTGCCTTTCCTCACTTCATCTAGGAAAGGCAGCAGCAAAGTCAGGCCTATCCTGATATGGATACCGTACTTCAGCTGTGAAATATGAGATTCACAAAACATCATTTGCAGTCAGGTGTGTGAGAATCCAGTGCCTTAATCACCACACAACCTGCCAGCCCCATGGCTAATTAGTTTTTAAAAGAAAAATTTGAGAGGTCAGCAGGTGGCATAGTAGTTAAGGTGCTGGATTCCCACATGGTTGACCACGGTTTGAATCCTGGACTTAGCAACTTGAAACTCACACTGGGATCATGTGCATGTGTGCCCAAACCATCCTCCTCGAGAGGAGAATGGAGGAGAAGGGATTGCAGCATGGCCATCCCCTCTCTGTCTCTCCACAAGCACCCTATAGCAAAAGAAAAAAAAAATCTTTCTGAAAGAAAAAAGAAAGAAAGAAAAATTTGGAAGAAATGCTGCAGAGACCAGAATTCCCTCCTTCCACTACAGTAAGGTTATATCTGGGGCCCATGGCTAGGATACCTTGCAGGCTGGAGGGGTCCATGACAGTTATCCCCAGCTGAATATGAGTATAAATGAGGGCACAACTTCTTGGGAGAGGTTTTGAGAGTAGGCAAACCTCTCTGCTAGTTGCCAGCTTTAACCTGTCTCTAACAGACGGCAGGAAGGGATAGATTCCTAAATAATCACTGTTGGGAGAAAAGCCACCTATTACCCACCACCAGCAGCTTGGGGTATTTGCACAAGTGAAACTCCTGTCATGGGTGAGCCATTGCCCATCTAAGGTTTTATTTATGTCAGCAGTCTAGCCAATCCATGTTTCTCCTGCTGTTAGCAACAGTACTAACAGGGATGAGGGAAGTGGGGCAGTAACAGAGACAGACCTAAATGCTTTAGGTCCAAGTAAAATCCCGTACAAAATATAATCAATAAATTCCATCCCTATGGTCTACTCTAGCACTAACCACGAACAAAAGAGTTTGGAATGGTGACTTTGTCATAGGTCAGCACTACTGAGGGGCTGGTTTCTTTTCCTTTCTTTCTCTTTCCTTTCTTTCTTTCTTTCTTTCTTTCTTTCTTTCTTTCTTTCTTTCTTTCTTTCTTTCTTTCTTTTTTCTTTCTTTTATTTTTTCTTGTAGGGTATGTGTGCTCACCAGAGAGAGACAGAGAGAGAGGTAAAGTGAGAAATCACCCCCCAGGGGGCATGACCACATTGCAATTCCTTCTCCTCCAATCTCCGCCTGGGATTTTGGGCACGCATGTGCATGTGCCCGGCATGCTTTTCAAGCTGCTGGGTCCAAGCGGGGCAGTCGGTCCAGTGGGATCCAGTCACCTCAACCACACACTGCTTAGAGGCTCAGGGCCTGGCTTCTTTAGCTTGTGTGTCACACAGAAGCAGTGGGATGGTGGTTCCTCATTGCAGAGAGCCCAACTGTTTTGGACACTGACCAAATAAACGCTGTAAATATGACATGCTATTCTTGTTAACTCACACAAGGGGTTTTCTTTACAAGCTGATTTGCAAAGCATCTCAGTATCATTTTCTGTTAACCTAATAGAAATAGAATTGGAAAACAAATTTATTTCAGCAAGTGCCCACTCAGAGGCAAGTCGCGCATCCTGATAGACTCTGCACGCTCTGACGTGATCCTCCTGAGAATGGAAATTTCCAGGAAGAACTCTCCAAGTAGCCAAGGCTGAGCCCCAAGCAGCGGCACGTTGGTTAAATGGTGTACCAGAACGATTACCCGCAGCCATTCCATGCTCGCCCTTTCCCTTCTCCGGCCTCGCCTGTAACTGTCAGTCCTTCCTTTCCGTCCTTCGATCTGTTGGGTGGCCATTTAACTGGATGCAAATGTTAAGCTAAGACACAGAAAACGCTCAGACGTCCGCATTTCCCAGAGTAAAGGCACAGACATCAGAACCACAGCCTGTCAAAACACGGAGCGACAGCGAGGAAGCATGGCTTCTACGACACCCCAGCAGGTCACTGGGCCAGGAGTTCCAGGCCTGTGGGGAGGGGCAGGGAGCCCACATGACTGTCACGGGTCTGGGCTCCCAGTTCTGTGACAAACTCGGAGAGGTGTCCCTTGAAGAAAAACAGTTTCACATTGTAAAGACATAAAAATTTCTGAATTAGAAGAAAAGAAGTAGAGTTATGGCATCTGGAATAAAATAAAAACATGCACATGATAAAGAATTGTTCTGCAGACCAGCAGATGGCATAATGGTTACATTGCTAGTCTCCCTCATAGTCGACAGCGGTTCAAGGCCTGGACCCAGTAGCCTAAAACTCATGCTGGGGGTGGGGCCGGCAGGCGGCATGATGGTTAAGAGCACTGGACTCCTACATGGTTGTGTAGTTTGAGTCCCAGACCTGGTGGCTTGCTTTCCATCTCTCTCTCTCACTTTGTCCCTCTCTGGTCAAATTAAAATATATAAATTAATTAAATGAAGTTAAATAAAACAATTCTTTAAAAAATAATAATAAATAAATAAAACCTCATGCTGGGCATGTGTGAGTGCAAGCCAAAAATCCCTAGAGGACAATGGAGGAGAAGGAACTGCGGTGCACCTTGGGGCCATTTCTCACTTTCTGTCTCTCTCTTTCTGTCTTTCCTGTGAGCACATGCATCCTATAGCAAAAAATCTCTCTTAAAAATAAAATAGAACTTTTCTGGCTCAGAGCTGATGCGCAGAGACACCAGAGCAGAATGTGCAGCAGTCCCAGAAGTAACAGCAGACACGTGTGAGCAGCAGGGAGCGCGAGCAGGGGCGAGGGCCACTCTCCCCAGAAGATCCCGATTTACAGCAGCAGGAACCCGGAAAGGGAGAGGGGCGGTGAAGACATGGGGAAGTCTGGAAGGACAGGGCCGCGTTAGAGGAAGTCATATGGAGGTTATTTTCAGAGAAAAGCAAATATATTAATAGCAGCCAAAAACCAATGTTTTAAGGTACTCTGGTGCACGTGTTATAGTAATATGTGAGAGCCGCT
>NW_006160107.1:2454558-2467550 GCF_000334495.1 Tupaia belangeri chinensis | reverse complement strand
GAATGCCTATAACACAAAACCACAGGCTAAGTAAGTACTTAGGGTCAGCCCGGGCAAGGTGCTCACGCCGCCAGCCGGGAAGAGACGGGGAAGCCTGGAAGACTCGGGGAGAGACAGACCTGGAGCCCGCAGGTGCCGCACAGAAGCCCTGGTCGCACCCTCAGTGACCAGAAGGCTGTTTCGGAGATCGGACTGCTGGCCACGGGCATTTTGAGCTTGCATATGTCGTATCTGACTTAAAACCGTGTGTTATTATGGGTTCATTTTTTCCATTTGACCATCTGGAAAGAGGCCTCACCTTCTCTATGTATCATGTCACTCCCCTTGGGGGGCCGCTTCGGGGTTTCGAACTGTGTGAGGCACTTGACCACTAAGTACGTCTGTGTGTAACTGGCTTGGCTTGGCTTCATCTTTT
The DNA here is from genome assembly GCF_000334495.1 of Tupaia belangeri chinensis. NCBI lineage: Eukaryota > Metazoa > Chordata > Mammalia > Scandentia > Tupaiidae > Tupaia > Tupaia belangeri. The sequence goes on along the minus strand of NW_006160107.1, from coordinate 2,467,135 downwards.
TTTATTTTTTTAGTACTTCTTGTTCTTATACCTGACTGAATTCCATGAGGCCTGGACTACAAATTATTTCCTCCTGTACTCTGTCACCCAGTTCAGCACCTGGTGCAGACGTGGAACCCGTAATGGAACCAGTAATGTCTACTCATTGTGTGAATGAAGGCGTCAAGTCAATTACTCTATTATCTCCTAGAAAGCTAAACTAATATGCTTCTTAAGAAACGTTTGAGGACTTCTACTTCCAGTAAGATGGAATAACACAGCTTTCCTTATGCCTCTTGAGAAGCACAACCGAAAGTCCTGTGCCCTCTGTGCTAAACAAGACAACTCCAAATGGGGGAGAGAGACCACCCTCTCTGTCATCCCCAGCCTAGAGCTCACAGGAACCCAAGGAATGTCACAGTGGTGAGCCTCAGGTTTTCGGTTTGCCTCAGATACCCCAGACACTTAGGCCGAAGAGGCTAGAAATTCGGGCATGCCCACAGGCTCACGTAACAATGTCACAAAAAGAACCCGCTTTTGCCAAACCAAAGGGTCAGGGAAGAAGCTGCCTATCAAGACAAGTTGCTGTTTGACACAGTTAATTAAAGCTCGAACACCACAAGACACTGTCTAGTCCACACCATTGTCAGAAAAGGACACATCAGTGGAGTCCAGGGAGCCTGAACTCCTAACCCCACCCAGAAGTAGAGAAACGGGAGACTCATACACTGCTGGTGAGAATGTGAGATGGGGCAGGCACTGTGGAGAACAGGTTGACGGTTTCTTCAGTTAATAAGTGTACCACCTGCATATCAAGCAACTGAGAAATGAAAACTTATGTTCACACAAAACCCTATAAATAAATAGTTTTATGTATTTAAGCAGTTTTATTTATAGTAACTGACAACTGAAGACAATCCAAGTCCTAGCAGGTGGTATAGTGGTTAATGTGCTGAACTCCCATGTGGCCAACCATGGTTCGAGTCCCACACCTAGTGGCTTGAAACACATCAACCATGTGTGTATGCATGCCCAACAATCCCAAGAGGAGAATGGAGGAGAAGGGACTGCAGTGTGGCCATCCCCCCTGGGAGCAGTGTCTTACTTTCTGTCTCTCTGGCAAGTGAATGCATCCTATAGCAAAAATCTTTCAAAAAATAAATAAATAAAAAGACAATCCAGACATCTGTCAACGGATGCATGGTTCAACATTCTAGCTTATATCCGTTGCATGGAATACTCATTAGTAATAAACTCAATGAACTGTTGACTCACAAAATACCCTGGGTGAATTTCCTATATATGCTCAGTGAGAAAAGTCAATTCCCAGTGATTATACACTGTATGCTTCATCTATACAACGTTCTTTTTTTTGGGGGGGGGAAGGTAGAGAAGTTTTGCTATAGGACGTGTGCACTCGTCAGACAGAGAGAGACAGAGAGACAGAAAGCGAGAAATCACCCCCCAGGGGGGATGGCCATGCCGCAATCCCTTCTCCTCTATTCTCCTCTCGGGATCTTGGGCACGCACGCACACGCGCCCAGTGTGAGTTTAAGCCACCGGGTCCAGGACTCGAACCGCGGTCGACTACGTGGGACTCCAGCGACATAGCCATTATGCCATCTGCTGGTCCCTCTATACAACATTCTTAAAATAGCAACGTGGTAGAAATGGAGCAGAGATGACGAGGTGGGAGTGGGCAAGAGGAAAGTGGGTGTGGCTAGGCCAGAGCAACGTGATCCTCACGGTGAGGGAGTTCTCGTGTGTCTTGTCTGTAGCAATGACAACACCCTGGTCGTAATACCACACTGTAGGTTTTGGGGGACTTCTTATAATTATTTAATTTTACTTATTATTATTATTATTATTATTTTTATTTTACTCCAGGCCATGTGTACTCATCAAAAAGAGACAGAGAGAGGGAAAGTGAGAAAGCCACCATGTCCAAGACTCAAACCATGTTTGGTCACATGGGCATCCAACACCTGAATCACCGTGCTACCTGCTATAGTTTTATGAAATGTTGCATGTGGCAATGAGCTCTCTGTGTTCTTTCTGAGGCCCCCGTATGACTGTAATTACTCAAAACAAAGAGTTTAATGAAAAAATAGTACTTCCTGACATAGCGGGGAAAAAATGAGCCCACGTTTACTAGAACTGTAACGGCCAGTCTTAAACGGGGCCACCTACTCCTCCACCTTCCAGCACCTTACACAAAATCGGTGCTTATCCTTTCACACCATTTGACACAGGATATGTCACTATGATTACTTTTGATATTTTTGCTTTACAAAAACTTTGAGATCAGTTTTAATATGTTCTCAATGTTCAGGAGAAAAAGAAGATGAAGATTACACGCACAGAGTCTGTATCCGCTGGAAAGGGAGCTATCAAGATTCAGAGCTCTGTCAGTACAGAAGAGTGAGAAACAGTAGGATATAAAATGCCAAAAATCCTTTGCTGGCAGCATTAAAATCTACTGTAAATCAATTTTTCAATCCAAGATACAACAGTTTTCAACTATTAAAATTTCCCGTCAATACCCCTGTTAAATGGTCTTCTGAATGAGGACTAGCGTTTTCTATCAAATCCTTTCATTGAGTTCACAGGGTCACACGGATTTCTTGATAGCTAGAGTCCTGTTGTGGGAAGCAATAGATTTCTGCATGTTTTACTCCAAGATCTGACATAGACTGGCTGGGTAACTTTGAACGAGATGTGGCATATCTGTCGAATTTGCTTTCCCTGTCAGGTTGGCAAGCTTTGCAGATACGAAGTTCTTTCGGTGACTGCTTTTCACTTATGAGCCTCCTCTTGGCCAAGCTAATGAAAAACAGCCTGAAGGACACGACAGAGCCACATCCTCGGCCGAGGCGGGAACAACGCAGGCCGTGTGCCGGGAGAGGCGAGCCACGGCCACTGCTCAAATGGAAGAGAGGCCTTCCTGTAAAACCCCCTTAGTCTCTGCCCTCTCCTGTGGTTGCAGCTCCCGTCCTGTGGCACAAGTTCCCAAGGACTGTGAGGACCTGCCTGTGCAAAGCAGGGGTACTCAAGGCCCCATTTCCTCCTGGACTAACTTTCCACCTGTTCACTCTTCCCTCTACGGGGAAAAGGAGAAGGAAGGGATGAGAGGTCTCCAAAATACTTTCCATAACCCACTCCAGAGTCTCCGATGAGTGCATCTCTGAAGTCACCAGGATGGGAACGATCTACTCGATGAGAAAAGGTGTTGGCGTACACTTGCTCTACAGGAAGTCCCACGTAGATGCCTCCCAGGACCGCCAGGAGGCAGTTCGCAGCCCCCTGAAACCTGCATGGATGTCTGCGGGACGTCCCGTGTCCAGGCCACTCAGCAAACGCAGGTGTCAGAACATTGCTCACCGTGAGTGACCGAGGCTCAGTCCTCGTGCATCAGCTCTGCCTGCCCCCGCGGTGCAAAGAAGCGGGACTTCAACAGCTGGAAGCCCAGGGACTGTCACACCTACCAAGAACGGTTTCTAAAACCAGGAAACCTGCATTCCACAGACTAAAGCTAGGCTCGGTGAGAAACGAAGACCGTGAAGAAAGGTATCAAATCCACTGTTTATCAGGACTTACCTATTCCAGGAAAATATGCTGTGCCAACATCTTACCTATCCCCGAAGTCCTGACCTAGGTGTGGAGACCAGGGGCTCGTTGTTAAGACCATAAGGAGCAGGACTGCTTTAACTTTTGCCACCATTCGGTCTTGCCGTGAGATTATAGATGTGCGTGCTCACGTTTATGTGTGCATACACATAACCACATGTGTGTATTTAGAAAGAGCGTAGTATACAAACACACGTCACCAAATATCCAGTTAGAAAAAGCAGGACACGTGCTCCTGTCACAGTTGGTCCAGGAATCCCACGAAGGACCCCCAGTAGCGCTTCTGGAGGAGCCTACAAGTCACCTCATCAGAACCGCCTGGGAAGCTAAGTTAGGGTTCAGGTCCCTGGGCCTTCCTCCAGACCCACTGAGTAAGAGCGCTGGCCGGGGCCCCCCCGAGGCCTGTCCTACAGATAAGCTGTGTAGTGATGGCTCTGCGGGGCAAAGTAGGGAAATACTGTTCTCCAGTTGCACCTGTGTCTGCCCTTAGATCTGTCAGTCATTGAAGGTAAAGTTCTAGCCTTCTAGGAAGACGAAGCTCCTGCTCGATATTCCCCGACAAATTACAGAACTCAGACTATTTACAGGGTAGAGTGACTACACTCAGAAGCACCCGGAGCTGTGGTAGTCACACTGATTCTCCTTAACCCTCTAAATGGTTATTTAGTAAACTTTAAGGACATGCTAGCCTGAAAATTCAACTTTCTAATGAGACACTTCACCACAAACTTTTAAAAACAGAATTATTTATTTAATTTTACAATTACTATTATTTTAATTTGCTATAGGGTACGTGTGCCCACCAGGGAGAGACGGGGGAGGGAGAGGGGGAGTGAGAAAGCAAACCAAAAGGTCCAGGACTCAAACCGCAGTCAGCCACGTGGGAGTCCAGCGCCCCGACCACCACGCCACCTTCCGGCCCCGTCTGTGAACGTTTTAAAGAAATCTGGCTTCCCCACAGCTTTGCTCTGCGGCCTGTACTGACTGGCCTGTCTAGTTAAGGCTGAAGAGGGAAGTCCACATTTATCTCCTTCCGTCACGGTGTTCCTCAAACGACCTGGTCCTGTGACGCTATCAGAAAGTTTTCATGGGGACCAGCAGTTAGCATAATGGTTATGTCGCTGGACTTCCACGTAGTCGACCACGGTTCGCGTCCCAGACCGTGTGGTTTAAACTCACGCCAGGCGCATGTGCGTGCGTGCCCAAGATCCCGAGAGGAGAATGGAGGAGAAGGGATTGCAGCGAGGCCATCCCCCCTGGGAGGTGATTTCTCGCTTTCTGTCTCTCTGTCTCTCTCTGTCTGTCTGGCGAGTGCACACGCCCTATAGCAAAAACCTCTCAAAAAAAAAAAAAAAAAAAAAGTTTCCATGAAGGGCAGCAGGTGGCAAGGTAGTTAAGGCACCGGACTCCGACATGGTGAACTGCAGTTCGAGTTCCGGACCTGGTGGCTTGCTGTCTCACTTGCCCTCTCTCTCTCTTTCTTTGCCTCTCTCTAGTGAGCACATGTGTCCTTAGGAAATTTTTTTTTAAATAATAATTTTTCAAAATGATTAAATAGCTCATGCTTTTTTTTTCTTTTTTTTTTGAGAGGTTTTTGCTATAGGGTGCGTGAGCTCACCAGAAAGACAGAGACAGACAGAGAGACAGAAAGCGAGAAATCACCACCCCCCCCCCCCCAGAGGAGGGCCATGTCGCAATCCCTTCTCCTCCATTCTCCTCTTGGGATCTTGGGCACACATGCATACACGCCCCGTGTGAGTTTAAACCACCAGGTCTGGGACTCGAACCACAGTCAACGACACGGGAGTCCAGTGACATAGCTATTACACTAACTGCTGGTCCCTAAATAGCTCATTCTTAAGAAAAATAAAGGCTTCAGGAGCGGGACGAGAAGGGGCACGTTTCTCTCAAGGACGCAGGTTAGAAATGAATCTGTGGCTTTGTAAACAGCGTGTTGTTCCTTACACACAGCTTACTCTAGAATAGGTGCAAAGGCCTCCAAAACATAATACAGGGTAAATTCTCTCTAAATAAATGGAATTCCAAGTGAACGAACAAAGGCGTGTGTCTGAGGTAGGATAGCGTGTGCACATGAAACTGGGACACTTCAGTCACTTTGGGCTCGCACTATAAACTGCATTGGCTCAAAGAACCCGATTGCTTTCCATTTATTCTAAATCAATCACCTTCAAGATCTGTCTCAGAGGAGAGAAGGGACTCAAAAAGTTTTCATCAGCGGTAACAGTGGGAGAGAAGCAACGCCCCTAACACTTCAGATGAAAAAGTTTTCAAAGATACAAATCGTCAATGAACCCATAAGAATTTTTATCCAAAAAATGATGAACTCAAAGATTTCTGTCTCTGAAAACCTCCCCAACCTAAGTGTGAGTGTGTGGTAGGTTCCTGCAAAATAAGAAATATAGTGGTTAGCGGTGGTTTAGTGGTAAGACACTGGACTCCCCGTGGTCAACTGTGGCTCAAGTCCCAGACTTGGTGGCTTGAAACTCAGGCCAGGCGCATGTGCATGTGCATGTGTTCCCAAAATGGAGAAGGGATTACCGTATAGCCATCCCCCTGGGGGGTGATTTCTGGCTTTTTGTTTCTCTGTCGCTCTCTAGCACCCTGGATTGCACATGCTCCCTGTAACAAAAATCTGAAAAAAAAAAAAAAAAAAAAAAGAAAAAGAAAGGAAGGGGAACCAGCAGTTAGCGTAATGGCTATGTCGCTGGACTCCCACATAGTCGACCGCGGTTCGTGTCCCGGACCCAGTGGCTTAAAATTCACGCCAGGCACATGTGCGTGCGTGCCCAAGATCCTGAGAGGAGAATGGAGGAGAAGGGATTGCGGCGTGACCATCCCCCCTGGGGTGTGATTTCTCGCTTTCTGTCTCTCTGTCTCTCTCTGTCTGGCGAGCGCATGTGCCCTATAGCGAAAACCTCTCCAAAAAAAAAAAAAAAAAGAAAGGAAGGAAGGAAGGAAGGAAGGAAAGAAAAGAAAAGAAAAGAGAAAAAGGGAAAGAAAAGAAGAGAAAAGAAAAAGAAAAAGAAAAAATATATAAAATTGAAAATACACTCACTGAGCCAGGCAGTGGTACAATTGGTTCCACATGGGTGAGTCCTAGGTTCATCTCCTGGGGCCTCCCTGAGTACACCGGGTGTGCACACATCCATGATCCAGACTGGAGGAGGCTGGAATAGCTCCTGGTATGGGGAGTATGTTAAAGATCTCTCTCTCGCTCTCACTCTCTCTGTCCCTTTCTCAAGGAAAAACTAGATAAATAAATTTTAAACACAGCCACATCAAGCAAACCTAGACAAAAAAAAAATACATACACGAGTAAGAGTGCAATTTGGACACATGAAGTTTCTCTCTCTGCTGTTAGAATGTAAAAGCACATAGTGAGTGTCACATTTTTGATGAACAATGTAGAAGTTAGATCTTTCCCGAACAATTCCAGTCTCTGCCACAAGCAGTAAATAAGGAGGAGCTTCGAAAACGAGTTGAGCTTATAGCCCAGCCAGGTTGTCTTTATGGATTTGAGAAACTTTTCAAGTTTGAAAAATTAATATTGGGCTGAAACATAGCTTCTGTGAACACCGGAATGCCTTTCTGCTGAGTGACAGTGCAAATTCACTTGGCCCTATTTGTTCGTGGTGGCTTGATTTTCACGTGTGATTCTACAAAGCAGTTTTGTAAGTTTTTGGTTTGGGCTTAGTCATTTAGAAACAGAGCAACTGAAACTCAGTTACTGAATCTTGAATAAGTAAGGATTTCTCCCGTAAACACTAAAAATGGTTCTGCAACTATACTCAGCCCAGGAGAGGCTGCGATCACACACGACATGGATGTAAGCAACCACCTTCCTGTTCACCTCCAATTCACAAAGCTGCCCATTACTGCATGTAATTCGCTTTATCTTGTCACTTACAACGGTGAGCACAGAATTTCATTTTTATAAAGCAATGGTGGCACCACAGCAGGGCTCACGTCACCCCAGGGCCTCAGACGGTTTTAAAGCCCTCCATGCTTGGGTGTGTTAGAGCCGCTGGAGGCGGAGTGCAGTCTGACCCACTTAGGAGGACGGCGTCAACGTTCTTGCCCAGCGTTCAGTGTGGAAGTGACGGGAGAAGCTCAGCGTCCATGCGGTTGCACAGTCTGGATTTAACTCTGGAGGATTGCTTATGTTTTTCAATATGCCATAACTTACTCTCATTGGCTTCTGATTTCACTTCTCCCCAGGGAACAGGAAGCTTATAAGAAGAGCAATATTTATGCAGAAGAATTCAGGAGAGAAGCTTTCAGGGAATGAAATATGTATGCTGGCCAGTGAAAAGGAAACTGCTCATCTTCCCAAGACTCATGAATAATCCTTGTTTACCCGTAACAGCTCTGCACTCGTCAGACACACGCTCTTTCTCTCTCTCCGTCACTCGCGCTCTCTCTCAAATTTTGCAAAGATTGATTGAGGAAACCAGTGCTCTGCTATCTGAAAAAAACTAAATATGATTTGTGTTTCAAAACACTGTTTTGATAGCCTAGAATTATCAAAATTAAAGATGGTAATAATCTGGTAATTAACAGCAATTTCTTTTATCATCACACAAATAGCATGAAACAAACAGCAGTGACCTATAATTCTCTCACATGAGATTTGCATATATTATCACCATTTTTGTAATTACCCCAGCAGTCACCCAAAATATCGCTTACGGCTGGCTTCTAAGATGTCAGCGATGTGATGCCGACAGGTCACCTCGTTTTCCAGCGCTGTTGAACAAAAGGTCATTGCGAAAGAGAAAGTGAAACGGGGTGTGACAAGTACAGCAAAAAGGTAATTAGTGGCATTATCTCTTTCTTGCGAACTCTTGGTAATAGAAATTTGGCATATGTATAGATGCAGAATTTTTTGAAGCTAATTTATTTTGCTTTTGTGCTGTTTTCACTGTAATTAAAACTGAATTAAATAGCAGAGGTTTAAACGTTAAACAAAATAAACAGCAACCGAATTCTAACAGTGTCTCCTTCTTCCCTGGATCTGCTCTCGGACCTTCCACTGGTGTGGAGGCGACGGGGGAATGAGCCTGCTGTCATGGGCGTCTCCAGAGCTCAGATTTTCACCTTCTCTAAGGACACTGCGTTCCCCGGGTTCTTTCAGCAGCCATTTTATCTCTGTGCTACTGACGGGCTAGAACAGCCTAAGACCAAAGTGGACTGGAGGCAGAACTCTAAGGCCTAAACGTGTTCATCCACACCCCGTACCCAACACCAGAGCATGCTTCCTAGTGCCGCTGAAAGAAGGTCAGCCCTGGGGACGGTGATGGTGCCGTGATGACAGAACAGGATCCACATTGCAAGGGTCTTGGGTTCACGGCCTGAAACCTCCCTGGGTGCAGTGGGTGAGTCCAAGCCTATGGTCCAGGCCAGCTGAGGCAGGGGGTGGATTAAGGCATGGAGACTGTGTCAGGGGTGTCCGTCTCTCTTTCTTTCTGTATTTCTCTCCCTCTCTTTCTCTCACAATAAACAAGCTTTAGAAACAAAAAAAACGAGCACCCGGTCCAGCAACAGTGTGCAGGTGGTAGGGCACTGAGCACCATGTTGGAGCCATATGGGAGGCCCCAGGTTCAGATCTCAGGTCAACCTAGCCGTGTCAGGCACGCCTAAGAGCCTGACTGGCTGGAAGGCACGCCCTAAAGAAAGAGAGACACTAACATATACACGCCAGCATCGCTTCCCTACATGTGGACTGTCCTCCAGTTTATAAAGGCCCTCCTTAGATATTTCTACCACACATGAACTCTGCGAGGCAGCATGGGTGTGGTTACGGGCCCACGTTACCCACCGCAGAGGCAAGGAAGCCAGGAGCCTCGCCTACGTGGTGTGCCTGAGGCACTAGCCAGGAAGAGACTTGGACACACGGCAGCCCTGGTTCTCGGGGAACAGCCGCCTCCGCCAGTCCACGGCTTCCATTTGTCCGCAACACTTGAATGATCAGACATTGAGGTTGAAGAAAAATATTTCATTAGAAAAGATTCTCTCCTTGAGTTTTTCCATTATGATGAGAGTAATACGACTACCCACCCATACAACAGTAGGCACTGCCCTTTACAGAAAGGTTACGAAAGACAAGATTTCAAAAGTAAGCTCGGTCCAGGCTGGCCTTGTGTCTTGGTGGTTGAGGAAGCTGGAACCTATATGGCCAACCACAGTTCGAATCCTGACCCCAGTAAGTTGAAAAATATTCCAGACATAGTGCATGCGTACCCAAATTCTAGCAGGAGGAGAGGGGGTTATGGAGTGACCACACCCCATGGGGGGAATGCTTTTCCCGCTCCCTCTCTACCTCTACGGTGAGCACACGCACCCTTTGACATAACATTTTTTAAAAAATTAAAATGTATTTGCATTAATATTGCTTATTTACATACCAGAGGTAATAAATACAGAATATACGTCTTTATTTATTTATTGCTTTCATTAGTTAGTTGTTTAGTTATTCACTTTATAAAAAGAATATTTTACATGGCAAAAATCAATCAAGCAATATAAAGAAGCTGAAAAAGGAAAAAATAAATCTTCTGTTCTCATTCCATCTTATCAGGGCAGTGTCTGTTATCAGATACTTGTGTATTCCTGCAGAATAGGAATAAAACTGCACACACACGCACACACACGCACGCACACACACGCACGCACATACACACGCACACACGCACACACGCACACACACACACGCACACTGCATACGGGGACATGATTTTAATTTTAAACACAAGACACTACACTGCACGCTGTTTCCTTCACTCTCCTTTTCTCACATAGCAATATATCCTAGATTATTTTTATGTATGTGTATTTGCCTCTCACTCCAAAGCATGACGAGGTTTCCATTCGACGGCTCTAGCATGCTTTTGTAACCTGTGCCTGACCAAGAGACATCTGTGGTGTTTCTGTGACCGCCTGGTTACCAGCACCACGTCAGCAATCATTCTTGTACAGACATTTCTGTGTGGATGTGTAGCGATGATCTTAAATTACCCTATGTAAATGCTTTTTTTCCCCAAAATTAGTATTCACAAGGCTGTTACTCCAAAAAAAAATCTTTGACCTTGAAATATGTCTTTTGTTTACTGAGACTTCTTAGAAATTGATAAGAAATGCACTATAAAAGAAAATGTTCAGGGATAAATGAGATTAGGGATTTAAGTAGTTTATCAGAGACTATATTCCACCTCCAATTTTACTTTTAACTTCTTTCCTGTTAATATCTTCCTACAGGGCCTTTCTAAAAACTGGAAGCTATTACATTCTTACAATTCCTTTCAAGATAAAGGGGGAGGAGGGGACTGGCAGTTGGCACAATGGCTATGTCGCTGGACTCACACATAGTAGACCGCAATTCAAATCCCAGACCCAGTGTCTTAAACTCATGCCGGGCGCGTGTGTGTGTGCCCAAAATCCTGAGAGAAGAATGGAGAAGAAGGGATTGCGGCGTGGCTATCCCCCGGGGGATGATTTCTTGCCTTCTGTCTCTCTGTCTCTCTCTGTCTCTCTGGCAAGCACATGAGACTTATGCAAAAATCTCTTTCTTAAAAAAAAAGGAAATGATACAGAGACCGTTTACACATGTATAATATGTATGTATAAACACTTTTAATAACAATAAAGAACATCTTTACACACTTCTATGCTCCCGACAGTGAAGTGTGAATGTGTACATTGCTCCAAATATTTCGTATCATCAGATTTTGCACTTTGTGGACAGAAAAAAAAAATGACATTTTATTCCTTTGTTTATCTTTTAAATTTTGCTAGAGGGTGCATGCATTCTCCAGAGAGAGACAGAGACGCAGTGAGAGAGTGATGGTGAGAAGCCGCCTCACTCGGGATGTCACGCCACAATTCCTTCTCCTTCGTCTCTCCCCATTTTGGGAGTTTGGGAAATACAAGCACATGCTTCAGTGTGTTTTTCACGCCACTGGGCTCAAGAGGCTGACCATGCAGTTGACCATGTGGAATCCAGTGATCAACCATGAGGCCATGGACCGGCTCAACATGTTATTCTTCTACAATTTATTTTGTTTCTTTCATGAGAGAGAAAGGTGCCTTTCATGGGGTCACACAGGTGCCCACACAGGTAGGCATCATGCTTATGTTTATTTGTTATTAATTGTGAGTGAATTTTTTTTTCTTTTACTTATTTATTTATTTAAGTATTTTACTATAGGACTCATATACTTGCCAGAGAGATGGAAAGAGGGAAAATGAGAAATCCTCACCAGGGGATGGCCACACCACAATCCCTCCTCCTCCACTCTCCTCATGGGATTTTGGGCAGGCATGTACATGCACCCGGCATGATTTTTAAGCCACCAAGTACAGGACTTGAACCACGGTTGATCATGTGAGAGTCTAATGCCTTAACCACAATGCCACCTACTATCCCCAATCATGAATGAATTTGAAAATGACCTTTCTTCCTCAAAAAAAAGAGCCAGTTTAAAACTTGCTATCATTGGGACCAGCAGATGGTGTAGTGGTTACGTCGCTGGACTCCCACATGGCCAAACACAGTTCCAGTCCCAGACCCAGTGGCTTGAAACACACCAGGCATGTGTGTGTGTGCCCAAGATCCCGGGAGGAGAATGGAAGAGGCGGAATTGTGGCATGGCCACCCCCTCCTGGGGGGTGATTCCTTACGTTCCCTCTCTTGTCTTTGTATCTCTCTCTCTCTCCAAGCATATGCACCCTAAAGCAAAAACTTCTACAAAAACATAAATTAATAAAAAAAAAAAAAAAACTTGCCATCATTTTCTTTCGGGTTGTTCATGTTTTTATTTATGAATTTGTTCTTCTGCTTAAAAAGTTCTTTTTCATCTGAGATAAAGATTTACTCCTTTTTTCTTCTAGAACAGCCCTTTTCTCATTTAGAATTTATGTTGGTAAGTGGAGCGAAGTTGCATGGTTCTCTTTC
>NW_006160107.1:2441653-2454540 GCF_000334495.1 Tupaia belangeri chinensis | reverse complement strand
CTTTCCCTCACCCCAGCTCTTAATGTCTTACTGCCACACCATTGAGTAATATCCTTTTCTCTGAAGATTTAACATAGGACTGATATTGCAAATTATATTCCCACAGGTATTTGAGACTAATCAAGACCTTTGCATCACAGGTATTCCTAGGAACACAGACTCCACTGGCTTCTCTGCCCTTTTGCAATTAGGCAAGGCCATTTCTGATGTAAGTACTTCATTTTCCGACTGCGATTCTCCAAGCTCTCTGGCACTGCTGGGCAGATGGGAGAAATGCTCTTTGCTGCGGCTGACGCTACTAGAACCTGTGGGAGTCATCACTCGGTGGCTCCTGGTGAGACTCGGCATCTGAGCGCTTCCTACTTCACTGGCCCTCGGCAGATGAAGCATAAACAAGGACAGAAACCTTCATTTTGTTAAACCCCTAAATCTTCAGCTTATGCCAATTATACATCCTGTATTTTGTTTCTTTGTTCTATTTATTTCTCCCATAATCTCAAATATATTCATAGTTGTTATTATTATTACTATTACTAACATTTAATATTATTTACAATTGTTTTCTTTGTTTTTCAGAATGTTTTTCTAGCTGTTCATTCTTACAAATTTATTTCTAAAGACAGATTTTAGTCTTGTTTCAGAGTCTGAAAACAATAATGAACCACTGATTTTTACATGGGGATTGGATGAATATATAGATTAATTTAGACTTGTTTTTTGTTGTTGTTGTTTTGTTTTTGTTTTCACCATAGGACACATGCACTCATTGAGAAAAACAGAAGAGAGAAAGTGAGAAATCAGCCTCCAGGGGAAGGGCCACACCACAATCCCTTCCCTTCCATTCTCCCCCTGGGATTTAGGCAAGCATAGACATGCACCCAGTGTGATTTTCAGGCCACCAGGTCCAGGGTTTGAACCATGGTCAACCATGTGGGAATCTAGCACCTTAACCTCCACATCATTTGGAGGTCATTTTGGCACTCTTAGACTTTAAAGCAATTTTCCACATACATGTGTTATAATTTTTGTTTTACATCTAAATATTTTAACTTTTTGGTTGCTGCTAGAAAAGTCCTTTGGATCATATGTTCTAATTATTGCTTACCTAGGAAATCTGTTGACCTTTACGGGCTGATTTTGAGGAACTGATACCTTACTAAATCCTCCTAATACTCAAAAAAGTTCCCTATTCAATTATTTTGAATATTTTATTTAAGTATCTATGCAAATAATTCTTTTCTCTTCATGTCAAACATTTTTACCCTTAATTATTTCTCTTACCTAATAATATTTGCTTACTATTTTCCAGAAAAGTTAGTAAAATAGTGATAGTAACCACTAATCTGGTTTCTGCTACTGTAAATTATTTGTATTTTCCAGTATTTTACAGAAATAGAATCTTATAGTATGTACTCTTCTTTTAGCAATGGCCTGGAGATGAGGACTGGGGTGAGCAGGTGCTGAAGGATTACAGAAGGATATGAAGAAACGTTTTTAGGAATGGTAAATACCTTCATCATCTTACTTCCAGTAATAGTTTCAAAACAGAAGCACATTCCAAAACTTATCTCACTGTTGCTTTAAATATGTGTAGTTTATTTCAACATAAAAGGAATCAATAATACTTTAAGAAATATTTGAAAAATATTAGTGATAGTGTCCTCTTATTTTTGAATTTCATCGGAGGTACATACTTGGTTTAGGTAGGTAGATACTTAAATAGACAAATAAATATCAATAATTATATACATATTTCTTACTTATATTAAAGAACTAATTATTCCAAATTTCTCATTTTTTAAAAATCAGTAATAAATGCCAAATGTTGCCAAACACTTTTTCTGACAACTCTAGATGTTCTTTTTATTAGTTTACCCAAGAATACATTGTGTTACTCTCTCAAGAGACCATCTATTGTGAATAAGCCTTATATTCTAGAAATAAACTGAAATTATTCATGGCTTGGTACTGTTTGAATATACTACTGAATGTGCTTTGCTAGTGAACTAAATATATTTTCTCCTGTCGGAGGAACGTACACTTTGGGAGATTCAATTAACCTCTTGAAAATTGTTCAGAGTAAGTTCACTTTGGACTTGAAAAACAATGACTTTGCCAGCCAAATTATTTTAAAACATTATCAACACAATTAATATCTTAGAAAGCCAAGATAATTATCTTAATTATGTAGTCTTGAAAACAACCTAAACATCTAAAATGTGAAGAGATTAGGCCCATCCACAGTGAGTAGGAAAGAGAATAACTTCTGAATTATTTCATAAAAAGAGAGAGGAGGGAAAAAGGTAAACATGTTTCATGGTGGTTGAATTATTCAGAAAATTGCCCCAATTTGTTGGCAAAAGGCATGAAAACCCCACTTGATGAAATAATGACCAAAATTTTCCCAAATTTAAGGAGAGATACAAACATCCAGATTTAGAAAATACAGAGGACATCAAATAGTTTTAACATAAAAAGATCTTCTCTGAGATATATCACAGTCAAACTGTCAAAAGTCAAAAACAGAATTCTAAAAATAGTAAGATAAAAGCATCAAATGACATACAAAAGAAACCTTAGTAGACTAGCAGCAGATTTTCTTTTCTGCAGAAACCTTACATGGGATTACATATTCAAAATTTTTAAAGAAAAAATAAACTAGGACCAGCACATGGCATAATGGCTACATTGCTGGACTTCCATGTAGTTGACTGCAGTTCAAGTCCCAGACCCGGCAGCTTAAACTCACACTGGGCGCATATGCATGCGTGCCCAAGACCTGGAGAGGAGAATGGAGGAGAAGGGATTGTGATGTGGTCATCCTCCCTGGGGGGTGATTTCTTGCTTTCTGTCTCTCTCTGTCTTTCTAGAGAGTGCACGCGCCCTATAGCAAAAACCTCTCCAAAAAAAAGGAAAAAGAAAAAACAAACTTTCCATCCAATAATACTACACCTAGCAAAATTACTGTTCAGAATTAAAGGAGAAATAAAGCTTTTTCCAGACAATCAATAGATGATAGAATTCTTCAATACCCGACTGGATCTTCAAGAAATATTTATTTTGGAATCCTATATTTGAAAGTGAAAGGAAGGTAGAAGCTACCATAAAAACATTCAAAGGTGTTTCACTCATCAGTAGAGCAATCACACAAACAAGAAAGAAGGAACCAAATCCTACAACTATAAAAAAAGTACGAAACTACAAACATAAACAATAATAGAGAAAATATAAACAAAGAAAGCACAAAACAACCCAAAAAATGATAGGAGGGAATGCATACCTATTAATAATAACCTTGAATGTAAGTGGGCTAAATTCTCCGACCAAATGATATAAACTGAGTAAAAAGACAGAGAGAGAGACTCCACAACACGCTTCCTGTAAGAAACTTGCCTCATCTCCAAAGTCATACATAGACTGAGAGTAAAGGGTTGGCAAAAGATATTCCATGTAAATGGAATCCCTAAAGAAACAAGAGTAGCTGTATTAATTAAAATAAAATAGTGAAAAAAAATTAGGGCTGGCAGGTGGTGCGGTGACTAGGGGTGCTGGACTCCCACAAGGCCAACTGCAGTTCAAGTCCCGGACCTGGCAGCTTGCTTTCTCACTTTCTCTTCTTCTTTCTCTCTCACTCACTCTTACTCTGTCCCTCTCTGGTCAAAATAAAATAAATAAATAAAACAATTCTTTTTTTCTTTTTTTTAGAAAAGTAAAAAAATGGTTAAAAAGAATCAAAGAGGATCACTATGTAGTAATAAAAGAATCAGGGGAGCAGTAGGTGCATATGGCTAAGGCACTGGACACTCCCACATGGCCAAGCACAGTTTGAGTCCTGCACCTGGTGACTTGCTTTCTCTCTGTCTCTCTTTGGTCAAATTAAAATAATCAAATGAGTAAATAAATAATTCTTTAAAAAAAAGAAGAATCAATTCAACAAGAGGATAAAATAATTATAAATATATATGAACCCAATACTGGAGAATCCAAATGTCTAAAACAGATACTATTAGACTTAAAAGGAAAGACAGACTCTAAGAAAGTAGTTGAGGGTCTCAACACCCACCTACAGCATTATACAGGTCACCTAGACAGAAACTCAGAAAAGAAACATCCGAGCTAAATGGCACCTAGACCAAATGTTCCAACCAGACATTTATGGAATGTCTCACTGTACAGCCGCAGAATACAGTCTTCTCACCAGCACATAGGACATTCTTCAGAATCAATTATGTATTAGGCCATAAAAATACCTCAAGAAATTTAAAAATAGAAGAAGCATATCAACTATCTCTCCCAAACACAATAGGATAAAACTAGACATAAAAGCGAGTGGGAGAGAGGACTATGGAAAATGTACAAACACATGGAAACTCAACAACATGTTCCTGGATGATGACAGGATGATTAGAGAGAATAAGAAAGAAGAAAAAGTTCTCTAATCAAATGAAAATAAAAACACGACATACCAAAATTATGCTCTATGCAAAAGCAGTACTAACAAGACAGTTTATAACAATATATGCATATATCAAAAAAATTAGCAAGTTCACAAATGAATAAGCTAATGATACTCTTAAGGAGTTAGAAAAGCAAAAAACAAACTGAACTAAAAACTGGCAGAAAGAAAAAGAATAGCAAAGATTAGAGCATAAATAAATAAAATAGAAAAAATTAACAAAAGTGTCAACAAAACAGATTTTTAAAAGGATAAAAAGATATTTGATGAACAATCATAAAATTATATGGAATTTCAAAAGACCCTGAGTAGCCAAAGCAATCCTGTGCAAAAGAGCAAAGCTGGAGGCATCACACGGCCTGACCTCCAATTATAATGCAAATCCATAACAATAAAAACTGCATGGCATTGGCACAAAAACAGACTCACAGACCAGCAAGACAGAATAGAGAACCCAGAGATAAATCCATAAACACACAACCAGCTGATTTTTGACAGGCATCCCAAGGTCATTCAGTGGAGACAGGACAGTCTCTTCAGTAAGTGGTGCTGGGGAGGTTGGATACCCATAGGCAGAAGAATGAACGTACAAAATACACAAAAATGAACTCAAAATAGATCCAAAACTTAAAAGTAAGACCTGAAATCATAAAATTACATAGAGAAAGCATATGAGAAATACTTTAGGACATGGGTCCAGGCAAAGATCATTTTTAAAAATAACATTTCAAAAGGCTAGGCAACAACAATAATAAGCAAATGGAATTACGTCAAACTAAAAATTTCTGCACAGCAAAGGAAACAATCAACAGAGTAAAGAGAAAATCCACAGAACTGGGAGAAAACATTGACAAGTTTCATAAACAACAAGAGACTAATGACCAGAATATATAAGAAACTCAAACAGCTCACCAGCAAAAAAAAAAAAAGAAGCAGTTGTTAAAATAAGACATATAAATAGGGACCGGCAGTTAGCATAATGGCTATGTCACTGGACTCCCATGTAGTCAACCACCGTTTGAGTCCTGGTGGCTTAAACTCACACCGGGCACATGTTCATGTGCGCCCAATATCCCAAGAGGAGAATGGAGGAGAAGGGATTGTGACATGGCCATCCCCCCCTGGGGGGTGATTTCTTGCTTTCTGTCTCTCTGTCTCTCTCTGCTTGTCTGGCAAGTGCAAAAATCCTCTCCAAAAAAAGAAAAAAAAAAGACATATAAATAGTCAAAAAGCCCATGAGAAAATACTCAATATCACTAAACATAATGAAAATATAAAGCAAAGCCACCATGATGTATCACTTCAATCCAGTTACAATGACTATTTAAAAAATAGGGACCAGCAGTTGGCATAATAGCTACGTCACTGGACTCCCATGTAGTCGACCGTGGTTCGAGTCCTGGACCCGGTGGCTTACACGCATGCTGGGTGTGTGTGTGTGCATGCCCAAGACCCTGAGAGCAGAGTGGAGGAGAAGGGATTTTGGCATGGTCATCCCCCCTGGGGGGCAGGGTGATTTCTCGCTTTCTGTCTCTCTGTCTCTCTGTCTTTCTGGAGAGTGCATGAACCCTATACCCCCAAAAAAAAAAAAAAAAAAAAAAAAAAGCAAGGAATGAGCCAGCAGGTGACCTGGTAATTAAGGCACTGCACTCCTACACAGCCAACCATGGTTTGAGTCCCAGACTTGGCAGTTTGCTTTTTCTTTCTCTGTCTCTCTCTGATGAGTGCACTTGCTTTATAGCAAATTAAAATAATAATAATAATTAATAAAATTAAATAATCCTTTTTATTATTTTTTTTAAAGCAAAGACTAACAAGTACTGGAAAAGCCCAAAAGAAAGAGGAACACTTATGCACTGTCAGTGGAAATTTAAACTACCATAACCATTATGGAAATCAATATGGAATCTCACCAATTAAAGCTAAAAATACAACTACTTTATGATCCAGTATTCCCACTAGTGGTATAGACCAAAGGGAAAGAAAATCAGTACAAGGAGATATGCACTCCCATCTTTTATTACAGCACTATCCATAGATGTAGAACTAACCTGATTGCCCAAGAACAAATGAATGGATAAGAAAAATGTGGCACATATACACAATGGAGTATAGCCATAGAAAATATGAAATCCAGTCATTTAGAGCAATATGGATGAACCTGAAGGAAACCATGCTAAATGGAATAAACCATGCACTGAAAGACTAATAGTACACCTTTGCTTCTCATGTGTTAGTGGAAAGTAAGATCCAATTGCATAGGAGTGGAAAATATAATGGATACGAGAACCTGAAAAGGAACAGGGGGGTGATGGAGCTGGTTAATGGATACAGATACAGGTAGACAGTGGAATGATTTCTATATTACATAGCACTGAAGAAAAACAATAGCTGGAAACAATTCACTTCAAAATAGAAAACTGCACTTTAAAAATGCACAGCACAAAGTAACGATAAATGTTTAAGATGATAGATATGTTTATTGCCTTAATTTGATCATTACACAATGCACATATATTTTTGAAAAACCATACTGTATCCCACAAATTTGTTCAACTACTGCATGCAAATTAGAAATTAAAATAATAAAATAAGAGGCAGCAGGAGGAGTGGTAGTTAAGGCACTGAACTCCCACATGGCCAACTGCAATTTGAGTCCTGGACCTGGTGGTTTCCTTTCTCTCCTCTCTCTCACTCATCTTTCTGATGAGCACACATGCCCTATATCAAATTAAAAGTAAACATAAATAAATAAAAATTAAATAAATAATTCTTTACAAAAAAAAATAAAGTTTTAATTGTCTCAATTTACTTCATTTTCAATGTATATTAGCTGAATGCTCTTTTCACAAGGAGGAGAGAGCACCTGTAGTATTGAGAGTTCCCAAACACTTCGTAATCACGTACACCAGCTTCCCTAACCGTTAACGACCACATGGGTGCTATCGATTTAGACGTCTTTCTCAGAGAATAGTCCTCAGGCAAACAACATCATCTTCACCTGGGATGTTGCTTGGAATCCCATTATTGAATCCACTCTAGGTTACTAAATCAGAAGTTCTGTCATTGGGCTCAGCAGTGTATATTGGCATTCAGGTAATTTTGATGTACACCAACATTCGAGAGCAACCAATATATTAGTAAACTTATCGATAAATTTATCTGTTCAATTACCTTAACTTAAAATCTTAAGCCAGATAGAGAGAGAAGATAAGTGAGAAAGCACCCCCAATGGGGCATGGTCATATCATAATTCCTTTCTTCCATTCACCCCCTCCTGTTGGGATTTTGACATGCATGCACAAGTAAGTGCCTGACATGTTTTACAAGCCACCAGACCCAGGACTCGAGCCACATGATCAGTCACGTGATCAGGCCATCTTAACCAGTGGGTCACGAGCTGGCCTGAGAAATGTTTATATTGATAGAATTAAGGATGCACTACCCCAAAATATAGCACGTTGGCATTTGAGGAAACAGCAGAAGCAGGAAGGGTATTCTCACTCCCTGCTCTTCTTCCCTGAAGGAGCTCATACAAGCAACTTTCCCCTGAAGCAGGTCTTCAGGCCTTTCTTCAAAAGAAGGCCTATGCCAGAGGGACAAGTCCTTATCTCTCAGGCAGCAGAGTGTCGGAGAAGAATCTGAACAAACAAACCTTGCTAAACTTTTCTCGCTTTACTATCACTAGATTACAGTTTGGGTTTTTTTGTTTGTTTGTTTGTTTGTTTTTGAGAGGTTTTTTCTATAGGGCACATGCGCTTGCCAGAGAGACAGAGAGAGACAGAGAGACAAAAAGCGAGAAATCAGCACCCCCCCAGAAGAGATGGCCACGGCACAAAGCTTGTCTAGTGAGTAGAAAGAGAAGGAGTAGGCCCATGAGGGTGGTGAGGAAGTTTCTGAAATAATCCTGGCATCAGATTGACCAGGGCTTGACTGGCAATGAGAGGGGAAAAGAAGATTCAGGATGAGAAATGAACAAAGAGAAAACTGAAAAGGGTGGAGAGAAGACTCCTTCCTTTTCTTTTCTTTTCTTTTGGAGAGATTTTCACTGTAGGGCACGTGCGCTCGCCAGACAGAGAGAGACATAGAGACAGAAAGCGAGAAATCACCCCCTGGGGGGATGGTCACGCCGCAATCCCTTCTCCTCCATTCTCCTCTTGGGATCTTGGGCACGCACGCACACGCACTCGATGTGAGTTTTAAGCCACCGGGTCCGGGACACGAACCGCGGTTGACTATGTGGGAGTCCAGCGACATAGCCATTACGCTAACTGCTGGTTCTCTACTTCTTCATCAAATTTAGGATAAAAAAATACATAGGTCGACCCATTTCTTTGGGTCTTTATTTCCTGAAGACACTAGTGTCATCTAAAACGTAAACTGTTATGCTTTGCACTTGTTAACACATCTTTTGTAACAGAGGACTCATCTGAAACCACGATAAATTAGGAGAAGATAAACGAGGACACTTCTGAAAGTTCTGGGGAAAATGAAATTAAAGTATGAGTTTACTATGATGCAAAGATTTCTGAAAGTTATTATAGTTACTTTATGACTTGCATTTTCTATGAACTCATTGAAGACCACCCCCTCAGCTCTCCACCCCTACAATAGTAAGACAATAAAAACGGAAGCAAGTCATGAATAAACCAAGTATTTCTTGATCAACTTCAGTGGCAGTAACCCATGTGCATGTTGACTAGTATTGCCCGAGAGGCAGGTGGTGGCGGAGTGGTAACTGCACCTCCATGGGAAAGGCGGGTGCTCACATACAAAGTGCACACGTGTGTGCGATCCAGGCCACCTGGCCCAGGGTGGACCACAGTGTCAGGACGCTGTTGGGAGTGCCTTTCTGTCTGTTTGTCTGCCTGTCTTTCTCATGAAATAAATAAATAAATAAACCATTTTAATAAATAAGTAAAAATAGGCCCAATACAATTAATTAACCAATTATCTCAACAACTCATAATAGTCAGCCCAGCAAACTGGACAAATAAGCATAATATCCCAAACCAGGAACCATGAGAACAGAGTTTAAAATAATAACAGAAAGTGATTTTTAAAAAATAATTATTTAATTTATTAATTCATTTATTTTTTTAGTTTGACCAGAGAGAGACAGAGAGTGAGAGTGAGAGAGAGAGGAAGTGAGAAAGCAAGCCACCAGATTCAGGACTTGAACCCTGGTTGGCCATGTGGGAGTGTCCAGCACCTTAACCACCACGCCACCTGCTGGTCCCTGTAGAAAGTAATTTTTAGAAAACAATTAACTGAGATGAAAATTGCGGGGTAATCAGACTGGTGAACACTGGGCACAAACCCAAAGGAAAGGTGTGCAAATTGGAGAACAGAATGAAAGAAGAGACCAATGAAATCCCCATGTGAAACAAAATGTAAGCGTTGAAATCTGAAGAAAAGACATGGCACCTAGTGCCCCCAAAATGGAATCCATATAAATGGAAGAGTAAAATCAGTGCTTTTATTGGTAAAGCACCTGCGACTAGAACTTTTCTTTTAACTCATATGATCCAAACGACTTCGTGTCTCTCCTCTCCTTGGCTCTGGACTCTCCCTCTCTGTGTCTCTCTTCTTTTTTATCCATCTCCTGTTTCTTGTGCTTTCTTGACGAATTACATTGTCATGGCGCCTTGCCTAAAATTGCCTACCCCTTCCTTCGTACGTAGAGCACCTTGTTTAAGCAAGAGTAATCCTGGCTTGTACGATTTTCTCTAACGCTTCCATTTCCAAACTTTCAAAACGCAGTTCTAGGCAGACTCCGCTCCCAGGGCTGCCCTTGCGTCATGACAGAGAGCATTTCAGCCCTGGCCAGTGGTGTGCCCATGGAAACTGGGAGTCATTGTATCCTAGGAAACTATGGCAACCAACAGAGACAAACTGAAAGCAGGCCTATTGTCATCATTTAACGAGTAAAAGATGTGAGGATCCTCCACGATGAATTCAACTGCCATTTGCCAAGGAGAAGAGGCAGTTCAAGTTGGCCTCAATAATTAGAAGAGAGGAGGATGTGAAATCATGCAGATACGATGGGTTTTACTCCACTGTCACAGAACTGAGTTCCTAAAATAGGCAAGAAAGCCAGCAGGTATGAGAAGCTTTTAGGAGCAACTTCTCACAGTTACTGCACCCTCCAGTGTCCTGGAAATTTATCTGTACACACGGGTAAGTGGTTGCTATCGCACAAAGACGCCCAGAGATAATTCTGATTTGTTCTGTGGCTTTTTGCATATCTGAAATTGTTTGAATAATGAATTTGGATTCTTACTGCGAAGTTTGGTTTCTCCAATTTTTGCCCCCAGTTCTCCTGCGAATCTTCCCAGGCTGCACCAGGTAGTTCAGCTGTCTGAGCAGGCCAGTTAATGAGAGGCCACGCAGGCCATCATGTAGACGTAGCATCTATTATTTCCACAAATGAGTTTACAACATGAAAGCAGAGCTCCCACTGGACGGCACTTTGTTGGAGCTCATTTATTTTGCATATCACGTGAAGTTTAATCCCAAATCTTCTCTCTCCAAGGAAATCTGGGTCACACTTTTCATTTTTTTTTTCCTTACAAAAACAGAGCTGAAAAAAACTAATGCTTACAAGAAGTGTGTGTGTGTGTGTGTGTGTGTGTATGTGTGTGTGTACACTTGCATGCACACGCACATGCACGCATATGCACATGGATTTATTATTTTGAACCTAATCACTTATTCCACAATGTGTCAAATGAGATTTATTAAAATCCAGTAACCCCTGACACATGAAGGCGAGGATAAAGTGCCATGTTGATGGCAGGACTTTTCCATCTTAAAACTATGTCCCCACAAGAGAAATGCTGAACAAAGGAGCAAAACGACACAAGATCTTAGATGAGAAACAGCTATTGCTTCCTGAAGTTCATGCGTTTGATAAAAGCTGGTCTACGTCTTGGTCAAAGCAGAAAACCAGAAAAGTGTAATATATGTTCTAAGTATTTCACCTTGAACATATAAGCCAAGTAATCCACAAACATCTCGATATGGGACCAAGGCCTTTTCTTTGATAAGAAGCCCACCAATTAGAATACTGTAGCTTTTTTCTTGGACTAGGTGCATTATTTATCTCAAGTTTCAATTCTTTAAGGAATATTGAAACCTAAATATCCTCCAAAACAATAGAAGCATAGAAACGCCACTGATTTTTACATTTTCCAATCTTTCACTGTCTTCCTGCTTAACCTTCTTTGATGGTATTATTGGCAAATTTTCTCATCATATTTCACAGAAAATATTTTTTAATCTTTAAACATGTTTGTCAGTTTGCATGATAAATAACATCATTTTAATAATAAACATCTGAACTAAACAGATTTAGGAAAAAACAGAACTTGTTATTGCTAAGTACTGTGGTTACCCATTCATGTGCTGGAATTTGGTTATTTTGTAAAGATATTGAAAGGAAAGTGAACCCAAATATGGGATTAAGAGGTGGAACCCTAGGGAGGTGAGAGGTGGGCCCCCAAAACTGAATCCTAGTAGGTTTATAAGAAAAGAAAACGAGACCGACCAAGAGGCCTCGACACAGACCCGCCCTCTCACTTAACTCTTGGCCACATTATCCACCAGCAAGACCCTCCGATGCAGCCCCTGGACCTGAACTCCACATCATGAGCTGAAGAAAGCCCTCTCCTCTTAGGTTCCCCAGGCCTTGGTATTTCCTGTCATTAACAACAGAATGGACTAGAAAAGTAAGTACCACTGGTCTTCAACTAGTTTATGGAACGTAACTATTATAAAAATACTACGCAAGGATTTCAAAATTGTTTGCACCAAAATAAACTCATATTAA
This sequence comes from Tupaia belangeri chinensis, assembly GCF_000334495.1. Classification (NCBI taxonomy): domain Eukaryota; kingdom Metazoa; phylum Chordata; class Mammalia; order Scandentia; family Tupaiidae; genus Tupaia; species Tupaia belangeri. The sequence goes on along the minus strand of NW_006160107.1, from coordinate 2,442,253 downwards.
CTTGCTACAACATATCTAAATAGAAGATACTTTGAGGCACTAAGACGGATAAAACATTAGTTTGGAAAAAAAAAAATCTTTTCAGAGTAGCACAAATTTTGCTAAAATTGTGACCAAGACCTGAAAGAAATCTGCAGATTGCAAATGGAGAACTCACTGTAAGGAGCGACAAGATGATGTGCAGCAGGTCAGGACGGCTTCCTACTCCTCCCTCCCTGCCGGGGCCGCCGTGTATGTGGCGGGCATTGACTGGGGAAGGAGCAGCCAGTGCCAGCAAGATCCTGCGGGAGGGGGGAAGTTCTTCCAGATTTAGGGTGACTGCCTTGACCTCTTCGGGGACCCCAGTGTGACATCCAGGACAACAAATACAGCTGGCTGGCGGTTCAGATCCTGTAGGAGAATTACCGCCATAGGAGGCCAAGAAGGTAGCCAGGCCAAGGCCTTGTCCGAGGACCTGGATCTGCAGGCCGTGTTCCTGCACATGAGAAGACGGTGACAGCCGCCTCCTGGTCTCACCAAGCAATAGCGGCGCCCTGCCCCTGGCCATCTTCCTGGGGCTAGCGGGACAAGATGGCCAAGCCAAGAAGTGAGTGATCTAGA
>NW_006160107.1:2431653-2436653 GCF_000334495.1 Tupaia belangeri chinensis | reverse complement strand
CTCTCTGTCTTTCTGGCGAGCGCATGCGCCCGATAGAAAAAACCCCTCAAAAAAAAAAAAAAATGGCAAGAGAGAAATGTCAAATTTCATACAAAGGTTACTCTATTAGACTAACTTCTGACCTCTTAACTGAAACAATTCAAACAAGGAAAATGAGAAGACATATTTAAAGCTCTGAGAGAAAGACAATTATAACCAAGAGTACTAAACCTGGCGAGATTATCCATCAAACGGGAAGGAGAAAGGAGGGAAGGACTCTCATGTGCCCGACAATGGTTTGAGTCCCGAACCTGGTGGCTTGCTTTCTCTCTTTCTTTCTCTCTTTCTTTCTCTCTCTCTCTGATGAGCGCACATGCTCTATGGCAAATGAATAATTATAATAATAAAATAAATAAATAATAAAGATTACTGTTCTTTTCAGATACTATAAAGTAGCTTTTAAAAATTCAGTATAATTAATCATCATACCTTCACAAAATATTAAAATGAGTGATTAAAAGCATAACAGTAAAATCAGACTTTCTTTTCAAATTCAAAAATCTGTCGAATACTTGTCTCTAACATCAGCTGAGTAATTTGAACTTTTTAAACTTTAGTTTTTCAATATGTAAAATATACCTAAATTCATACCTAACACAAAAAAGTTTGGCAGGAACAAAATGATGTAAGTGTGCAATATTCTTTGCATAGTACTTGGCATGTAAGCAGAGTTAAGTGTGTTAGCTCTTATTTATAGCTTATATATCAACTATAATTATTTGGAAAATATAGGGGGTAGCTCTCATTTTTAAGCCTCACAAAATAATGTAGAGAGAAATATTGTCTTTTGTTAAAGTTCAGAGAGAGAGCAAGACAGAGAGAGATTGTCACTCCCAACAGGGTCCTCATGCCACGACCTTTCTCCTAGGTTCAGCCTAGTGAGCCAGAATCCCAGGTGGGCACGCACACACACCTGGTATACATAGGGAGACCTTGGGATGCAAACCTGAGGCCTTTCCATGTGGCCTGGGTGTCATCAAGCATCATGTTACCACCGTACTCCTGAGGCTGGCCAAGAGAAACATTCTGAAAACTATGTTGAAAATTTTGCTGAAAGAGAATGTCCACCACATTCCTGAATGAAAAGACATTGTTATAAGTAGGCAATTTCCTCACAAAATTCCTCTAAAAGTTAATATAACCCCAGTAGAAATTCTTTTTTTTTTTTAGAGGTTTTTGCTATAGGGCGCGTGCGCTCGCCAGACAGACAGAGAGACAGAAAGCGAGAAATCACCCCCCAGGGGGGATGGCCACACCGCAATCCTTTCTCCTCCTTTCTCGTCTCGGGATCTTGGGCACGCACGCACATGCGTCTGGTGTGAGTTTTAAGCCACTGGGTCTGGGACGCAAACCGCGGTGGCACATGGGAGTCCAGCAACATAGCCATTACGCTAACTGCTGGTCCCAACCCCAGTAGAAATTCTAATGATATTTCTCAAAGAACTTGAAAAAGGATTCTGACAATCATCTAGGAGGGAAAAAAAAAATGCAAGAGTAAACCAGATCTTCTTCCTTTAAAGATAAATAATGAGAGCCAGCCAGTGGATTCAGAAGTCCTGGACCCAGATGATTGAAAAACAAAGTCCCAAAAGAAGGAACAAATGGAGGAGAAGAGATTGTGGCCTGAAAAAAGAGGACGTTTTCTCACTTTCCCCCTGTTTCTCTCTCTCTGCCTTTCTCCAGTAAGCACATGTGCCCTCTGACAAACTGAATTTAGAACAAGGAAAAGAGAAAGCAAGATGAATGACAAGAGGACTATTATCCCATTGGTTAGGACATACTGCGGGGCTAGTCCTACTGTGTAGTGGTTAAGCCCTGTGCACAGGAAGACAGATCTCATGGGGCCAGCTATAGAATTCCAGTCCCAGCAGCTTAAAAATATGCCTGGAACTTACCCCTACCCACTGTCCCAAGAGGTGGACAGATGGAAGAGAAGGGATTGTGGCACGACCGTGACCCATCGGGAGTGCTTTCTCCTTCTCTCTCTCTACCTGTCTATCTTGGGAGACCACGTGTGCCCTCTGACTAGGAAAGACACATTCACAGACAGTAATAAAACATACTGTAAAGCTACAGTAATTAAAACTTGGTGGTACTGTGAAAAAAACTGAAAACAGATCAATGGCTAGAAATGGAAAAAAATCTATAAATAAACCAAAAGTAAGCATATGATAAAGGTACCACTTAAAATTTAATAGCAAATGATGAGTTATTTAGTAAATATTACCAAATATTTCTAAATGTGTTAGAAAACTTTCTAACGATTTGTATGTACGTGGGGGAGATAAGATTAAATAATTTAAATCTGATATTTAGAGTAAATTTTGGATAGATTAAAAGGTCTAAACATGAAAAGAAAAACTATGAAATACTTATAAAATACGCTGATGAGGGAGCAGCAGATACACCACTGGACTCCCATATAGTTGACCGCAGTTTGAAGTCCAGTCCTGGCACAAACCCAAGAAGAGAATGGAGAAGGGATTGCAGTGTGGCCATCCCCTCTGGGGGGGGTGGGGGGGTAATTTCTCACTTCTGTCTCTCTGTCTCTCCCTGCCTCTTCGGAGAATGCACATGCCCTATAGCAAAAAAAATCTCTCAAAAAGAAAAAATATATACTGATGAATATTATGTAATCTTCAGTTTCCACCTCAAGTTTTTCTATCCTAAAAATGTGATAATCGGGACCAGCAATTAGAGTAATGGCTATGTCTCTGGACTCCCATGTAGTCAACCGCGGTTCGCGTCCCGGACCCGGTGACTTAAAACTCATGCCATGCGTGTGTGCATGCAAGCCCAAGATCCCGAGAGGAAAATGGAGGAGAAAGGATTGCAGCGTGGCCACCACCCCCCTCTGAGGGGTGATTTCTCGCTTTCTGCCTCTCTGTCTCTCTCTGTCTGGCGAGCACACATGCTCTATAGCAAAAATCTCTCTCTCAAAAAAAATGTGATCATATGCAGAAACCATAATGAAACAAAAATGGATTGATTTGATTATACATAATCTTAAAATGTATAGAAATTTCTGCTTCCTTTAGAATATAGAAGGCCATAAGTGGATATCACTACCAATTTAACAATAAAAGACAGATAATCCACAAAATCATAACTTCTCTGGAGCCGAGCATGCTGGGAACCCAGTGGACTGCATTCCAAAAAACGACAAACCCTCCAAGCAAAGACCAGACATACCGACTGCTGCACCTTTGACAGAGCGTGGGGAAAGAATAACCACCATACCAGGTGAGGAGAAATCAGCTAACGCATTAAAAACGCACAAAATGAGGAGCCAGCAGGTGGCGTGGTGGTTAAGCCACAGGACCCCCATGTGGCCAACTGTGGTTCAAGTCCTAGACCTGGTGATTTGAAAATCACGCATGGTGCATGTGTGCACACCCAAAACCCCAGAGTGAAGGAGGAAGAATGGAGGAGTGGCCATTGCCCACTCCCACCGCAGGGTGTGATTCCTCACTTCCACCTCTCTGTCTCTGGTGAGAGCACTCGCTCTATGGGAATAAACCTTAAAAGAACTCCAGAGCGAGTCACTGTAGAACAGCTGTGAAGTCCTCGTGTGGAGAGCGAGTTCTCCCCAGCTAGCTTCTTATCCACGAGAAAACCTAGACAGGACAGAGGAGGCAAAGGAGACGCTCCCGTTCCAACCCCACAGACACACACTCTGGTGACACCAGGCTGCCAGAGGTGACCAGGGGCACAAACCCTGCCCACGTCCTCAGGCCGTCCTTCCCACACAGCAGATGTCACGACCGCCCACAGAGGGCAGCAGAGTCTCTGCCCAGGGCCCAGGTGTGCAGGCGTCACATCCCAGGAGGGGGAATCACACCCCGTGTCGCTGGGAAAGGGTGGGAAGGCTCCCTTCCCTCGGGATATAGGCACAGACGCACTGCTACGGGCACAAGGTAGAGGTCGAAGCCTGCACCGGGTAGGCACCGAAACAACCTCGGTCCCACTCCCACACGTCCAGCATCGGCCCTGTTCTCAAGTGGAGCAAACTTACATTCACTTGAGCATATTGTTTTTCATTGAAATGAAGTTCACATAACAAGTAGCCACTTCAGAGTATACGGTCAGGGCCAGCAGGGGCACGGAGGTTAAAGGCGCTGGACCCCACGTGGCCAACAGAGCAATACAAGCCCCAGACCCATCGGCTTGACAATCGCACTGTGTGTGCGTGCCCAGAATCCTGAGAGGAGAATGGACAGGGATTGGGCATGGCCACCCCCCGGGGGGTGTTATTCATGTTCCCTCTCTCTGTCTCTCTCTCTCTCACCAGCATACATGCTCTATGGCAAAACGATTTTATTTTAAATACACTTGATGACGTTTAGTACACTCACGATGTTCTGCCACAATTCCCCGTACCTAACAAACACGTCCGTCACGCCCAAGGAAACGTACAACTAAACAGTCGTTGTCCATGCCTCTTACCCTGGTGATCGCTAATCTGCTTTCGTTTTCTCTTCTTTTCTTTCTCTCTTTTTTAAAACATTTTGATACAGGGTACATGCACTTGCCAGAGGGAGAAAGAGAAAGCGAGGAAGCACCCCACCCCCACGGCCAGCGAGGAGGTCGCATCCTAATCCCTTCTCCACCATTCTCCTCTCCGATCTCGGGCATGCACGCACATGCACCCAGGATGTTTCCAAACCGCTGGTCTGGAACTGCATCTGCAGGGTCGCCATACGGTACCCACAGCCTTGACCCCCACATCACTGGGCCAGTCTGCTGCTCTGCCCACGGATTTATCCACTCCAGATATTTCATGTAAATAGAGTGAAAATTTTGTGACTGGTTTCTTTTGTTTAACCTATTGTTGTTTTGTGTTTTGCTTTATGTTTTGTTTTTGTTTCTGTTTATTCCTAGAGAGCACAGGCACTAGACAGAGAGAAACCACCTCCCAGTGGGAGGAGGGGCACGGGGGGGGGGGGGACGAGCCTGACGCG
>NW_006160107.1:2393857-2430534 GCF_000334495.1 Tupaia belangeri chinensis | reverse complement strand
CCGGGGGGGGGGGTGATCACGCTGCAGTCATTTCCCTGCTTTTCCCATCCCCCAGGATGTGGGGCACGCAAGCACAGCGCCTCACATGTCTGTCGAGCTCCCAGGGCCAGGATCTGAGCCCCGGTTGGCCACGTGGTGTTTGGCTCCCTGAGCACAGACTTCTCTGCTGCAGCCTTTAGCCTAGTGTTTTTAAGGTTGCTAAATCGTAGCGCCTGTCGGTCCTTCACTCTTTTTAACGGCACACACTGCTCCACCCCACACTCTGTGTGACCACTCCCCGACCCGTCACATTGGGGCTGAGGTGTCTCAGCAGTGGACGACAGCACTGCTGTAAGTGCCCACCCTCACACCTGGCGTCAGTGGGTCAGAATGGGCATCCCTGACCCTCCCGATGACCAGGAATCAGGACCTCCTACTCACTGCTCAGCAGGAGCTAACCTTGAGACCCCAGAGTTGGTGAATTAGGAAGGGAATGTAGTCAGTGAGGCCAACCTGGAGGAGGGGGTGGACCAGAGTCCACAGCCACCTTCATTGCACTGGACCAGAAGTCACGTAGGAGAGGGTCAGTGTGAAGTACATCCAGAGTGAGAATACAACATTCGGCATCCCCGGGAGAATCGCCAGGAGGCCTGGCCATTGGCTTTAGGCAGGATCGTATGGGGTTGGGGGTGGGAATCGCTGCTTGGGGGCAGTTTCCATTCCGGGCTGCAGAGCAAGGCAAAATGACATTCTTTTCTCTGCAAGGGCCTTAAAGGTAAGCAGTATTAACAAAGCAGCAGAAGCAAACGGCGTCAGTGAAGACCACTGGCTGAGCAGCAGGAGCCTAGCACCTGTGTGATGCTGGAGCTGATGGGCCTTCTCGGCGGGTCCCTCGGTAGGGGCTGAAGTCTCTCCTCTCCCTGTCTCTGAAGCCCAGGATCTGCAAGACTGAGGAGAGATCGTTGACACCTTAGTTAAGCTTTAGACCTAGGGCCTCCCGAGTACAGCGAGTCCGTGTGGCTCTCGTGTGGCTCGGCTACCCAAGTCCTCCACCTGCACTGCTTCTCTGAGTCAGGGCAAGACTGCGACCAGGTCCCAGTGTGGGCGTCCTCTCCCTGAGGTGGTCTGCAAAGGCCACCTTTCTAACGTCCCTAGCCGTCACGGGCTACTCGCTGCAAAAATAAAAAAGAAAAGCTCGATACAAACAAGTACGTGAAGAAGTATCGAATTTGGGGCAGCCAGGGGTGTGGTGGTAAAGGAGGCTGCATCCTGAGCAAGGCTGGTTGCAAGGTTTGAGTCCTTCACCCAGAGACGTGGACGTGCCAGGCACGTATGCACGAGCGTGCCCACCCCCAGGCACATGCGCACGGGCGTGCCGACCCCCGGTACATGCACACAAGCGTGCCCACCTCCAGGCACATGCGCACGGGCGTGCCAACCCCCAGTACGTGCACACGAGCGTGCCAACCCCCAGGCACATGTGCACAAGCGTGCCAATCCCCAGGCACATGTGCACAAGTGTGCCTCCCCCCTGGGTACGTGTGCACAAGTGTGCCAACCTCCAGACGCATGTGCACGAGCACGCCAACCCTCGGGTGCATGTGCACGAGTGTGCCAACCCCCCAGGAGAGCAGGGACCAGCATGTGGAGCGGCTGTCCTGGAGGGGTTGGGGCAGGGTGCTTTCTCACTTCCCTCTCTGTCTCCCTCTTGCTGTCGGGTGAACACATGCTCCTATAGCAAACTGAAAAAAGAAAAAAGAAAAGAAAAAAACACAAGTGATTCTGGCAACCGTGGTTAGTGGTGATGAGACAGGAAGCAAGAGCGGTGGGGAGTGAGCTCCACGGCACAGTGTGATGGCAGGCCATTTCTTACCCTTCTGCTCATGGTTATTCTTCTTAAGCCTCCCTGTAAGGCATGTTTTATTAAGTTGTAAAACAACAGAAAATAACTAAAAAGAGTGTCAGGGCCTCATACAGACGCTCCCTTGGAAACCTGAAGCAGAAGCAGAGCACTTATCTGGGGCATGCGTGTCCCTTAAGCAGACATCAAAATATGTGACATTTTCTGAGTTCTAAAATACGAACGTCTCTGATTTTTCTCACCTACATTAGTGTCCTAAGTATGATCAATAATTGTTTTTCCTCAAAAAAATGCCAACGCGAATAAAGAGGCCTTGCAGCAGATTTCCCAGCTCATGTAGACGCCCTTACAAGTTCGGCACCTGGGGTCCTTTCGGACTCAGCGCCCCGGTCACACAAAAACAGGAGCTTTCACGCCTTGCCTCTACCCCAGCTCCAGGGCAATCTGACTTGAAAACTTTCTTAGGGGGACAACGGTTATCCCTTCCGCTGACTGCTCTGCAGGTGGGAAGGACAGGATTACACTGGGGGCCTGCAAGGCTGCGTACCTGGGACAGCTGCAGCTAGACCGCAGCTGAGCAGCAGGAGGCTCAGTGTCCGCTGGGGCAGCTGCAGGTGGGTCTCGAGACTTGAAAGTTCAAAGCCAGTTTCCCCGGTGAAATGTGTGGTGGTGAGGGAGAGCAGCAGCAGGTGAGCCCAGGAAGCAGGTTAATGTGGGTGCGGAGCGTGGTGTTTGGGCCACCAGGTGATTCTCTGGGTGCTAAGGAAAGAAACCAAGACAGAAGTCCAGGTGCCAAGGATAGATCTACGCTCCAGGGACAGGAAAAGGCTGTGGCTCAGAGGTGACAGCATGACTGGGACTCATCTCTGGCACACCACACAGTTGAATTTGCAGCTTCGACTCAAGTAGCCTGTAGCTGCCTCCCTGGTCGCACTTAGTGAGGGAAGAGGGCAGGTTAATGCTTGGTCTAGGGGGGGAGGGAGGAGTGGGGAGGCATGAGCGATTTCCCCTGGAGGGGCAAGGGAGGGTAGGGAGTCACACGTAAAGTGTTCAGAGCAGATCTCTGGCATGTCACTCGGGAGAAAAGGTATAATAACACTTAAAGGACCTTATGGGCCAGCCCTGGAGCCAAGTGCTGGAGGAAGCCAGATGCCCATCTGGCAAACCACAGTTTGAATCCTGGCCCCAGTGGCTTGAGAAACACACCAAGTTTGTTTGTGTCCTAATGGGACAGAGAAACAGAGGAGAAGGGTTGTGATGTTGATATGGAAGGACCCAGAATTCACTCAGGGCTGAGAGCTGCCAGAAGTTTCTACCCTCTGGCAAACTTACAACCCCTCCCCAGAGCTACAGGGTGAACAGAAACACTTGAATGGACTAGTGTCCCAACTGGATTAGGCGTCCTGCTTCTCTGGTTCCTCCCTTTGATGCTACAGATGGCGAGTTCTGAGCCCATTCCCCACCCCGAGACTTCCCCGTCCCCGATTCCACCATAAAAGACCATGTCCAAGCCCCAGTCAGGGCTGGGGAATTCGGAATGCTAACTCCTCCGTGCCCACTAGCATATTGAACAGTTCTCCTAATCTCTCCTCCCGGCATCTGCTTTTCTGCAACAGTGTGACCACATCCCCGTTGGTGGTGCTTTCTTTTTTTCTGTCTCTCTCTCTCTGTCTCTGAGGACTCCATGCACCCTCTGGTAATAAAAAAAAAATAAAAATAAAAAGACAACCTTTATGTAGCAAAATAGAGCGGGTATATTTGCGTACGGTGAAGAAGATCAGCCGACCAGGTCTTGCTGGCCTGAATCCAGCGCTCACGCCATCCCACAGGCCCCGGGGTTTAGTTTAGTTTGTGAGCCGGGAAATGACATTGTGGTGATATTTTAGAGCTTTGGGTCTGGTTATAGTGGGTAGGAGAGACTGGAGTGTTTCCTTAAAACATTTTTCAAGCACAGTCGGAAAAGTCATGACATATTTTTCTGGTTTTCGATGCAAAAATATGTCATGACTTCTCAGGTGACCCGATACCTTGTCCTCATTGGCATCTTTGCGTCTTGATGTTCTCTGAGAGAGTCGTGACTCTGTTGTGCTCTCACGTTCCTGCATTCCAGGACGCAGAGATCCCGGAGAGGCTGTAGGAACTATGGCGGCCGCTTGACCGGAGCGGTGACAGCAGGGGTCATGTTGTAGCCACGCGGAGCTCATAGTTGAAAACAAATTTCAAATACAGTTGGGGATTTATTAGAGATAGATAACATACCATCCTTCACATCTCATTTTCAAAGTGCAGGGACCCTACCTGCTAATGAGCAAAGGCTCAGGAGTTATTTAAAAGATATTGTAAAAATCTAAAAATCAGAAATCAAAGACCACAGAAAAGAATCGATAGTCGTAAAGTCAACTTGAGTATAAATTAACTACGTGTAGTTAGGGTAATTAAAAAAATGAATCTCATGAAATTCAATTTCACTTTCCGTACTCTTTCCGACCTCTTTCCTAATGCTCGAGCCTTCTGAGGACTTTTGGTCTCGGAGAACCGTGAACTCCCCTTGCATCATCCGTTTCACCGGGGGACAGTGGACAATTGCAACACCCTCCACTCCCCCAGCTGTTTCCTCCCCTCTGGGATTATGTCCACTTTTCTCTTTATTTGCATTACTTTTCCAATTCCTGGACTTGCTCTGCCCTGTGCCCAAGACACTCGAGGGCCTCAGTGTTCTCAGAAGTGGTGACAGCATTGTCAGGATGACAACAGGAGCAGTCATCAGTAATGACAACATTCCGTACAGGGCCTACCCTACTTCGCTAATTGCAACATGACCACAGAGCTCTGGGGCTTGAAAGAGAAGGATGATGAGGTCATCCGCAGCTCAGTCAGGCTTGCTAATTGCTAGCGTGCAGCTCCAAGGTCTCCAATAGAAACCTTATTTTCAGGATTTTATCAGTTGGCACTTGTGATCTGCGGTGGACCTAAACTTGCCATGAAAGGCCCCAGGCGTGGGCATCTAATTAGCGCGTCCTGATTACAAAAAAGGGACAACAGACATAAACTCAGTCATCCACAACAGGCTCGGTTTTACAATGGCATTCTACAAGCGGCCACTCAGGTGACCATCCTGCTGTTGGCACTAAGGCTGCCACCAGCCATCACCACGGAGAATTTGGGAAACAGGAGGCGCCTGCGCCCGGAGATGACCTCTTGGGCTCTTGGGGAGACCACGCGACGTTAGGCCAGGTCTCTGAGCATTGTTTCCCGTGGACGTGGTCTGCCTGTTGACATTCTGGCGGCGGCTGCATGTTTTAGACACGAATTTGGACCAGAGACGTGATTTATGATGCATCGCCGTTTCGGCTGGCCTCTGCCCTCGCCGGCGCTGGTCTCCTGGTGATGGCTGGCGGCCACAATTAACCACCCAGCTGCCCTTGGCCACCTCCGCGGGTGTTCAAAGCCCATCAGATGAGTTCCAACGTGTCGTGGCTATTGCTAAGCAACAGCTGGCTGACAGCGACCCTGACTGAGGGAGGCAGAGGGTGTTTCACAAAAATTCTCCAGGAGCGCTCGCTGAACAAAGAGCCTGCAGGCTGCTCGGGGGCAGAACAAATAATAATAAGGCAAGGCTGGTGGAATTAGTAGTGACGACAGTGGCGTTTATTTGGGGACGTTCGGAGGGAGGGCGTCAGCAGTCCCTGGCCCCAGCAGTCACGCCGACACGGGCTCTCTGAGCTCTGCATCTGTTAATCATCCCTGATGTTCGGGGCTGCGGAAACTGAGGCTGTCACTGTCACCCAAAGGTGTTTAGGGCCTAGTTATAAAGATGCTAGTACCACAGTGGCAGCACCTGGAAACATCGCGACAGTAATTAAATGCTCATTTGTCGCAGCTGAGGGAAGAGACGGCGACCCAGGCAGGAGAAAGGCGAGGCCGGGCGGCAGAGGGGGGCTCCGGGCAGCGGAAGGGAGGCGCACCCCGTGGCGCGTCCACGCTGGACAAGGACGAGACTGGGCCTGACACCGAAGCGAAGCTCCGGGAAGCCACTGTCACAGCCGCAGGCCGTCTCCTTCTGCCCCTGGTGTGGAAAGGAGGACTCTCAGGCCCTGCCCTAGCCCCGCGAGCAGCCTGCAGCTTAGCAAGCGCCCAGGTGCTCCCTGCACACGCCAAGTCCGGCAAGCTGGCGGCGACTAGGCAGGACCAAGCCCGAGGGGACCGGGAGCCGGCCGCCCGCCCAGCCGTCACTTACTTGCAAGAAAGACTTGACAGGCCAACGACCTGCATGAGGCTTTAGTTTCCTCATCTGCAGAGAAGCGGCACTAGAAGAGGTCATCGAGTTTCTATAACCGAAGGCGACTTTCTGCCCGCTCGAGTGTGCCGTGGAACCTGAGTACTCACGAGCGGCAGGAGCCCAGGCGAGGCCGGGGCACTGCTTTCGTTCATGTCCCCCAGAGCTCTTTCGAGGTGTCCCCCAGAGCTCTTTTGTGACCCAGACGTGAAGGAAGCTGCAGGGAGACGCTGCGTGCGGTGTTCTCTACCACGCGTTTCCACCGCAGAGTTGACGTCAACCTCAGCGCCCACTTCATTCGGTGAACAGTTACAGGAGTTTCCCTTTATCCAGAGCACAACCCATTCCCAGGAGGTCGTTAACGTAAACATTAAACATAAGTAAAAATACGTATAGGTGTGTACACATACACACACACACACACACACACACACACACACTGTCAAATGTGGCTGGCCTAAAAGAATGATAAGGAGGGGGATATCAGAAAACCAACATTGGGGCCAGCAGATGGCATGGTAGCTAAGGGGCTGGAATCCCACACGGCTGACCACAGTTCAAGTCCTGGACCTGGCAGCTTGCTCATGTTTCCTCTCTCTCTATCTCTCTCTCCCTCTGTGTCTCTCTCTTGTCAAAGTGAAGAAGAAATAAAATTTTTAAAAAAAAATTATTGAGGGGACCAGCAGTTAGTGTAATGGATATGTCGCTGGACTCCCATGTAGTCAACCGTGGTTCGAGTCCCGGACCCGGTGGCTTAAACTCACACCAGGCACGTGTGTGTGCGTGCCAAAGATCCCGAGAAGAGAATGGAGGAGAAGGGATTGTGGCATGGCCATCCTCCCTGGGGGGTGATTTCTCGCTTTCTGTCTCTCTCTCTCTCTGTCTCTCTTTCTGGCGAGCACACACGCCCTATAGCAAAAACCTCTAAAAAAAAAAAAAAAAACAAACAAAAAAAAGTATGGAGCACTTACCAAAGGCCAGGTTCAGTGCTAAATACTGTCCAGGAGCCATTTAGTCTGAACAGCAACCCCACACAGAGGTGCTATTATTATTATTTTAAAAGCATGGCACCAATGCACAGAGGTCGAGCTCTCCACCCAGACACAATGACGGAGAACAGTGGCACTTTGGGGCCCACATCTTTGTCCAGTAGGCTTTTGCTGAGACCAGCTCAAGCCAATGTCCATAACCTGTTAAAGGAGAAAGGGTTCCGGGCATGCCTGCTAGCAGGGCACCAGGAAATCTTTCCAACCAGTGCCTCTCTGGCCACTTTGTACCCTATGCCCACTGGGGAGCCATCAGTGCCCAGGTGGCTGGACCAAAGTGCAGACTGGTGAAATGGAATCTTGGCCTGCCCTAGTCCAGCTTAGTCCTCCAAGCCCAGCTGAAGGGGCGTGGAGGCTGAGGGCTGAAGAGGTTAGCTAACTTTCTAGGGGACTTCCCCCGGACAGTGTGCTCGTGGGAAGTCAGTGACTGAGGCCCAGCCCACACAGACGGTTACACGTGCCGTGGGGGCCAGACATGCCAGCAAGCCCCCGCCGTTAAATCCAGAACTTCAACTCAAAGCGTTGCATTTCTGAGTTTTTCCTAAGATGTCTTAGCTCAAGTACAAATTTACTGTGCCTTTAACTGAGTTTTAACTCGTAACAGGACACTCGACAGGGTCTGCGAGCTGTTTGCGCCTTATGTGAAAAGCGATTTCGGAATGAGCCGAGTCCACTCCGGCTGTTGCTGCATCTGCTGTGTCCTGTTTACCCCCTTGCAGCTGCCAGGCTGAGGTCAGGAGGGAGCCTGCAAGATTCCAGAAAGCGACAGGGGAAGTGAGGGAAGCGTGGAGAGCAGAGAAGCCCGTCCACTCCAGCCCTGGGTGCTGTCAGGGCTGCTCCAACCCATCCATGCCAAGTGAGGCTTTGATTTGGACTAAGACCGTCTCAGACTGGAGGTGTGGGAAACCCTATAGATAAGGTTGTCCTGAAAACTAATATTCTACGAAATGACCTGAGTGCTTTGAGTTCTGATAGAAACGCTGCGTGTCCCACCACGAGGAGGCCCTGGCCTCAGGTCCGCAGGTCCTGACCGGCTTTCACCACCACTCTTGAAGCAGCGGCTCTGTGTTCGTCCAGCCGCGTCCACGTCAACCCTGGTGCCACCACATGGCTTCAAGGAGAGTTGCCAATCCCCAGAAATAACCCATCTTCTGCCCCCCTTTCAGGACAGTTCCGAGGCTCACGTTCTACACCGCTTTGCGGAGTTCTCAGCACCGGCAGCTGCTCTGTTGGGAGAGCAGCAATTGTCAGCTCAGTCTGCTGTCGGGGAACCCAAATGAAGACAGTCCACGAGCAAACCCTTGGGAAAGCAGCATGGGTTGTCTGGGGCGAACGCTTCCCTATGATGCAAGCCGAATCTAGCGCAGGGCTGTCTCCGTGACGGATTTAGAAACAAAACGTGGTGCATAAGCAGGTGGCTCCTTACGTCTCACCCGTCGTTGATATTTATGAGCTAGGCAGGGTCTTCACCCAGTCACGGAATGCTGACAGGTTCACAGGCCAGAATGATCCGCTGAAAATCAAACACAGATGAACGAGAAGGTGGCGGTGGTGGCGCTGTTGCTCCTTTTTAAAACAATGTTACAAACTTTACAAAATAAAGTCATAGAAACGGCCCTGGGGAGCCTGGCCTCCCCCCGCTGCTCTTACTAAGCACAGGTTGGAGCGGCCCGAGGTGGAGGGCCATGTGTCCTGAGGAAGCGCACTGCCGGCTGGTCAGGAGGGGCGATCGCATTTCACACGGTGTACGTGCGCACAGTCCACTCTCACGTCTGTACGGAGGGGGGAAGAACATGCAGAGGGCGCATCCGGGGTGTCTGGAGGGACCCATCTGTGTCTTCAGGCAGCTGTGGCGGTCAGCCTCGTGTGTCCTCCACGTCCTTCCTGGAGAAAGGCCTGCTGCTCCGGTTGGAAGCAGGAAGGGGAATGAGCAGGAGGTCAGGGTTTTCACCAAACCTCGCTGGCTCCCTCTGTACTGCAGATCCTTGTGCCCAGGCCACTCGGATCTGAGACAAGGGGTCTTGCACCTTCTCTGTCCAGCCTGCTCCGAGGACGAAGGACAAAGGACAAACATGGGTAGTATTGAGAGAGACCTCTCCTATCGGTCTGCCCGCCCCAAACCCCAAGTGACCTAGACGGCGGAAGCACTCCACTCAGCGTGGGCCACACTAGGCCTGTCGATGGCCAGAGACTGACTGACCCTGGCAGGTCCACAGCCGCCATTTCCATTCGGGCTCTCGTGCTGTGAGTCAGTTATGGCTGCACAGCCAGTTGGTCAACAAGGAGCTTAGCTACAGGCCCAACAGTCAGGTGTGGGGTATCCTTCCTGCTTTGTTTGATTCAATGTCACTTTGGTCATGTCACTTAATCGCTCTGAGCCTTGGGTTCTTTTTGTTTTTATTTTTCAGGTTTTTGCCAGAAGATGCTTGCGCTTGCGAGAGAGAAGGAAAGTGAGGAAGCACCCCTCGGGGGGCTGGTCACATCATAGTCCCTTCTCCACTCTCCTCTTGGGATGTTGGACATGCACGTGCTTACACCTGGTGTGATTTTCAAACTGCTAGATCCAGGGCTTGAACCACCATGTGCGAGCTATCCACCCTAACCTTCATGCCACCTTCTGATCCCAGGCTTGGGTTCTTATCCATAAATTTTAAATGTAAAGGCATTCACATTTAGCCTGACGTTGGGCATTGTGTAAGGTTTGAGAAATGGTAACTACTGTCTTCTCATGGCCCTGGTCATACACGTCTCAGCTCTGTACATCCCCAATCCTAATTCCTGCCTGGAACTTGGGTGATTTTGATAAAAGGGTTTGCTTCATCTACACTGAGAGATTTGTTTCTTAGAAAATACTGATGTCCGGTCTCTATCCTGTAGCAACTGAAATCAGATGTCTGCAAATGAAGTGAACATTCTCATGCTTCTCAAGGAAATTCAGACGCATCAGTAAGGCTAAAAACCACTTAGGATCCCCCTCCACCAAAACCAAGCTAGAATTTGCAGCAGAGACCGCCATTTCGTCCAGAGGAGGCCGGTCTGAGCAGATCTGAAAACTTCGTCCTGTGAGGTAGGGTTGGAGGGCATGAATGTGGGAAGATGTGGAGACTTTCTTCAAATATCTGCAGAGGCCTAAAATAACTGCTATTTTGTATGAAATGATTAATCACCTTTTTTACACTGCTCTGAGATATAGAAATTGCAGGTATTATCTTAAAATAAGAAAGAACTTCTAGTAATTTCCCCAAAGAGAAAGACTGAAATGTAATGAATTTCTGATTGCTGGAAATGCTTAAATGAGGTCAGATGGTTGTCTTCAGGAAGAGACTGGACTTCTGATCTCAACAGTTGTTTCTAGTCCAAGAATATGAATTAGAATTCAGTCTTTTTTTTTTTTTAAGACATTTTTGCCTTGGGGTGTGTGCACGCACCAGAGAGAAAGAGGAAGAGACAGTGAGAGGGAAAGTGAGAAATCACCCCCTAGGGAGGATGACCACGCCACAATCCCTTCTCCTCATTCTTTTCCCAGGATCTTGAGTATGCACGTATATGCGCCCAGCATGAGTTTCAAGCCACTGGGTCCAAGATTCGAACCGCAGTCGGCCATATGGGAGTCCAGAGACATAAACGCTGTGCTATCTGCTCGCCCCAGGATTAAGCTCTTCAATGTGCTCCTTGTTGGGGCAGGTCTCCACTTCCCATGGGCCATGCCAAGGAATGTTTTCAAACGAAGCCATATGTTTTCAAAGGCCATTTGAAATCATTGAATAAAAACCAAAACCAAAGTAAAAACTTATTTTTTTCTTTAACTTGACCTTCATACTCATTAATTGCTAAGTTTTGACTAAACAACTAGGCACGTTACGTTACTTGCATGTGCCTTCACAAGCCCTGTCTCTGTGAGCCGGTTCCCAGCACACACACACCTGAGGGCGTCTTCTACTGAGCCGCTCACACAGAGCAGACAATGCAGGACAGAAATCCCGAGTTCACAGGAAGTGGCTTACAGGGAGGGGATCAGGGAGTCCCTGTCAGATGTCAGTCAACTCTCAGAAAAAGCTGCAGCGAATTCTAGTCCATTTTTCTATTGGCCGAATGTTTATTATTTTGTTATTGTGCAGACGAGGTACGAAGTACCCGGTGCAGTTCCCACCTCACCGGCCCTCCGAAGTGGTACACTGCTGCTACAATGGTGTTTTCATAAGGTCCCTTCGGAGGTCATTTTTTCACTCAGGACCGTTTGCTGCACCTCTCAATAGGAAGGAGCACTGGTTCTTCTTGTCCGCCCACTGGGATTTATTCCTCTTTGACAAGGAAAAAGAAAAAATTAAAAAAATGAAAGAACCTAACGTCCAGAATAAACAGCCATCACTCCCAGAGCTTGCTGTTAAAATGCGAAGCAATAATTTACCGTTTCAAAAAATGTCTTCAAAAACATCAAAAATGAAATGCACTTCTTCCCCCATGCATTTGACTTCAACTTGCAGAAAAAGATAAAAATGAAATGTATTTTCTTTCTTCTTTATGCCTGGCTTTACTTATTCATGTGGCTTAATTTTGATGAATGGATTAAATTTTTCTCTGAGTTATACCTTGTCTCTTTCTCTTTGCTTAGAGCTTACTTCAGCCAAAGAGTTTAGAGATTTAGATTCTGATTGTCCTCAGGACTGGAACAAATTGTATTAGAGACTCCTGAATAGTCAGGGAAACACACAAAAACCTGCCTTTCACTTTGTTCTTTTGCTGTTCTCTCACTCCTCCTGGTCTGAGAGCAGCAGACTGCTTTTTGCCCCTGTAATAGCAGCTTCACAAGCAGCCCTAGTTATTATGATAAACTCTATAGAAATTCATATTTGTTGAGGAAGATACAGCATCATCTTTTAATTTATAAAAAAATTTTGCCAGAGGGTGTGTGAGACAAAGAGAAAGAAGGGAGGTGGGAACGCACACCCCACACCCGCACGGGGCATGGCCCCACCTCGATCCCTTCTCCATTCTCCCTGCTTTCAGGATTTGGGGCACACGTGCAAAGCTCCTGCTGTGTTTCTCAAGGCACCAGGTCCGGGATTCGAACCGCAGAGTGGCCCATGTGTGATCTAGGCCCCGTCATCCTAGTTCTACTATTAAAAAGAGCATATCGTAATATTATTACAAGAAAGAAACGGCACAATCACACCATTCGATTGAGGTAACTGTGTGGAAGTATCTAAAATAAATAAATCCTTACCCTTTTTTGCAAAGGGAGCATATGTGTGTGCATGTGTGCATCTGCGTGCGTGTGTGCTATTTGTAGACAGGGTCTTCCCATGTCATGACCCTCCTGCCCGGGCTCCAGAGTTGCTGGAATTACCAGTGTGTGCTACCATATCCACTGTTTAGGATGGGCCGGAGTTGAACCAAGGTTTCCCGTGAGGCCTCAGCCTGGGTTACTCTCCACTGAGCAAGTTTTCATTGTTTGTTTGTTTATATTTTATCACGTCTTTACAGTATACATTTCTTTTTCCAACACAAAAACCATGCACGTCAGTCAAGATAAAGATATTACTGTAGACATGATCATCAGCAAACAGCTTCTCGGTTTGGGTCAATTAGCATATTTGTACCCGTTATTCCTTCCCCGTTCCCCCTCCCCCCAGCTTCCATACTAAACTTTTTTTTTTTCCACATTTCATTGATTCACAGACGATCTTAAAGTATAGACAAAGCTAGAATCTAGTGGCCAGTGCACTGAAACTTTCTTCTGAAACATTTTTTTCCCCTCTCTCCCCATTACCCCTTTTACTAAAGAGAGGTATAAACTAATTTAACTTGCAAAAATAAAAAAAGGTTAGCCTCAGTTTGGTCTGTTATTTGCACAAAGCCCCATAAGAATTCAATTTCTGATGCAAGGCAACAGATACTATTGTAGTATTGAACTTGTGCAAATAGCCATTTTGCCACAAAATAAGAATGCTCACAAATATTTTCCAATTGCAAAGGGGTCAGAAAGGGAGGAAAGCTTATGTTTCAGTTTAAAAAAATTCTTCAACTAATTGCTGAACCTAACAACTCAAAAGAAAACAAAAATCCTTAAATCTGGAAGACAAAGCGTAGAAGAAAGCAGCAATGTTTTAGAAAAAAGCCGTAGAATTCTGTTTTACCAATTCAGTCTCCCGTAATCTCTTCTGTTGAATGTACAGTGTTACTGTGGCCTGACCTTTCCGTTAACATTCAACATTATAACTGATGTTTCAGAAGCTGTCCCTGCATTAAGTTGGCCTTTCTCTTGGTCATTTTTTGATCTCTTATTTGTCTGTCTTTAGTTTTCTGGCATAGCACTTCCTTCAGAACTTCTCCAAGAGCTGACCTGGTGTTGATACATTCTTTCAGATTTTCTTTATTTGAGAATGTGTTTTGTCTTTTCTTCCCACATGAAGGATAATCTTGCCAGATACAGTATTTTTGGTTGAAATTGTTTTTCATTTAACACTTTAAATATATTTTCCCATTCTTTCTTTCTTTGCATTGTCTCCGATGAGAAGTCTGGTGTTAACCTGGTGGGATATCCTTTGGAAGTAACTTGACGTTTCTCTCTTGCCAATCTTAGTATCTTCTCTCTGTCTGTGGTTTTGGTCAATCTGGTTATGATGTGCCTTGGAGAAGAACTTCTTAGGTTGATCCTATGTGGGGTCTTTGTATATCATGGGTCTGGGTATTTGACTGCCTCTCTTGGTTTGGAAAGTTTTCTCCCAGGATTTCATGGAATAGGTTATCAATGCCCTGATTAGTTTCTTTACCTTCTGGGGTACTGATGATCCGATGTTTTGGGCGTCTAATGGTATCCAGTATTACTTGTATGTTATTCTCATTTTGGGGGGTTATTCTCTCAGTCTTTCTGGTGAATTTTTCTAGGTCAGAGGTTCTGTCTTCTACATCTGAGGTTCAATCTTCTGCATGGTCTAGTCTATTTTTAATACTTTTTTTTTTCTTTCTATTTTTTTTTTGAGAGGTTTTTGCTATAGGGTGCATGTGCTCGCCAGACAGACAGAGAGAGACAGAGAGATAGAAAGCAAGAAATCACTCCCCCAGGGGGGATGGCCACGCCGCAATCCCTTCTCCTCCATTTTCCTCTCGGGACCTTGGGCATGCATGCACACGTGCCCGGCGTGAGTTTTAATCCACCGGGTCTGGGACGTGAACCAGGATCAACTACATGGGAATCCAGCGACATAGCCATTATGCTAACTGCTGGTCCCTGTTTTTAATAATTTAAAGGAGGTTTTGATTTCCTGTATTGCAGCCTTCATCTCTAACAGCTCCATTTGATTCTTTTTTATGGTGTGTATCTCCTCTTTCAGATCATGGGAGATCTCCCTCACCTCCTGGAACTCAGTGTCTCTTTTCTCCTGCATCTTTTGGAGTTCATTGTCTCTCATCTCTTGTATCTCTCTTAGCTTTGTCATTATGCATATCCTAAAATCTTTATCCGGCACTTCCAGAAGTTCCATTGTACTGTCTGTGGATGATGAAGGGCTGTTCTTTCCCCTTGGGGGAGAGATATTTTCTTGATTTCCCGTATTTCTTGTGTCTCTGCGGTGGCGGTTTCTGGTCATCTGCTGGATTATATGTTACTTCCTACCTGGCTTTTCGCTGGGTATTGGGCTGGAAGGAGGGGTTTGGAGTAGAGGCTGTTCCAGTTAAAGGGGCAGGAAAAGCCCACCTCAGATGCACATGGATTCTGGCTTTTTGGGTGTTGCACCCCGGAAGGAAGGTCATTGTGTTTTTAAGTCAGCATTTTTTTTTTTTTTGAGTCATGGAGCTCATGAGCTTGCCAGAGAGAGAGAAAAAGAGAGAAACGTAAGAACTCACCCCCACAGACCCACAGAGATGATCAGACCACAACCCCTTTTCCTCCATTTTCTCCTCTCAGGATTTTGGGCACGCACCCGCACCCAAGCAATTTTCAAGCTGCCAAGTCTGAGACTCAAATCACGGTTGGCCATATGGGAGTCCAGTGCCTTAACCACTACGCCACCTGCTGGGCCCGAGTCAATACATTTTATTTTAAGGAATTTCACATTATGATTCCTTCCGCCACCCATCAAGTCACCACCTTAGTTCTAAGACCTGAGTCAGATTGATCTTTAAGGTAACCCTCCTTAAAGAGCGGGTCTTCGTCCTCAGCTGTCCCCTCAGCCCCACTGCAGTTCTTTCCTCTGGGCTTCCTTGGTCCCCACTTTGAATCGTGGGCATCCTGAAGTCAGCTTCAGAAATGGCCCACCTGGGATCACAGGGATCTGCCTGCAGCTCATTTACTGTAGGGTCACTGTTAGCACGGATGGGCCTGCCCGATTGGCAGATCCCGGCACTGTCTCTAAACATGCCAAGTTCACACCCTGAATGTCCCTAAGCTATCACGCAAGCGTAGCCCAGGACCGTGGGCTGCGGCGATACCTGGAGGACAGGAAAACCACGGAGTCCCGTGCTTCCACTCATCCTGGACTGCGGTTTCCCCTCGGCCCTACCAGACTGGCTTGCGAGTAAGCGAAACCGCAGTGTCACTCTGTGGAGCGTTTCCAGAAATCTTTATTCTTTAAAAAAAAAAAAAGTCTCTCTGAACTTGGAGTCCAATGCATTGTCGTAGATGGTGTTCGTGCCCCCACTGTCACGAGCCCTTGTTGGGGGTAAGTGTTTGCCGAGCAAACACGGGATGCACGATACAGGTGAAGGTAGGGAGTGTGCAAAGGCCAAGACCTCCACAGAAACCTTTCCGTTCCCAATGTTCTTTTGCAATCCTGAAAGCACCACTAATTGGCCCAGAAGCTAAACCAGGGACTCCTTAAGCATCTAGGGATTAAACTGTTATTACCTTTGGCCCTCTGTTTCCACGGGTTCTGTATCTACCCACTCAGCCAAATCTGGATCAAAAAATATTGGGAGAAAAAAAATTTCAAGTACAATAATAAAAAATACGAATTTTAAAATATGGGCTAACCAGGGGCCTGGTCAAAGAGTATGGGTCTCACGTGGCTGACTTCACAGCTCAAGCCCAGACCTAGCAGCTTAGAAAGCACACTGGGCACGTGAGTGCTGCCTCCACGCCCCAGACAAGGGAGGAGAGGAGATCGCAACGTGGTCATCGCCCTCGTCGCCCTCCTCCAGAGGGGTCCTCTCTCTCTCTCTCTCTCTCTCTCTCCAGCAAGTGCACATTTAGCAAAAACAAAAATAAAACAAATAAAATAAATAAATAACAACTACTTACGGAGCATTCGTGTTGCACTGGGGATTCTGAGTAATCCTGAGCTGATTTATAGTGTTGGACTGTCAGATGAGTCACAACGCATTTTTACACAGAAAAACACATCATGGCTTTTGCAGCCACCCAGTATATGGGGGGATGTACCCGGGGTCTGTGCAAGTACCGCGCCATGTCACACAGAGCATCCAAGCACTCAGATCCTGCAGCTCACTGAGGTCCTGCACCATCTCTGCACAAACCAAGGGACGACTACACTCTAATAAATAGGATCTGCGTAAATGCGTACTCAGTCCAAAGTGTGTGGCAGTTACTGACATCTCCTCCAATTTTGATATAACATGTAAAAGTATGAGAGATTGGGACCAGCAATTAGTGTAATGGCTGTGTCGCTGGACTCTCATGTATTCGACCACAGTTTGAGTCCCGGACCCGTTGGCTTAAACTCACTGGTATGCATGCATGCCCAAGATCCCGAGAGGAGAATAGAGGAGAAGGGATTGCGGCGTGGCCATGCCCCCTGGGGGTGATTTCTCACTTTCTGTCTGTCTGTCTCTCTCTGTGTTTATGGTAAGCGCACGCACTCCATAGCAAAAACCTCTCAAAAAAAAAATATATATATATGAAAGAAATTTAAACAATAATGCTCTTTAAAAATTAAAAGAGCAATTTAACACAAAACATTTGTGTGGGGCCAGTCAGGTGACATGGTTGTTAAGGCTGCTGGATCTCACAGGGACAACTGGACCCAGAGTTTGAAAAATCTCACTGGTCACATGTGTGTGTGTATGTGTGTGTCCAGAATTCTGAGAGGAGAGGAGAGGAGAGGAGGGGAGGGGAGGGGATCTCTCTCTCTCTCTCTCTCTCTCTCTCTCTCCCCCTCTCCAGTGAGTGCACGTGCCCTATAGCAAACTAAAAAAGAAAAAAATAAATCTCTGTGTGAATTTGGATTCATTATTGATAACTGGCAGGGGCTCTACTGACAGAAAGAAGCAGACTCACTAGTGTAAAAGAAATCAGAAATACTCTTCTGCCGGCCCTGGCTCAGTAACCCAAACCTGTCCATGCGGCAGCAGGTTGCATAGTGGATAAGGCGCTGGACTCCCACATGACCGACGGTCGTTCGAGTCCTGGACCCAGAGATTTGCTTTCTCACTCCCCTCCCCCTGGCTCCCTCTAGTCAAATTAAAAATAATAATAAATTAAATTAGAATAATAATAATGTTTTTAAAAAGAAAGAAAAACAAAATGTTAACCACCTTCCCATTGCCAGAGGGACATCCTGATAGCAATCCGTGTCCTATTCACTGGGCAGCTCAGCCCCGCCTGACAACACAGGAAGCGAGGGAGGAAGCAGGCGGTCCCTCCCCCGTCTGCACAGGTTAAATCCCAGTAAATCAATCGCAATGTTTATAAAGCAGGAGGGTTCTTTTAAAGTCTCAAAGCCGTGCATTCTTGAGATTGTGAGTTTTCAGATATCTGCTAGATCAGAAAAGGATTAAAATAGGAGAAAGAGTCTTACTATGCTCAGTGGCGAACACTGGGTCTGCGGAGATGGCCCTGCATTCTAGGCTGAATGAGTCAGAAAACAGCAAAAATGAAAAGCAAGGTATTTATGCAAAACTGCATCAGGATAATTGGCGCGCGAACGCCGGCCTGAAAGTGTGGGAGCAGGGTGCGGTGGGGGTAGCCAGGTCTCAGCTCTCGACAGCGCCTGTCGTATTTGACGGATGGACATTTTCTCACGGGGGTCCACGCACTGAGACTGTGTTTGGGGGCCCTGCTGGCCTCCAGCTCACTGGCAGTTACCTGGACTAAGATAAATCAGGTGTTCTTGCCTGGCCTTGCAGTCTTCAAGAGAGTTGGCGTTTCCGTCCCTGGAAGAACGATGACTCGGCATCGGCCCGCTCCTTCGGCTCCTCTGACGCCCTGGCTTTGAGAACCACCTGTTGATTCACGTGTCCCCACTTCCTCTGTCGTGTGCACCAGAAGCACCCTGACTACAGAAGGGCTGCTCCACAGATTATTTCTCGTGGGCAACCAGAAGAAAGCGGTGGAAATGGATTTTAAAAGTACTGGGTCTGAGACCAGCAGATGGCATAGCAGTTTTGTCACGGGACTCCCACGTGGCCAACCATGGTTCGAGTCCAGGACCCAGTGTCTAGAAAATCATACTGGGCGTGTGTGTGTGTGTGTGTGTGTGTGTGTGTGTGTGTGTCCAAGATCCCTGGAGCAGAAAGGAGGAGAAGGGATTGGGGCATGGCAACCTACCCTGGGGGCTTTCTCACTTTCCCTCTGACTGTATCTCCCTGTCTCTCTCACTCTGGCAAGCACACATGCCCTAAAGATGAAACCTATAATTTTTTTTTTTTTAAGTATTGGGTTTGGAGTCCAGCTGGTGACGTGGTGGTTAAGGCTCTGGACTTCCCACAGTTCAAGTCCCGGACCTGGCAGCTTGCTTCTCACTTTCTGTCTCTCTCTCTCACGAGTGCCCGATAGCAAATTAATACTAATAATAAACAAAATTAACAAAATAATTCTTTTTTTAAAAAAAAGTATTGGGTTTGAGAGACGGAGCAGAAGCCATTATGAAAGAAGTACAGGAGTAAATGCAAGGTGGAGGCGCGAGGCAAGGAAGGGCCATGAAGAGACCAGAGCTATGGACGCACAGCTCCACGCGCTCCGAGCCAGCGCGACAGCACTGCTGTGACTCGGGGAAAGGAGCTGATGCGAGGAGCCTTAGGGTCTCAAAAAGGCAAAGAAGTGACCAAAAGTTAGAGAAGATGGAAGCAACAGAGTGAAATGATATGTTGATTTGATGTTCCTAAAGGAGAGATGGAAATGAATGGAGATTGAAAATAATCAAAAGAGAAAGGAGAAAGAAGGAAGGAAGAGAGACGGGAACCAGCAGTTGGCGTAATGGCTATGTCGCTGGACTCCCACGTAGTTGACTGCGGTTTGAGTCCTGGACCTGGTGGCTTAAACTCACGCCGGGCACGTGTGCGTGCGTGCCCAAGATCCCAAGAGGAGAAAGGAGGAGAAGGGATTGCGGCGTGGCCATCCCCTCTGGGTGTGATTTCTGGCTTTCTGTCTCTATGTCTCTCTCTGTCTGTCTGGCGAGCGCACGCGCTCTGGCGAGCGCACGCACCCTATAGCGAAAATCTCTCCAAAAAAAAGAAAAAAGAAAGGAAGAGAGAGTGCACACAGACTCCAGGTTCCCAGATTTTGCAGATGGGAGGTTCTACCAAAGATCCAGCCAAACTCATGAAGGGGACTCACATGTGGATGCGTGCCGAA
Organism: Tupaia belangeri chinensis; assembly: GCF_000334495.1. Classification (NCBI taxonomy): domain Eukaryota; kingdom Metazoa; phylum Chordata; class Mammalia; order Scandentia; family Tupaiidae; genus Tupaia; species Tupaia belangeri. Next base: position 2,410,843 of record NW_006160107.1, on the reverse strand, counting down.
CTGTAAAGTGAAATGAAAACTCATCTCCTGCCTCAAAATTACCTCATATAATGCACCATTCCAAAAAGAGCATTTTTTTTTTGAGCAATTTTCACTATAGGGCGCGTGCGCTCGCCAGACAGACAGAGAGAGAGACAGAGAGACAGAAAGTGAGAAATCACCCCCCAGGGGGGTGGCCACGCTGCAGTCCCTTCTCCTCCATTCTCCTCTCGGGATCTTGGACACCCATGCACACGCGCCCTGCGTGAGTTTTAAGCCACCAGGTCCAGGACGCGAACCGTGGTCGACTATGTGGGAGTCCAGCAACATAGCCATTATGCTAACTGCTGGTTCCCATATGCTAATTGCTGGTTCCAAAAAGAGCATTTTTAAAAGTTTGTATTATGACCACTTTATTGAGGTATAACTTACACAAATAAAATATATCCACTTAAAATATGCTGAGTTCAGGCAAATGCGCACAGCGGTGCAACCATCAGCTCTGTCAAGGTTCAGGACACGGGGCCAGACAGTGGTGCAGTGGGACACATGACGCTCTGCTGTCACACATGGGAAGGTGTGACGTGCTAAACACGCCAGGCACAGATGTGCTGGGGCTGGCCTAGGTTGGGGTGGATTACGGCATCAAGAGCCTTTTGAGTGATGTCTCCTTCTCCGTCTCTCTCTCTCTGTCTCTCTCCCTCCTGGGAGAAATAAAAAGAAGATTCAGGGGCCAGCAGGTGACATGGTGGTTAAGGCTCCAGACTCCCACGTGGCCAACTATGGTGTGGGTCCCAGGCCTGGTAGATTGCTTTCTCAGTTTCCTTCTCTCTCCTCTCTCCTCTCTCCTCTCTCCCCTCTCCCCTCTCTCTCTCTCTCTCCCTCTCTCTCTCTCTCTCTCTCTCTCTCTCTCTCTCTCTCTCTCTCTCTCTCTCTCTGATAAGTGCACGTGCTCCCTCTAGCAGAATAATTAATAATCAATAAATCGCTTTATTAAGAAAAAGATTCAGAACATTTCCATTAGTCTCGGAAGTTCCCTCATCTTCGTCTTCACGTCCCACTCCTAATCCTGACCCTTCCTGACTTGCCTGTCATCGCTGTAGAGTGGTTTTATCCACTCCGGAGTGTCATAAACGGAGTAGCAACAATGCATATTCTTGTAGTTTCTGTGTATCTGGCTCAGCATAATGTTTTTGACAATTCCTCAGCTTTCTGGTAAACCAGCAGTGTGTTCCATTTTATTGATAATAGTACGCCGCTGCATAGACTACAGCTTGCTCTCCCATGACGGCATTTGGCTTGTCTGCAGTTTCTGACACGTATGAATACAAGCGCTAGGACATTCATGTGCAAGTCCTTTTGCACACGTGTTTTGATGTCTCTTGGGTAAACACCTACTTGTATGGCTACCCTTGAAAAGCTGCCAGACTGTTTTCCGAAGGCATTGTACTCACATTCCCACCAGAAGTACACTAAAGCTCTAGCTGCTCCACATTCTCACCGAGACTTCGGGTTCTCTTGTCATTCTGTCCGAGAGCACACGCATAAGAGAGACAGAGAAGAGAGAGGGAGAGAAGGCACCTCCTGTGGGGTAGTCACCCTGTGACCCTCCTCTTCGTCTCTCCCTCCTTCCAGGGTTCTGGGCACCATGCATAGGCACCCCGTAGGTCTGCCAGGTCACTGGGTCCAGGACTCAGACCGCACATGTAGGGTCCAGCCATCTTAACCTCCAGGCCATGGGCTGGTCCAAGACCTTGTATATCACGTCTCTTTAGGTTGGCCTTATTAGTGGATTGTAGGGGTGACTTACTGTTATAATATGAATTTCCACAAAGAATAAAGACTTTAATCACCTTTCCATGCACTTATTGGATAGTTGTAAAATAATTTTATTTATTTTTAGTTTGGCTATAGGGCTCTCTTCTTCAAGCTAGATCTGCTCCAATCTTTTGCCCGTTTTTATTGAGTTACTTGTTTTTATTATTAGGTAGTAGATATGGTATCTGTATTCCCTAAACAAGTCCTTTGATAGGTACATGAATTGGAAATATTTTCTCCCAGTCTCTAGTTTACCTTTTTATGATTTCTTTTTGAAGATTTTTTTTCCCCATAGGATGTGTGCATTTGCAAAAGAGAGAGAGAGACGGAGGGAAGAAAAGTGAAAAATCATCCCCATGTCACAAACCCCTCTTCTCCACTCTGTTCTCGAGATCCTGGGCATGCATGCACAAGTGCCCAGCGTGACTCCCAAGCCGCTGGGCTTGGGCTTGAACCATGGTCAAACATGTGGGAGTCCAGTTCCCTAAACACCATGCCTCCTGCTGGTCCCCAGTCTTTTTATAATCTTAACACTGATTCTCAAGAAGCTCTTACTATTTAATAATAAAAAAAATACAAGGCTGGCAGGTGGTGTGGTGATTAAAGGCACTGGATTCTTACATGGCTGATTGTGGTTCGAGTCCCAGACCTGGAGACTTGCTTTTTCCTTTTCCCTTTCTCTCTTTCTGTCTCTCTGGTCAAATTTAAAAATAATAGTAGTAATAATAATAATAGCAAATAGAGTTAAATAAATAAAATAAAATATTTTTTTTTTAAAATACAAACAACCAATGAATAAATACTCAAAATATTTGGACAGATACTTAATAGAGGAGACGTATAGATGGTCTATAAGAACATGAAAACACGATTACTGCCATTAATTGTCCGAGAAGTACAAATCGAGAACATAAATGCCATCCCATTTCCTTCCCACTGAGGAGACAAACATTAGAGACTGACAAAACCTCGCGTTCCTAGCCTTTTGTCCACACTCAGGTAAAGTTACTAGGACCCTCTTCTGTGGCTACTGGAAATTTTTCGTTGCCACAACAGCCTTGAAACATTCTGCAACAGTTTCTTAAACGGAAACACACATTTTCATGCGATGTATCACTTCATTTCTAGGTATCTACCCAAGGGAAATAGAAACTTAGGCCCACAACAAGCCTTGTACAAGAACATAGTTATGGCCGGATTTCTGGTAATAGCCAAAAATGGGAAATAACCCAATCGTCCATCAGTAAGCGATCGTATGAGCACTTCATGGTACTTTCATATAAAGTAATACTACTCAAAAATTAAAAAAAAAAAAAACCTACTTGTCTGCAACAGTATGGACGGGTTATTGTTGAGCCCAAGTAGTCGTGAAAGCATGCGTAGCTCGGAAACACGCCGACTCCTGGTGGTATAAGAGAAGCAGCTGCTGGAATAAGAGGGGGACCTCAGGGAGACACGCACCCCTGGGTGACTGAGATGCCCTCTACGTTGGTGGAGGAGGCAGCTCCACACGTACAGAAAGCTCACGGAGCACGGTTGCCATGGAAGTTCACATTCTGCATAGCTTGGTCTCAGAACCCAGACGCGGTGAGAAAAGACGGGCCAGGAAGTGAAGCAGTCAGCACGGATGCCCTTACAGACCGCCACGTGCCCTGGTGGCCGACTAAGGCGGGCGGGGAATAGTGACAGCTTAAGTCATGTGAGCGGCTTCTCAGTACGAGGATTGAGCTCTTAGCTTACCAGGAGGACAAGTAAATTTAAAATGCTGGGTGAACATGAGTTAGTTGCCAATCACTGTTTTTAACTATAAAGTTAAAAGAGATACCAACATTATATTAAAGGTACCTTCTATGAAAGAAAAAACAGATATGTTGGACTTTATTAAAATTAAAAAGTTATGTTTTGGGGCCAGCAGGAGATGTGGCGATGAAGGCAGCTGGCTCCCACATGGCTGACTGCAGTTCAAGTCCCGGGCCTGGCCGCTTGCTTTCTCACTTCCTTCTCTCTCTCTGTTTCTCTCTGATCAACTTCAAATAAATAAAATAAAATAATGACAATAAATAAAATTAAATAAAAACTAATTCTTTAAAAAAGTTTTGCTTCGTGAAACAGTCTCTTAGAGGATAAAAAATGCCACAGTTTGGGAGAAACTATTTGCATATTATATATATCCCATAAAAAACGTGAATTCAGAAAACTATAACTGTTTAAATTTGGCATAAAGGAGGAACATCCAGTTAGAAAATGGGCCCAAGATTTGAATGGACTCTTCACTGAAGAGGCATACCGACGGCAGGTAAGCTCAGTGAAGACCCCACAGTCACTCGTGAGAGCTAAGCGGAGACAGCTGATGGGCCACTGCTACGCGCCCGAGGGGAAGGCTGGAGAAAGAGCACGCTGGTGACACCAAGTGCCGTCAGGGACGCAGAGAAACAGACCTCTAGCACAGTGCTGGCAGGAGTTCAGGACAGTGCAGTCACTGCGGAAAGCAGTGCATCTTTACACGCTAAGCTCAATCCGCCACATGTAGCGAATTTCACCTAGACATCGCTCCTAGGTGGAAGGAGAATTTATGTTTTCACCAAAAAGTCCCATGTACATTTCACAGAAACTTTATTAAAATAGACAAAAACTAGGAAAAACACCCAAACGCCCATCAAGGCCGAATGCATGGTCGGCATTCAGTACATTCACACAGTGGGACAGCACCCCGCCATGAAAACCACCCACACGTCCGCTCATCAGCGTGGGTGGACGGCAGGCTGAGAAACCAGCGTGCCCATCCCCGAGTGCAGGACCCGTCTGCCCGCCATCCTCAGCAGGCCCTGCCCGCCATCCTCAGCAGGCGGGACCTTAGGGACGAGGGTGGACCCGCGGCCTCCAGGGTCCAGGCTGTGACTATTCAGGGGAGAATTTACCTGTCCTATGGAAAAGCTCTGTACTCCGATTATGCCGATGGTTACACTAATCAATCCGTGATGACATTTGTACTCTACAACCAAAACCAGAATAAACAAAGAGGAAGGGGGAAAAAGGCCGAGAAAGTGGGGATGGCTGCTAAAAGCACATGGGAATGGCGGGGTAATGACAGTGTCCTTCTCCTTAAGCTGGACAGAAAGTACCTTTAGTCTTGATGCCTTTTACTTATGCGATAAATGTGCCTTGATGACTTCTTTTTTCAAATAACCTTTACTTAATATTATTTATTATTATTATTTCTTAACTTGTCCCAGGGCACATATGCCCACCAGAGAGAGACAGAGAGAGAGGGAAAGTGAGAAAGCAAGCCTCCAGGTCAGGGACTTGAACCGCAGTCGGTCATGTCCAGGGCCTTCGTCACCATGCCGTCTGCTGGTCCCAATGACACATTTTTCAAAATGTCCTACAGGGCATGTGCACTTGTGGGAGACAGAGAGAAGGGGGGACAGTGAGAAAGCACCCTTCAGGTGAGACGGCCACATGGCAGGCCCTTCTCCACTTTCCTCCGGGGATTTTGGGTACGCACATGCACCCAGCATGTTTTTCAAGCCACTGGGTCCAGGACTTGAACTACACAGTCGGCCGTGGGGAATTCAGTCCCCTGAACCTCCACACCTCCGGTGGCCCTCCTTGATAACTATTTACTGAGTAATGAAAATCATCATCTTTCTAAAAGGTACGAAGAGGTGATATCAATTTTCCTAGAGAAATATACAAAATCCAAATGGTGATTGCACACCCAAGATTTTCAAATAGTTCCAAATTCAAATATTCTCTCCCAGAGAACTTAGGATTTTACTTACACTCAGAAAGGAGCTATTTCCCTGTTTTCTTGGCCTCTGTTGTTGTGTTTATGCTTTAAATCTAATCTGTGAGAGTAACTCGACTGATCTCATCTAGGTAAATAAATAGTACCTGTTAACAATTCAGGTCTATGTTGTACACTTGGCATTTTTGCTCATGTCTTCACGATTTTGAGTTCATTTTCTGTTAACAGTAAGACAGTCACATAATTTTGGAACACATTTTTTTAAAATTTGAAATGAGAAAATATATTCAACAGCTGATTTACTATGACTGACCGATTAGAAATTCAAAGTAAAATTGCTTCCAAAAAAGTGTCTAGGTAAGTTCCCACTGTTTTTAGTTTTAACATACAGAAAAAATGGTTATGGAATTGTGAGTGGAATATAGACAACTGTTTAACCTCTTACCAGCCCTGCATATTAAAGAAGACCAGTCATGGGAGAATACAGAATGATGTATAAGTAATTAGAGAAAAGTAGCTTATTTCTATTTTTTCAGCTTCTATACGTATTTTCTCTGAGAGAGACAGGACCTTCATGGCCCCACGCCCCCTCCCCACTTCCTTTCCTGCCCTGCAGGCAGCCTGGATCACAGCCCTGGCTGGGCTCAGACAGACCCAGGATGGAGGCCCAGGACCTCCCCGCGTGGTCTCCAGACCACACTGCAGCCCACTCGCTGCCGCACCACGAACTGAGCTAAAAACAATGTGTTTGATTTTAATGCCAATTAAGTCATAAAAAGATTGCCTGGTGACACAGTCATAAACGAGAGCTCATGCAAGCAAATAGTCTACGTATCCTTGATTATTTTTAGGCTTAATATCTGCTGGAGCAGTATTTCACCAAATGACTCTAAACAGGGACCTGCTGCATTTTTTGTCAAGAGCCAGACAGAGTAAATATCTGGGCTTTCCAGGTCACACAGACTGCAGCAACTCCACACTGCCTCTCTGGGTGCAGGCAGTCACCACAAACATAAGCAAACAAATGGCCGAGGCTGTGTGCCAATAAAACTTTATGAAAAACATCTGCAGTGCAGATTTGGCTCTCCTGTCATCACTGGCCCCGGTCTGTTGTAAATAGGCTGTTGTCAGCGGCTGGTGTGCGTATGCACAGGCATGCAGGCACACACGTGAGTCCATGTGCACCCACATGCCTCAGGAGTGTGCAGCCCCCCACACAGGAGGCACATTCTGCGTGGATGTTGTTAAAGGTGCGTATTTGTCCCCATGACTATGTCGGGCGGTAGCGACATGCCTGTACCTGTACCGTGCATGGTAACAAGGACGCCAGCCCAGACCCTGCAGGTGGGAACCAGCGACCTTCAACACACGCTTTCCTACCTCCCCTGGTCTCCCTTCTCCCCTAGAACGGGGTCTCGAAATCTGCCTTACTCGGTTCTGTTTTCCTGTTCTGGAGTGTTTCCTGGAATGTGAGCTGAGGAAGTTTGCTTAAGCAAATTATAATTTCGCTGTGGTTATATTTGATAAGGAAATGTTTGAGTAGTACTCTAAAGTTTGTTTCTAAGACGATTGCTTAGAAGCTTTTCTTTTAATTGCATATTTATATTATACAAAAGAGCTTTTGTCTTCCCAGTTTTCTGTACCTGGTAAGTCCTCCGTTAGCTCTTACCCAGGCTATGTACAATTAGAGTTTTTCTCATAACGTTAAAGCTGAAAAGTACCACTGTGTATTTTCATTGCATTGTTTTGTTTCTGTGAATTTAAAGCAGGTAAACACCGATTCATACATAGGCGTAGGAGAGAGCGCCGGCTTCCGGGTCTGCCCAGCATCATCCATGTGTGGTGTGACGCCCGGCGTCGCCATCGTGAGATTCTTAATGGTTTTAAGTGAGAGCCCCGTATTTCATTTTGCACCAGACCCCAAAATTATATAGTTGCTTCCACAGGATGAGATAAGAACTCAACAAAAGGAGAAAGGTTTTCCCAATAAAGCAGTGTAAGAGCATTCAGATCATAAAATCTCAACGAAAGATTCATTTGCTTGACTTCTTTTCTTTTTTTTTCCCATTAAAGAAAGAAAGTGCACTTTTATAAGGAGCTAGTGAGATTTTCTCAAAGTAGGACCAGGGAAGCCATTTTAGAAATCAAACATTAAATATGGTCTTTTCATTTTAACCTCAGTTGAGAAGACCTACGTGGCTAGAGACTGGAATAGCTGGGGCTGGTGCATTTACTTCCGATATGGCTTTTTCATCACATGACTGACCTGTGGGCTGGGAAAGCTGAAAATGGGTTTAGCTGTGACTCTGGGACTGTTAACTGACTACATGTGGACTGTCTTTGTTGCCTAGACTTTTTAAATTTTTTTGGATAAGTTTTTGGTATAGGGCATGTGCACTTGCCAGAGACAGACAGAAAGTGAGACAGACAGAAAGTGGAAAAGCCCCCCCCCCCCGGGGGGGATGGCCACACCACAATCCCTTCTCCTCCATTCTCCTCTCGAGATCTTGGGCATGCACACACATGCACCCGGCGTGAGTTTAAGCCACCGGGTCCAGGATTCAAACCACGATCGACTACGTGGGAGTCCAGCGACATAGCCATTACACCAACTGCTGGTTCCTCATTTGCTTGACTTCTAAGGAAGTCGGCTAGTGTTCACTCTTCAGATGATGGAGAAAGAAACAAAGAAAGAAAGAAAAGTGTCAGAGAGAATAAATGGAAAATTCCATTTTCTGATAGTTGATAATGATTTCAGTTATTTTGTTTTTTCTAAAAATTTCAGAAAGGGCCAGCTGGTTACACACGGTTCCACTCTATTTTCCTAGCCAGGTCAGTGGCGGACAAGGAGGCCACACGGTTCCCGTAAATCCTGACGTGACAAAGGAGAGAGAGGGCCGTTCTTTTCCTCTGCGAGATTTAGGAGTAACAGAGACGCAGGTCAGACACAGACACGGTTTACCTTCTCAGAGCTGAGTATTTCGCTCTCCGCCAGATTTCCAAGCCTGAACGCTCAGCGAGGATTCCCCAACCCTAATAAACTGAGCCAGGCCGGAATCCTAAAATAAGAGACTCAGGGGCCAGCAGGTGCCACCATGGGTGAGGCGACGGCGGTTCAGGTCCCAGACCTAGTGGCTTGCTTTCTCACTGGTTCTCTGGTGAGCACACATGCCCTATGGCAAATTAAAATAACAACAAGAAATACTTTTTTAAAAGGGGACACAAAGCCCACCCTCTGACATTTGGAGTTGAGGATGAGCCAGAGGGAAAACACCAGAAGAGCGGACGTGGCCCAACCCCAGCCCGGTCCCCACCCACTACGGACCTGTAACCCCACTCCCTATCCCTTCTCCTGCTTCATCTCCTTCCAGAGCAACTTGCTCCTTTCTTATCATGGCGCTAGAGAAAATAAAGCAGTAATCTTTGTGCGCTGATGTACCCTGAGCGCCTGGAACAACGCTTGGCACATAGACGTGCTCAGTGAGACGGCAGTTAATAAATCCCGGACCACCGGAGGATTTCTGATTGTCCTTGACCTCACATGCCACCGAGCTCTTCCTGCTGGGCGGAAACGGCTACAAATCAAAAGCGCAGAGAGAAAAATATGGCTAAAGCAAAAAAAAAAAAAAAAAAGAGAGAGAGAGAGAGAGAGTAGTGACTGATAATCACTCTGTAAAACCCCAAAGAATCTGATCTGGGTTTGAAAATGAGGAGGACGACAGGAATCGTAGAACACCCTCTGACATGCACCCAGCCATGCGTGGAAACTCTTTTAGAGTGTGAAAACCCCAAACAGGCAGCCGGAAAGCCTGCTTGCCACCCACAGTTACTGGTGCAGGTCGACGCAGGGGTCAGGGTAGCACTGCCTGCTCACAGCCAAATGCCCCTGTGCTCACAGGCTAGCTAACTGCGCTTCATCTGCTGGACGGCTTGGGTTCACCCATGGCTTCCTGGGCTTCTCTGACAGTCCCTCACACCAGGGGCCCAATTTCCTCCCCAGTGCTCCCTGGCCATCCTTCCCAAGGCCACTCTAAGAGCTCTCAGACGGGGCTAATTTTTTTTTTTATTTTTGGAGAGGTTTTTGCTATAGGGAGCGTGTGCTCATCAGAAAGACAGAGAGAGACAGAGAGACAGAAAGCGAGAAATCACCCCCCCCAAGGGGGATGGACTCGCTGCAATCTCTTCTCCTCCATTCTCCTCCTGGGATCTTGGACACGCATGCCAAGCATGAGTTTAAGCCACCGGGTTCGGGACTCGAACTGCAGTTGACTACAAGGGAGCCCAGCGACATAGCCATTACACCAACTGCTGGTCCCAAAATGCACTTTCTTTATACCTTCTGCTCTGAGCCCTCTATACTGAAGACTCCCCTTATCCCGACCCCTTTAGGGTTGTTTAGTTCTGCTTTGGGTGTTTATTTGTTGGTTTTAAACAACAAAATGGAACTGGTCAGAAAGCACTGGGCCCCAGCGTTCCTGTCACTTTGTCTGAAGTTCAGTGATGCGTGTCAGGCGTGGCTCACACCCCAAGGGTGCTCCCCCAGGCTAGAATGAGAGGACGGGGTGAGAGTGCTCGTGTGCCCAGCCAAGTGCGGACAGCAGGGCGGAGGGAGTCTGGGCACCGGGCCTGCCGGGCAGTAGGTTGGGTCTGCTGTGGCTCAGGACTCTTTCCTGGCAGATGACGCCAACCAACTCGAGCTCCTGTGTGCAAGGAATGGAGAGTGCTACGGTCACGGTGGGGAATGCGGAGCCTACATGCAGGCCCCGGGGAGGCCCCGCAGCGCGCAGCCCTGGCAGGCCCCGGGGAGGCCCCGCAGCGCGCAGCCCGGGCACGCTTCCCTTCTGCTCTCTCTGCTGCCACCTTATCCTCGGCGTCCTGTGTGAAACCTGCCCACACCTGCCTCTGCGTGTACAAGTCACGCTCCAGACACCCTCTGCTCCGGCTTCCAGCGCCAGGCGGGAGGCTGCGTGTGGTCAGCGCACCCCCCTGGACGTTCGTGGCCAGTACACGGGAGCATGCTGGGACCCCTCCTGCGCTGGTCCCGAGTCCACCAGAGCTCTGAGAAGTCTCCCAGGGGAAAAACTCAACAGGAAACCTCAGAACACCGAGGCACACGGCGAGGTTCCAGATCCGGGGGTCGGCAGGGTCTGTCATGGTGGTCTGAACCCCAGCCCCCAGGAGGTGAAGAGGGAGTCTTCGAAGGCAGAGGGCCTGGGGTAAGAAGTGCCTCTCTGCTGGTTTGCTCTCAGTCTCCCTAACACGTTACCACGAGCTCAGTGGTGTAAGAGCTGTGCTCGCCCCTGCTCTGGAGCCCAGAGTGCAAAGGCGAGGGGTCAGCAGGGCTGCTCTCCCTCCGAAGCTCCAGGGAGGACCCTTCCAGCCTCGTCCAGCTTCTAACGGCTCCTCACGTCCCCAGGCTGTGGCCTCGGACCCTGGATCTCTGCCCTTCCCTCACTGGCCTTCTCCTCCGTCCAGGTCTCTTCCGCTGCTGGTCTTTACACGGACGTCTGTCACTGAATTTAGGACCCACCTGGGAAATTCAGGATGGTCTCATCTCGAGACCCTTTTGCAAAAGAAGATCTCACAGGCAGACTCTGGGTATCAGGACACGCTGTGTCATCCGTGGGCCCCGTTCAGCCCCCGATGGTGTCCTCACAACGCTGCAGTGTCCAGGCCGTAAGCACCCGCAGGAGGACGGAGGGAGCGTTTGCTCTTGGCTTGTGTTCAGAGCACGGAACACGTGGCCCGGCTTGTCCAGGTGGCAAGAGGACAAGGCCTCCAGGCCCCAGAGAACGACACCGACTTCAGGAGCCCACAAACCGTCTGGGCAGCAGCAGGACTGACGGCCATGTCCCAGGAACCCCGAAGTTGGTGGGGCCAAACGCTTCCGAAGAAACGGCTTTGCTGTGATTCCCGCGAGCCCCGCAGGCCGGGGGAAGGGGGGATCTGAGATATCTTAGTTGGGGCACTCACACCCATGTATAGAATCGGGGCTCCGCTGCGTTTCCTGCCACATGGCCTGACGTTGCACAGGGAGGGAATCAGCACAGGTTCTGAGAAGATGGGAAGGGCTTCCTCCAGGGAAAGCAACGCCTAAGTCCCCAGCCCCTCAATGCGCACTCCCTTCGTTGGAGAAATCGTTTTCCCAAATAGCAGTAAAAACAAAATCGACGAGGGAGCGCTGAGCTCCCTCACTGGTTTCCAGCACCTGCCCCTGGGCGGGCAGAGCCAGTGGGTAGCTTTGATGTCCCAGGGGATGGGAGCCCAAGGAGGGGCTGACAGCGGAGCAGGGGGTGACTGACGGGTGGGGCTTTCTTCATTTGGCTCAGCATCAGATTCACTTGATGGACACTGAAAACACCTCCTGTCATGTTTTCCAGGTGATTTCCAGGTTTGACAAGGAAGAAGGTTCTTCACAGAAGACAGCAACAATGTAACGTTTTAGTTTATGTTAATATTTTCTTTTCATTATCTCCACACACAAAGCAAACCGTGGGTTTTCTTCGGATTTTATGTAAGTGTAGACAAACACCTGGCCATAAACCTCAGGGGGAAACAGAACTGTCCTGCCTTTTCCTCTCTGTCGGGGATGATCAGCCGGACTACGCAGGGCACGGATTGCTGAAGGAGGAAGCGTCCTTATTTCTGTCATGACTTTATCTCTAATCGTCATAGAATAAAAAATAAACCTCGCATGGCTCTCTCGCTTTAGCATTTTCAAAGCGTGTCCTCTTATTTGCATAATCTCATCTGATGGGAGGCAGCATTTTCCAACATTTCTCCTGGTCTCCCGGTCGGAATGCCCATGCCTCACTGTCGGGGCCCTCAGTCTGTCACCCCAGAGGGGGTGCGAGCCTGTCCAGCTGCCACCCTCATCCTGCAGGGGACTGGGAGCAGGGCCAGCAGAGCGAGCCGCGGACTGAGAGCCGGGATTGGGAGCTGAAGTGGGGGAGACGTCGGGGAGGCAGCATAGTGTGTGGGGAGTCCAGGCAAGCAGGGAGGTTCCAGAGAAAATGGTCCAGGCAGCCAACATGGGGAGGGGCCGGCGAACAGTGGTCATCTGGAGGCAAGCAGCAGCCAGGAGCTGGTGGTCACTCGCCACTGCTTTTCCCCAACTCGAATCCCTTCATGGCACGAGCACAAACCCATGTCCCCGCCATCTTCCTTCTTCTCCTGGCCCAGGATGTGGCACCCATGTAGTGAAAAGCCCCTGCCCCGGGACCCTCGGAGGACGAGGGCCTCAGGGCCCTGCGACCCACTTCCAGCTGTGCCGGCAGCAGGACTTCGTGGTGTAGTTGTACGGTGGGCATGTGTCCTCTCACTGCGGGGTGACTTACCCCCACGCAAACGCAGCTGCCCTCCCATGGGACAATCGGGGACACAGGGCCAGTAAGAGCCACAGTGGCACCTGCCAACCGGTCAACTGTCTGCCCTCCAAGGACTTAGCGACACTCAGTAGCACCCCACCACCAACTGGGCCTCCCACCCCGCCAGTGATTCAGCTTCACGTGAGCAACAGGGTGGCTTCTCTGAAGTCACAGTCCCTGATTTGGTGCTGCACAGCCACCAGCTCGGCTAAGGAAGAATAAATCTTAGCAGACCTACTTGGTCTCCCTCGATGACGGCGTGACAACCCCCATGAACGGCATGTGCCTGGTTTGGCATCCCACACCGGCCTGGGGTTCACTCTTGGAGAGTGGGCGGCCAAGGAAGGGGTCTGCAGTGTTCCCCACAGATGCAGGAGCCACCTCCGTGGTCACCACGGACAACAATGGTCCTCCCCCGGGACGTTCAACTTTATATACAAAGTGAAAATAAAAGTCTGCATTTACTTGCTATAAGGCACATGCTCTCACCAGAGATAAACAGAGCGAGAGAGAGAGAGGAAGTGAGAAATCACCCTCCCAGAGGAGGTGACGACTCAACTCTTTCTCCAGTGTCCTCTCAGAATTTTGGGCATAAGCACATGCCTGGTGTGTTTTTCAAGCCATCACGACCGGGACTTGAACCGCACAGTCAGCCACGTGGGATGCAGCTGCCTTAGCCACCATACCACTTAGCTGGCCCTTGACTTTAAATACATTAAGTAAATGACAGTGCAGGGCAGACATGTATACAGGAAAAAGGTTGGAAGATGTTGCATATAAAGGACTCAAACATGCAAAAACATTGTTGTCTTCGTCTTTAGAAGAAGGAGCGACTGGGACCAGCAGTTGGCATAACGGCCATGTCACTGGACTCCCATGTAGTCAACCACAGTTCAAGTCCCAGACCCGGTGGCTTAAACTGATGCCAGGGGTGTGTGCATGCGTGCCCAAAATCCCAAGAGGAGACTGGAGGAGAAGGGATTGTGGTGTGGCCATCCCTCCTGGGGGGTGATTTCTTGCTTTCTGTCTCTGTCTCTCTCTATCTTTCTGGTGAATGCACATGCCCTATGGCAAAAACCTCTCCCAAAAAGAAAGAAAGAAAGAAAGAAAGAAAGAAAGAAAGAAAGAAAGAAAGAAAGAAAGAAGGAAAGAAAGAAAGAAAGAAAGAAAGAAAGAAAGAAAGAAAGAAAGAAAGAAAGAAAGAAGGAATAACTATTTTCTTATTGATTTTTCAGATAATAATTAATTTATAAAATTACAACATTGGAACACCAGGAAAAAAAATGTTTAGGGTATGTGTGCTCACCAGAAAGACAGAGGAAGTGAGAAATCACCCTCCAGAGAGCGTGGCCACACCACAATTCCTTTTCTTCCATTCTCCTCTACGGATTTTGGGCACGCACGCACACGCAGCTGGCTTGAGTTTTAAGCCTCCAGGTCTGGGACTCGAACTGTAGTCAACTACATGGGAGTCCAGGGACGTGACCATGACCCCACCTGCTGGTCCCTGGAGAGACGTTTCTGATATGCAGTGGTGGCAGCAGGGAGAGTACATCGGGCATCTAGCTCTTCCCTGTAGACGCGCCATGGACAGGCAGGACTCTGAAGCGACATGTCACTACTCGCGAGGGCCGCCTGGTCCCTTCCACACAGCCTGCTGAGTTGCATGGAGGTGCCGTCACCCTCGTGAGTTTTAGGTGTTCGGTAGAGAGAGGACGGAGGTCTTCCTTTACAGTTCCCAGCAGTGTTTACCCCGTATCTGTGTGCTCCATTACCAAGTATTAATGGGATTCTTCAGTCAATTAAATACTGTATGCAAATACCATCAAAATGTAATTAGTGGTACGTGGAAAGTGGCCACGTAATGGAAATTGCTGTGAAAATAATCTATCCCCCACCGACTGGTCACAGCAGCCATTTGCTGGGTCCTCCCTACGCGCCACGGCAGTGCGCCGTAGCCTGAGTCATCCTCTTACGGCGTTTAGTCCCCATCACACCTCAGAAACACGACCAGGTTCCCCTAACTCACAGGTGGAGTGGAGCACAGAGAAATCTAGTTCCTTGCTCCTAGTCAGCCGGCCAGCAAACAGCTCGGCAGGTCAAGTCCGGTTTTCTGTCTGGAAAGCCAGGCCACACCCCTGCACAGCCAGGCCCACACCCCTGCAGAACCAGGCCCACACTCTGCACACTGCTGCTTCCCCAGGGCCTGTGGCCATGCTTCTCCTTGCTGGGAGACCTGTAACTCCCTTCCTCTCTCCATCTCTCTGACTCTGTCTCAGGAGAAATATATACATAAATTTAAAAAGGGATATTCTTAGAAAATACTGATGAGAAAAAAGTTCTGCCTTCAACAAAAGAAGCTTCTATGAATTTCCATAATAGAAAAGTTACAAATATGGTCTGGCCCTTTTGGCTGGAACCACCATCTTTCAGTAACTCACCAAGATGACGAACACAGTGGGAAAGAGGAGAGGCCCCCGATGTATGTTCCCTAGGCCTTTTAGAAAGCATGGAGTGGCTCCTCTGGCAACAGACATGGGAATCTACAAGAAAGGTGATATGGTAGCCATCAAGGGAATGGCACTGTGCAAAAAGGAATGCCCCACAGATGTGACCACGGCAAAACTGGAAGGGGCTACAGTGTTACCTGGCACGCAGTTGGCATACTTATAAACAAGTTAAGGGTGGGATTCTTGCCAATGTATTGAGCATATTAAGCATTCTAAGAGCAGAGAGAGCTTCCTAAAACGTGTGAAGGTAAATGACCAGAAAAAGAAGTAAACCAAAGAGAACCTGGATTCAACTGAAGCGCCAGCCTGCTCCACCCAGAGAAGCACACTCTATGAGAGCCCACGGAGAGGAGCCTGAGCTTCTGGAACCTACTCCCTATGAATTCATGGCATGATGGCTGTTACAAATAAACTATGGTCTATAAAAAAATTAAAAATAAATTAAAACACGGTCCACCAGTTCTGTAAGTTTGGGACAAGCAGCTTCCTGGATCTGCATTTCTACACGTAAAATAGGGCTGATAGGAAAAGCACTTCGCTCACGAGTTGTGAGGCTTCAGTGACTAGATGCACACGAACCTTAGGACAGGACCTGGCACATGAGAAGGATTCCATAGGCTCAGTCTGGTTATTTTCGTAATTATCCAACCAGTGCTTATTGCTGCTTAAGGACAGCTTCCACATAGCCGTCTTAGGGTTGCTGGGGCCCCAGTGTGAAGCCAGGGACTCGGTTGAAGGTGCTCTCACTCAGCCCCATCACCTTCCCCTTTAGTCAGCGGAGTGGTGATTCAGCCCTCTGTGCAGCACGGCCCGCAGCGCCGCACGATGGCGCAGGAAGCCCTAGGCTGATCACCGTCTTGCACCCCGAGTTAGCCTGAAAGCAGGCCAGGCGTATGCCCAGGCACCCGAGATCCCAAGACGCTGTAGGGCTGGGGAAAGGAAAGGGGGTCGCGGCACGACAAGACCCCGTCAAGGCTGCACCTGCCTCTCTCTCCCTGTCTCTCATGTGTGTACTTTCTACAAGGAGAAGGAGGAGGAGAAGAGAAGGAAGAGAAGGAGAGGGACAAGGACAAAAGGAGAAGGGGACAGAGGAGAAGGAGGAAAAAAGGAGAAGGGGACACAGTAGGGGAAGAGAACGAAAAAGGAGGAGGAGGAGAAGAAGAAGTGGGGACCAGCAGGTGGCATGGTGGTTAAGGGTGCTGGACTTCCACATGGCTACCACAGTGCAAGTCCTGGACCCGGTGGAGGAAGAGAAGGAGAGGGACAAGGACAAAAGGAGAAGGGGACAGAGGAGAAGGAGGAAAAAAGGAGAAGGGGACACAGTAGGGGAAGAGAACGAAAAAGGAGGAGGAGGAGAAGAAGAAGTGGGGACCAGCAGGTGGCATGGTGGTTAAGGGTGCTGGACTTCCACATGGCTACCACAGTGCAAGTCCTGGACCCGGTGGCATTCATCCTCTCTCTGTCTCTCTCTCTCTCATCAAATTAAAACAAATAAATAAAGTTAAAGAAAATAATTCTTTTTTTTTGGGGGGGGGAGAGGTTTTTTCTTTTTTTTTTTTTTTTG
>NW_006160107.1:2393053-2393600 GCF_000334495.1 Tupaia belangeri chinensis | reverse complement strand
AGGAGGAGGAGGAGGAGGAAGAATAAGAAGAAAAGGAGACAAATAAAAACACCTTGCCAATCAGCCTTTCTAAGAAGAGCGATCTCAGGCCTGGTCGCACGCCCCTTTCCTGCACAGGTGCCGTGAAATGTGGAATCCAGAAGGCGAGCCCTTCCCGCTTGTTGGAGGTGTGATTTTGCCAGTTTTGTCTGTAACCACGTGAGAAGCACATGGTCGCTTGGTCCTGACGATCCTGGGAAGGCCGAGGTGTGCTCCCCTCAGTGGCAGGAACTCACGGCCAGTCCTAGGGTAATGGCACTTCGCTTGGTTTCAGCTGGATTCCTTTAATGGGAGAGAAAGTGGTTTCGGTACAGCCAGTGCCCCGGGATTCGCCCAGGGTAGGTTCACCACACTCCTCGTCTGCTACAGAAAGAAGAAACAGAGAAAGCCCTAGTCAAACTCTGAAAAATTCAGAAACTGAGGCTGGAGAAATGCACCCTTCCTATGCGGGCAGCAGCTACGGGGGTGCGCAGGCAGCCACAGGCCCCGCTCGCCCTCCTGGACGCCC
>NW_006160107.1:2382181-2392918 GCF_000334495.1 Tupaia belangeri chinensis | reverse complement strand
ATGCCGGTGGCTCACCAGGCCCACGTAGGTCACAGTCAAGGTTCTGCACACTCAAGACGCGTAGCATCGTATTTCGTTTACGTTTAAACGTGTCGATCATAAACGAGTTTATAAAAAAAGCCTAGTGGTGAAATCCAGCATATCTCAGTATTCCTCTCAGCCCCTCAGCAGCCCAAAGGCCTTTTCAGTGACCTTAAATTATTCGAAACTTTACACTCTTACACCCTGCCTTTCAAAGAAGCTCCGTTTCTCTCACCGGCGACCTTGTGATTTCTTGCTCTCTCCTCTCACACCAGTCAACAGCTACACAGTATCTTAGTTTTGCCATAGGGCGGGCGCCACCAGCCCCAAACCGCATGTCTCTGCCTGCTGGGTCACCAGGTCTGACGACATCACGCTGCAGACGGTGTTATTTTTTACACCTCGAGGCTGATAAATGAGAGGTTCGAAAAAGTCCATGGAAAATGCGCATTATGAAAGAACTGCACGGGTTTAAGAATTGTTTAGGTGGTCAGCAGGCAACCAGGTGGTTAAAGTGCTGAATTCCACATGACCAACCCAGCAGTTCAAGCCCCAGACCCGGCAGCCTGAAAATCATGTCAGGTGCATGCCTGTGAGTACCAGAATCCCAAGAGGAGAATGCAGAAGAGATTGTGGCATGGCCATCCACCCGACAGGTGATTTTGTGGTAGGCAGTTAGTCAGTCATGAGCGGGCAGCCCTAAGAGAAAAGTGAAAGTCTCATCTAGCTCCGGGTGCCAGGAGGGCGAGGCAATTTGCCATCTTTCTTCAGTGGGGCCTGAGGGAAGCACACAAGGATGATTCGTAGATTTTTCTCTTATCAAAAAGACCCGAACAAGTGTTTTTGTCAACGCCCTAATTCCCATTAAGGTGATGGACAAATTGGGCAGTCTAATTGGGGCAACCTGGCTCGCATTGGGCACCATGCACAATTAGGTGATTAAATTCCTCATTCTTTACCTGTGAGGAAGATGCACAGGTGCAGGAAAAGAGCGCATGGATTCTAATTTAAAGGAAGAACATGGGCAGCGTAGGGCCTCCCACTAATGAATATTCATGACCTCTAGTAATAAAACGATGGTTGACCAGTGCTGAGCGCGCTTGCTGTCTGGCAGTCTGCCCGCCCAACAGCCTTTTGGGTGGACTTTCTTCCTTTCCTTTCTTTCCTATTAAATCTTCTTTTCTACCTACTTCATTCGTGGTTGCAGTTTCATTTTGCACCTGACAGAGCTCTAATTTCAGTGATCTGGACCCAAAGAGCCAAGGACTTCACAATGCAGCTCGACACTTTCCCATCCGTTAATGATTTCTCACTTTCTCTCTCACTGTCTCTGTCTCTGTCTCTCTCTAGTGAGTGCATGAGCCCTAAGGCAAAAACCTTTACCCTCCCAAAAAACAAACTTTCAAAATGATAGAGTGAGTGAATGAGCATACACATGTGCTGAACATGGCTGACAGAAGAAAGACAGTGGAACAGGACAGTGTGGAATGGGGGGTGAAGAGAAGAGGATAGAGAAAGATAGCAAGAGAACAAGAGAGAGGCAGGACGGTAGTGGGAAACAGATAGGGCTTATTACCTGTTGATGGCATGTATAGTATTCTCAACTGGATTCGTCTGAGAAGTATTTCATGATGAGTAAAGTCTTTTTACAAGCAAAATGAGAAATAGTGATTGACTGTTTAAAAAAATAATTAGAATAATAATAATAATGATTGGGAAAAACATAGAAAAGATATTGAATGTTGAAGTGGGGAGATTAATGTCTCTGTACTGACTGACATGCATGGCATTCCCTTTTGAAAAAGCAATGTAATACACTGTGAAGTTATATGTAATCCAATGTGATATAAAGAAGATTATGATGATAATAAAAATATTAAAAAATTGAATGAATAAATAAAATTAAATAAACAATTACAAAAAAAAAAAAAAAAAAAAAACAGACAGACCAAATGGCATTGTCTCCGGGACGCAGTTCTCTACTCTAGAGTAACTGCAAAGACTATTGTCAAAACCACCGGGAACTGAGAGACTTCTGGAACTTCATTTGTTTTAGCGCCAAACATTCATTTCACTGACTCCTATTAGAAATGCTTTACGTGGTTCTTCTTGAACTCTGGTTTTGAACGCATACAGTACAGTGTGTGTGAGAGCATGAATAAACATGTAGATGTGACTGTGCATGTATGTTTTAAAACCTTCTTCCTGAGTTACTAGTGCTCGTCATACTAATGGGAAAAACAGTCATTTCAAGCTCAAATCCCCAAAGAAAATGTCTCCTGAGGCTGAAAAGCATTCCAGTCGCACCCTGGGCTCCGCTCCCAACACCACCACCTGTCTGCACGTGGCCTCAAATCTCGAGACCAGCCTCTACTCCCCCCCCCAAGTCATACTGTGTATTATTCCTCTCAGCGCCTCATTACAAATGACTCTTTTTTCATGTCAAGTACGGAAACAGTAACTAAAGCAGCCAAGCTCGTGCTAAGTCATACAGAAGTGTGGAAACAGTTCAGCCCCAGGAGCACACAGGAAATGCTCCCGTAGGGGTGGGGCGAGTGAAGGCCTTGTCGACAGAAGAATAACCAACTCTAAAAATTAATCATTAATAGTTAATGCAGTTTATTTCTAAGCAGAATATGAGTGATCTAGGCCCGGAGAGGAGGCACACATGCCTTTCTTGGGGTGATTACAGACAGGGGTTCCTTTTATTTGATTTTGAGAGTGACAGGCAAAATTAATGAAGAGAATTTCCATTGGTCTGGTCCAAAGAGGCTGAATAAGAGATTTCCATTGGTCTGGTCCAAAGAGGCTGACCTTATGGAAGGGGGGGCTCGTAGGTTATAGGCGGGTCCCACAATTCCTAGGTTGCTGATTGGAAGGAAAGAAGCATACATGCCTTTCTCGGGGTAATTAAGGACAAGGGTTCCTTTTATTTGATTTTAAGATTGACAGGCAAATTTAGTGAAGGGATTTCCGTTGGTCTGGCCCAAAGAGGTGGAACATGTGGAAAGGGGGCTTGTAGGTTGTAGGTGGTTTCCACAATTTCTAGGTTGGTGATTGGAAGGGAAGAGCTGTGTCCTGGGAAAAGATTCATAAAGAAAATGCTTAATCTACATGTCAAGGAAAGGGAAGTTCTGTGCCTTCGGAAGAGGTTAGCAAAAGAATATACTGTAGGGACCAGCAGTTAGCATAATGGCTATGTCGCTGGACTCCCACATAGTCGACCGCAGTTTGCATCCCGGACCCGGTGGCTTAAAACTCACGCCGGGCGTGTGTGCATGTGTGCCCAAGATCCCGAGAGGAGAATGGAGGAGAAGGGATTGCGGCATGACCATCACCCCTGGGGGGTGATTTCTCGCTTTTTGTCTTTTTGTCTCTTGTCATGGGAACGTTAGAAAAATAATATACTGTAATCAGTTGACTATACATCTGAAAGATACTATGCCAAGGACAGGATGCAGGAAGAATTTTATAAATATGGTCTGTTAATGTTTGTGGGCGTGACTCCCCCTAGGCCCTCCAGAAAGGACTTTGGAAAAATAGGAAAAAGCAGTCAGATGCCCGTCCACAGCCCGAAGTTGCCCTGCCAGCTTCACTTAGAGAGCAGACACAGAGCACGCTGCTTGGCTTTTACCGGTGGTTAGCGACGTGGGGCGACGAGGTGGAGGAAACGGAACGGTGGGCTGGTGCACGGCTCCTTTCTATGACCGGCATCCGCGGAGACGCTCTCGGCTTAGGCCGAGACCTGCGCTCTGACCTCGCTCGCTCGGCACTCTCGCCCGTAAGCCGGTCCCGCGGGGACTCTGCTGGGTGCTGCTGGGACACGGCCAGGAAAGGGAGAGGGCGAGGAGTAGGCTGCTGATGCCTCGCCCCTTCTCTCTTCAGTCCGCCTCAAGGCGGTCATGCGACTGGCCTTTCTTACCTTGTATTCCTGACGATATTCCCAACGAGCACGGATCATTCAGACCAGAAGACGTTACAGACAACCACTACCCCGAGCAGAGCATCCGTCTCGTTCCAGAGCACCCTCTCCACCCGGGAGGAAAGGAACATCCTTATCTCTGGGACACAGAGATACACGAATCTGAACAGACAGGCCTTGCTAAGTGTCCCCAGTTTACTGCCACTAGATCACACTCCCTCTGTCTAATTACGCATCTCCACGATCATCCCCTTCTTCATCAAAATGAAAATAAAAAGACGTAGATTTTCCTGATTCTTTGGAGTCTTCATTTCTGAAGGCTTTCATTTCACGTAAAACTTAACATTAAGTAGTTTTATGCTTTTCTCATTCTTTTCTGTTTTGTTGTCGTTGTTGTTGCCATAGGAGCATGCGCTCAGGGAGAAAGCAAGGAATCCATCCCCAGGGGGGTGGCCGCCCCCGTCTCTTCTCTTCCATTCTCCTCTTGGGATTTTGGGCGCACGTACAGACAGCGGCGCGCTTTCCAGCGCGAGGTCCAGGACTCGCTGCACGCTGGCCATGTGGGACCCAGCGCTTTAACCAGCCACCAGCTGGCCCTGCTGTTCTCTCCTTAACCTCGTAAGGAATCTCAAACACGAACCAGGCAGTGGATGACCAAAGAGCTCTCTTCATTTCTGCACGGGAGGAGAGGGAGGCATTTCATTTCAAAGTTCCTGAGAGTCCATACATTCTACACGCGCCATTCATGCCCTGGTCTACCCACTCTGACCTTCGCCTTTCTTTCAAAATAAGGCAGTTTGTGGATAAATTAGGGAGAGCGTCTAAGCCTACATACGCTCAGCTATAGAGAATATACTAACAGCCAAACTATCAGCTCACTGAAACATAACCGTGAAGTTCTCATGCTATCGGTACTCGATGAGACGGGAATCCCTCTAAGAATATGATACAGCAGAGCAGAGTGGGTCCGTGTTGTAAAGCGGGAACTAAGAAATTATTTATTACATTTGATTAATTAGCAGCGTCAATCAGGATAATTAAAACACACAGGAGCACACACTTTCCCTCCGAGGCCAATCCTGCAGGCCGAGGAACACCTGTGTAAGCCAAGGCCGTGCCTAGGGCTGCGGCCCCCACTTGCTCACGGGAGCAGCTCCAGCACCGGGAGCCCGGCTCTTCGAGCAGCCTTTATTCATTACCGCAATGCTGCTTTGAAATGACTCTTTTTCCCTCCAGGTTAATGCTCTCTCTGCATTTCCCTCCTTGTGCACAGTTAGTGGCTCGAAGCCGGGAGAAGGACATCTTTCAGGCCTCGGGACCTGTCGACCATGGCTGGAGACACCTTTCCAGGGCTGAGCTACTGAACAGAGAGAAAAGGGGTGGGTGAGAAATCTCAAACAAATCAATGTTCTTTTGTGAGTGTCTTTAGCCATAAATAAGTCACACTCAAAGCAGCTTTAAAGAGATACCAAGTACACAAGCTTTGAAGAACAGCATCGCAGCTCGAGAGGGTCGGCTCTCAGGTTTCTTCTTAAGAGACTACACCGACTTTTTTTTAAGTAATTTTTTGTTATTATTATTATTATTATTATTATTATTATTATTATTATTTTAATTTGACCAGAAAGAAACAAAGAGAGAGAAAAAGGGAAAGTGAGAAAGCAAGTCGCCAGATCTGGGACTTGAACTGCAGTCAGCCATGTGGAAGTCCAACACCTTAACCACTGCACCACCTGTGCTACACCAACATTTTTTTGGGAGAGGCTTTTGCTATAGGGTGTGTGAGCTCACAAGAGAGACAGAGAGACAGAAAGTGAAAAATCAGCCCCCAGCGGGGATGGCCACACCACAATCCCTTCTCCTCCATTCTGTTCTCAGGATCTTGGGCACACACGCACACACACACGCCTGGCATGAGTTTAAGCCACCGGGCCTGGGACTCAAACCACGGTTGACTACATGGGAGTCCAGTGACATAGCCATTACACTAACTGCTGGTCCCAACACCAGCTGTTGTAAAAACAAGTTTTGGTGCTAATACTTCCTGTCCACGGCCGACACCTGTACTTGTCTGTTCTTCCCCAGGAAGCCCCGTCTGTTGTGATGGGGCCTGAAGTCGGTGCTCTTACGATGCCCTATTTCTTGGTTTGGTCTGATTTATTTTTTCCTATTACATGTTTCAGCCCCAAAACTCCCTTCATTCAATCCTGCTGCCCACAACAGCCACAGGAAAAGCTCTCATAGGATTTCTATTTCTACGCCTGCTGGGAGGAGTCCCTTTCAGTGTCTAAGTTTCTCAAGAGCTGTGCGGGGCTTCCCACGCGTTCCGTAGCGAGGGTGCTCCGAGGCTTCCTGAGAGTCGGCAGTCCGCCGTCTAAGGTGAAGAGATCACACGATACGTTGGCAGTGAGAACTGCACCACAGAAGTGCAGTGACATAATTACTCCGCTGAAAAACACACGCATTTGATACGAAACCAGGCCGGCAGGTGGCGTGGTGGGTGAGGCGGCTGGATCCCACATGGCCACCTTCACAGTCGAGTCCCAGACTGGTGGCTTGAAAACCGCGCCCAGTGTGTGTGCACGTGTGTCCCAAATCCCAAGAGGTCAGCCACGTGCTCGGGGCCCGGATTTCTTGTTCTCTCGATCGGTGCAGTGGGGGACGCTGAGGCTCGTGGTCGGCTTCTCCAGGGCAGAAACAGTCCACTCACATCTCGACCTCACGTTTGTCTGCTGAGTGTAAGAGAAGGGATTACAGCCAGGCCTTCCCCCAGGGCTGATTCCTCACTTTCCTTCTACCTGTCTTTTCTCCAGTGAGTGCATGCACCCTAGAGCAAAAACTAAAAACTGAAAAGAAAAAAAAAAAATACACCATCTAACCCTTTTTTTTTGTAGAGAGATCTTTGCTATAGGGCATGTGTGCTCGCCGGAGAGGTGAGAAAAACAGAGACAGAAAGTGAGAAATCACCCCTCAAAGGGGATGGCCACACTGCAGTCCTTTCTCTTCTCTTCTCTAGGGATTTTGGGGATGTACACACATACGCCTAGTGTGAATTTTAAGCCACCAGGCTCGGGACTCGAACCACAGTCTACTACGTAGGAGTCTAGCGATGTAACCATTACGCCATCCGCGGGTCCCAACACCATCTCTTAGAGAAATGAGAGAGGTCGAGATGTGCGAGCGCTGTTTCTACACTGGAAACAGTTGACCGCCGAACCTCAGCTTCCCCCACTGCACGACCGTGAGAACAGAAACCTGAGCGTCGGGCCAGCTCCCGCGTGTCACTGTGCATCAGCAATACACATCACTGCCAGCTGGGATCGCTGCGGTGCGTTCTCGGAATCTCAGGAAGCGGCCCGGCAGGTGCCGGCAGTTAAGGCACTGGGCACCCACATGGCTGACCAAGGCCCTGGACCTGGCAGCTTGCTTTCTCACGTTCCCTTTCCTTTCCTCTCTCTGCCTCTCTCTGGTGAACACATGTGCCATATAGCAAACTGAAAAAAGCAATAATAATAACACATAAAAATTTAATGTGGCGTGACCATCCCCCATGGGGGGTGATTTCTCGCTTTCTGTCTCTATGTCTCTCTCTGTCTCTCTGGCGAGCGCACATGCCCTATAGCAAAAACCTCTCCCCAAAAAAAAAAATTTAATAAATAACATGTATGATTAAGCCACTATGCGGTATATTCTGGATGGGAAATCACATTTTGTATGCTGTGACAATGCTCAGTGAATGAATGTAAATTAATTAATTAAAAAATTTAAAAATTTAAATAATTCTTTTTTTAAAAAAAATCATGGTACAAAGTAATGATAAATGTTTAAGGTGAGGGATTTTTTTTTTTTGAGAGGTTTTTGCTATAGGGCATGTGCACTCAGCAGAAAGGCAGAGAGAGACCGAGAGACAGAGAGACAGAAATCAAGAAATCGCCCCCCAGGGGGGATGGTCACGCAGCAATCCCTTCTCCTCCATTCTCCTGTCGGGATCTTGGGCACAGGCGCACATGCCCCTGGCATGAGTTTAAGCCACCAGGTCCAGGATTCAAACTCCCACTGCATGGGAGTCAGGTGACATAGCCATTACACCGACTGCTTCTGCCAAGGCGAGGGATATTTACGATTCTCTCTTGACCATTACACAGTAAACTCATGGACTGAAAAATTGCAGTGTGTCTCTAAATATGTACAATTACTATGTGTCAAAAATTTTAAGATTTTTCTTGTGAGGATTACTGGAACATTACAAATCCAAAAACGGTCACTCGTCATACCTCACACTGGCTGTTTTGTCTTGTAGGCAGGGAGAAGGCCTGGAAGCCTTTAAAGTCATACAAGAGAATGAGTTCGGATTCCCACATGTGTTATATTCTGTTTAATTACAGCCTTGCCAGGATCACACAGGAGACTGAACACACTGTTGGAGAAATGCTTTATTTTTAAATGCTTAGGAGGACAAGCTCGCAGGAAATCTCAAGAATATATAACATTTGAGCTATGAGGGCATTCCATCTCGTGGAAGCTCATGCTTAGGAACTAACATTAGAACACTTACCAAACCTTTGAAATAAACACGAAACAGAAAGGACACACACAGACACAGGATTTCAAAAAGTTTGTGGAACGTGGAATTGAAATACGAGTTTATTTTGGTGCAAAAAAAAATTGAAATGCATGCGTAGGACTTCCATAATTGCATTTTCCATGTACACTTTGAAAATCCCCTCATAAATTCACACACATACATATACACACATATACACATTTATTCTGGGAGTCTAGATAGACTTCACATTAATGTCCAAGTAACTATCAAAAATATGTGAAATCTTCCCCTCTAAAAAGCAAACGAGGAATCAGAAGCGGTCAAGAAGACGGGAAAGCACGCCTGACTAGGTGTCAGGGCCCCGTGACCTCCTTCCCCAGCCCTCCAGTTCTGCAGAATCTTGGAGCCTACGCATGTGCTGGCACGCTTTCAGGCCGACCTGGAGGTCCTAACCCAGGGCTGGCCATGCGGCCCCCAGCACTGCAGTCCGACACACTATGCTGGACACCCCTACGCTATAAACCCCCAGTTTTTGTTCACACGAAATGTTCATGAAGCACTAATAGATCTGATTTTCTGAGAAAAAAAATAAAATAATTTTGTTGGTCAACTTGAAAATGTATGGTACTCCAAGTCTATATGCAGGGTTTGAGCCAAGCAGACAATGAGCTTTCCTGAATACGCCCTGAAGGCCACGTCACCGCGAGCTTTCACCTGTGCCCTGTACTCTTTTCTTTCATTTCATCCAGGTCATTTGAACTTGGGGGAAAATACAATCTATATGTTTTGCTTCATTTCCACACAAACCATGAGAAAAACACCACGCTGCGTGTTGGATGTGTTTTCAGAACTTGTAATAAGTGTTTGTCTTCCTCCTTCGAGCACGACAGGGAAAGGACTTAGACGTGGTGTCTGTCACCACGGCTCGCCTGCGCAGGGCGTGGGACGTGTACAGGCCCCGACAGGGAAAGTCTGAGGAACAGCAATGGAGCCCTGGGTGCACCTTGAAGTCTGCAGCATTCGAGCTCATGGACTAATGGTTGGAAAATCGAAGTGCATACGTACAACTATTCTGGCCAGTTCCTGTATACTAACCAAAGTACGTACAGAAAAGAAACAGTTTACCCATGCAAGGTGACTGACCTCAGCTTTGTGAATTATTCCTTCCACTTGAAACGAATGACGCTTTTGTTCTTGGTCAGTTTTCATTCTACTTTAAGTGGGATTTTATTTCTGGAGGGAACATGCCTACCTACCCTCGGAAGAGGTCTAGCAGGGTTCACTGCTCAAGGCACCTTAAGCATGAGAGCCTCCTGCTCCACAGCTAAGAACCTCAGTAAGAAAAACGAGGGTGCGGGAACCTTGCAGGAGCCCCACTGACCCATGGTAACCCCATCATCAGAACTTAACTAACGGTTCCACTCTTGTCTTCTTCAGAGGCTACCAGTACCTGTCCCGGGTGCAGAGTGACCTGTGCCTTTGGAATGGGGATGGCGGGGAGCAGCAGCGCTTACACACCTCGCCTGACTTACTGACAGAGTCTAACCCTCGTTCCTGGCATCTTAATAGCCTACAACGCCAGGTCACAGCATGCGGGCGGAGGAAGGAGGGGAGGAGGCAGGGCTCTGTGATCAGTGACAGCGAGTAGGCAGAGCTGTAAAAGAGGCATCAAACTAAGACCATGCAATGAATGCAGTTGCACATTTGAACTACACGTCAAAACTGAAGCTATGTAGGGACAAGCAGTTAGCGTAATGTCGCTGGACTCCCATGTAGTCGACCAAGGCTCGAGTCCCGGATCCGGTGGCTTAAAACTCACGCTGGGCGCATGTGCATGTGTGCCCAAGATCCCGAGAGGAGAATGGAGGAGAAGGGATTGTGGCGTGGCCATCCCCCTTGGGGGGTGATTTCTCTCTTTCTGTCTCTCTCTCTGTCTGTCTGGCGAGCGCATGCGCCCCATAGCAAAAAACTCTAAAAAAAAAAAAAAAACCTGAAGCTATGTATTCTGCAAAGATCCAACATCTAATTAATGGCAAGCAAAATACTACCCACTGCTCCAGACTGTTAAACTAGAACCAAAAGCTCCTTTACATACTTTAGAACAAGAAAGATCCTCCTTGGGACCAGCAATTAGCATAATGGCTATGTCACTGTACTCCCATGTAGCTGACCGTGGTTCGAGTCCTGGACCCAGTGGCTTAAACTCACGCTGGGTGCATGTGTGTGCATGCTCAAGATCCCGAGAAGA
>NW_006160107.1:2373277-2382055 GCF_000334495.1 Tupaia belangeri chinensis | reverse complement strand
AAAGAAAGAAAGAAAGAAAGAAAGAAAGAAAGAAAGAAAGAAAGAAAGAAAGAAAGAAAGAAAGAAGGAAAGAAAGAAAGAAAGAAAGAAAGAAAGAACCTCGTTGAGGTAAGGGATGAGAAGGCGGTGGGATGCAGCCTGCAGGGTCAGTGTGACTTGGAGGAGGAACTCAGGGGTCCTCACTGGGCACTGTCACCTGGTGTGAGAGTGGAGGAGCAGAGGACAGAGGAGCATGGCGAGGAAGGCTTTCAGACTGAGAAAGTGGTGTATGCTGGAAGTTTTCCAGCTCCTGGAACTCAGAGCCCCTCATAACGTCTCAGGATATGGAAGTCTCGGCCGCAGAGGCTCGGGCAGCAGGCCTCCTCTGAGTGATCTGGGGCCATCCCGAAAGGCCCAGGGTGGATTCCAGGTTGGCCCAACACTCAAGCCACATCCACGGGTGTGCCCCAATCTTGACTGACTGGATGGCTGGAGGAGGAGTCATGAAGTGGGGGCCCCTTGCCAAGGGTATCTGTCTCTTCCCCCACAATACAGAGGAAAGAAAAAAAATCTTTAAAAGAGTTATTAAAGCTTTCCAAGACCACTTTTACATGGGGTTTATCTCTTGACATCCGCCTTAACGGAAGGCCGCCATCTTTGACGGTGTTCTCGTTCAGGTCTCCACACTCAGTCGGGCAGCATGTGGCTCTGGCTGAAGTATATGAAGAAAATACAGCTCGTGCAAAATACAGTGGGAACGGGAAAGTATGCTAATAGCCTTTCCAAATAATTATGTATATTACTTTTGATGCCCTACTAAAATCTGGCAAGTGAGAGTTTCTGGAAAAAAATACAGTTTGGAAATGGAAATAAATTTATATGCTTTATTATGTGAAAACCCACTGGTCTATCTCGCACTTTGAATGGATCTCTTTTCCACGTTTGTGTGATTCAGAAAATCACACAGTGGGTCATTTGGAAAATGTAAGATCCCCTAACTTACAGATCTAAATTTTAGACATTGTGAAAAATCACATTTGTTGTATCTCAGCTAATCTTAGAATATCTTTAAGTATTGGGAAGCTGTCAATCTCACAGTGACAGATTTAAGCTTTTAAAAATTCTAATTTGGGGGGGCCAGCAAATGGTTGGCCATCGCTGGACTTCCACTTGGCCAATTACAGTTCAAGTCCTGGACCCAGTGGCTTGAAAATCATGTCAGATGCATGTTGCTACAGGCCTAAGGTCCTGGGAGGAGATTGGAGGAGAAGGGATTGTGGTGTGGTCATCTTCCCTTGGGGGGTGATTTCTAATTTTCCCTCTCACTATCTCTGTCTCTCTCTCTCTCTCTCTCTCTCTCTCTCTCCAGTGAGCACACATACCTTAAGGGGAAAATTTCTTTTAAAAATATCTAATTTGGGGGGCCAGTAGGTGGTGTGGTGGTTAAGGCACTAGAATCTCACATGGCTAACCATGGTTCAATTCCCAGATCTTCACTCGGTCCCTCGATGTGTTTAATTACATCGTCTGCAGGCAGGAGTAGCTTGACCCTCCCTCCCCAGTGCGTCCCCGCTGTGCGCCAGCAGCCCCCGCAGACACTGCCCGGAACAGGCCCCCGGCTTCCCTGCCAGGTTACTCCTGCCGGGAGCTCCTCGGGTATCTCACCGTTAGGCGCTACGCTCCAACAGTTTGAAATACTTATGTTTATCATGAGTTTCTCTATCAGCCTCTTAATTAAAAATACATTGGATTTTTTTTAGGTTTTTAGGGGTTTTGCCTGTGCTTGCCAGAGAGAGGGAAGGTGAGAAATCTCTCCCCAAGGGGATGGCCATCCCCACGATCCCTTCCCTTACATTGTTCTCTCGGGACGTGGGGAACACACGCATGCACCTGGAATGATCTTCCAGCCGCGGGATCCAGGACTCACCCTGCTGTTGGACACGTGGGAGCCCAGCACCTTAACCACCATGCCCCCTGCTGGCCTCTTAAATGTACTTTCAAGGAACTGCTGTGATGTTTCTCGTTTGGACTGTGAATATAGGGGAACGTGGCCTAGCTGGTGGCACAGTGGTTAAAGTAGCTGGATCCCACATGGCCGACTGCACGGTTTGAGTCCTAGACCTGGCAACTTGAAAACACCCCAGGGGTGTGTGTGTGCATGCCCAAATTCTGAAGGGAGAGTGAAATGGAGACGGTTGGCCCATGACCACCGTTCGTGGGGGGAGCTGTCTCACTTTTTTCTCTCTGGCAGGAGCAAACACCCTCTGTCAAATCCCAAAATACTGGGTTTTTGGGGAAGTCATGATGCACTTTTGCATAGAAAAATAGGTCATGACTTTCTTTTTGTTAAAGGTTTTTTTGAAAAAGAATATCTTATTTAACTTTTTTATTTATTCATTTATTTATTTTCATTTGACCAGAGAAGAGCAGAGTAAGAGAGAGAGAAAGTGAGAAAGCAAGTTGCCATGTCCAGGACTTAAACCTGCAGTTGGCCAGGTGAGAGTCCAGCACCCTTAACCACCATCCGCCTCCTGGCCCCTGTCATGACTTTCCAAACGACCTCATGTACGTGTATATGTGTGCATGCGTGTGTGTGTGTGTGTGTATATATATATATTCTGTATGAAACCAGACTTGCGTTTCCAGAAGGAATGATGAGGGCCACAGCATCCTGACCCTCAGGCCTTCTCCGAGAAGCAGCCTGGCCCACACGGTGTCACCTAGAAGGGACGTGCTG
The DNA here is from genome assembly GCF_000334495.1 of Tupaia belangeri chinensis. Lineage (NCBI taxonomy): Eukaryota > Metazoa > Chordata > Mammalia > Scandentia > Tupaiidae > Tupaia > Tupaia belangeri. The sequence continues at coordinate 2,379,339 of NW_006160107.1, read as the reverse complement.
GCTCTCCAGCTACACAGAAGGCACAGGTACCGCCAGTCTCAAGCTCTTGCTGGGGTGCTGGGAACGCATGGGGGTGGGAACAGGGCGCCTGGGCCCGCAGCTCAGACCTGGAACTGCCCGCTGAGCTGGCTGAGCTCCTGCTTCCAGTGGGGCAGGCGCAGTCAGTGCGGGAGGGACCCAGCGAGAGGAAAGGCCGGCGGCGCTGAGTGAGCCTGTGGTACTGTATGTCTAAACCCACTCCGCCCAGCCCCGGGCCATACCCCGTGTAGATGCTAAGGGTGTCAGCCGAGTCTCCCACGTGACCATCGCAAAGCTGCAATACACCTTTGATCAAGGTTACCTGTTTTCTGACATTCACTGAGATGTCCCCACTGAGAGGAGTTGAATCAGTATGAGCAAGAGCAATCTGCTATACTCCGAGGGGGCAGGTAGGTTTGTAGACTTCATTAAAACAAAGAAAACGGGGGCCAGCCAGTGGAGTAGTAAGTAAGGCGCTGGACTTCAATTGCTGGTCGACAGCAGTTCAAGTCCAGGATCCAGTGGCTTAAAATTCATGCCGGGAGCATGTGCATCCGTGCCCAAAATCCGAGAGGAGAATGAAGCAGAAGGGATTGAGGTGAGGCCATCCCGCTGGGGAGGGGAGGAGGGTGTCTCGCTTTCTATCTCTCTGTCTCTCTCCGGTGAGCAAATGAGACCTACAGCAAAATTTCCTAAAGAAAAAAATGAAAGAAAAAGAAAAAGACGAAAGAGAAGAAAAACGTCACAGTCAGAAGGGCAGAAATAACGCGGGCAGAAACTGCCTAACGGGTAAAAGCCTTTCCGACTTCTGCCTTGCGAGATGTCAGCGAGGACGCCCCGGGTCCTGCAGAGCAAGGCCTGAGTTCTGGACGTCCCGGGGGTCCCGCACGCAGGCCCCGGCCTCAGCAGACCTCCCAGGAGCAGCGTCTGTGCTCGTCCCCGCCTGCGGCTGGCTGGGAGACACGCTGGCGCCGTGGGAGAGGCAAACCAACCCCAGGACGGTGCAGCCAGCCGGGGGTATCCGGGCAACCAAGTCGCACTCGCCCAGGATAACGCAGGGTCGTGGGGGACAGGGAAGGCGAGATGAAGGCCCGTTTGCAAAGCCGTGTGCGGACTGGCCCAGGACTGCCCGCGCTGGCAGCGCCCATGTCTCCAGTGTGTGTATACACGGGTCCTTGGGGGGCCAGGAGGCGGTATGTATATTGGTTAAGGCACTGGATTCCCACATGGCTGACCGTGGTTCGAGTCCCAGTCCGGAGGCTTGAAACACATTGGACTTGTGTGCGTGTGTCCAAAATTCTGAGGAGAATGGAGGGGAAGGGATTGTGACATTGCTATCCGCCCTGGGGGGTGATTTCTCACTGTTTCTCTCTCTCTCTGGTGAGCCCAAATGCCCTATAGCCAAAATCGCTCAAAAAAAAAGTGTCCCTGGGCCAGCTGGTATGGACATTAAAGCAGCTAAATCCCCCACGCGGGCTTGCTGTGTGAGTCCTGGACCCGGTAGCTTGAGACTCACTCCAGGTGCACGTACATGCATGCTCAAAATCCCTACAAAAAAAAAAAAAAAAAGCATTTGTTTCACCCCCTCAAAAAAAAGAAAAAGAATTCTAATGTGAAACTATGAAGATTTTAAAAAATATTTTCATCTTATTTGTATAAGCAGATTTTTTAATTTGTTTTGAATTGATTTTGATCATTCATATTTTCCCAGAAAGCTACTTCCTTTGTTAAAGCTTTGATATAAAATAGCCTATTTTTAATGTATTTTTAAAAATTTTTCTCTCTATCTGTGGGCATCCCACCTTTCTCATTTCTAATGGTGTGTTTCTGGTTTTTCTTGATTAGCTGAATTAGTAGTGACTTATTTAAATATTCTTATTTGTTATCATTTATCATTGTCTTATGGGCAGGCCCATAGCCCAGCGGTCGAGGGACTCAGATCCTACATGGTGGACAGTTCCCATCTGGCTCTGGTGGCTCGAAATCCACACGGGGTGTATATGCACAGGTGCCATCTCCGGACAGGGCGAAGAACTGAAGGGACTGTGACATGCCCGTGCCCCACTGGAGGTGCTTCCCCGCCCCTCCCTGTCTCTCCAGTGAGCACACGTCCCCTCTGGTAATCAACAAAATAACAAGGGACCAGCGGATGGTGTAATGGTTACATCACCGGACTCCCACATAGCCGACCACGGTTTGAGTCCCGGGCCAAGCAGCATAAAACATTCCTGGCACGTGTGCATGCGCACCCGAAATTCCAAGAGGAGAATGGAGGAGAAGAGATTGTAGCTTGGCCATCTCCCCAGGAGGGGAGGATTTCTCGCTTTCTGTCTCTGTCTCTCTGGAGCATGCACAGGCCCCATAGCAAAAATCTCTCTAAAAAAAATAAAAATAACACTGATAGCAAACGTATTTTATTATGATAGTTGTGCATTTCTCCTAATTTGTGAACCCTTGGCTTTGTTCATTCTTGCCTACTGCTTCGCTCCGTAACCCCTCACTGTCCCTTTCTTTGGACAGCACGGGAGTCCTTCTCTCTCTGTCTCTCTGGAGCATGCACAGGCCCCATAGCAAAAATCTCTCTAAAAAAAATAAAAATAACACTGACAGCGAATGTATTTTATTATGATAGTTGTGCATTTCTCCTTCTAATTTGGGAACCCTTGGCTTTGTTCACTCTTGCCTACTGCTTCGCTCCGTAACCCTCGCTGTCCCTTTCTTTGGACAGCACGGGGGTCCTTCTCGCCCACACCCAGCTCCCTGTTCATTCTTGCCTACTGCTTCGCTCCGTAACCCCTCACTGTCCCTTTCTTTGGACAGCACGGGAGTCCTTCTCGCCCACACCCAGCTCCCTCCCATGAGCCGTCTCTCCTGACTGCTCAGAGCGCCCACTCGGGTTAGCGCCCCCAGGATCTCACTCATTCTTTTCCTACTTTTTCCTTTAATACAGAAAATCCATTCTTTCCGCTGGAATAGGAAATGCTTTTCTCACCATTTTTTCCTGTGGTTAGGCAGAAAGAGCGTTTCCTAATGCTTTTCAGAAAGCTGTTCAGCAGAGCACAAGCTCCCCAGAAACAGAGGGATCGGACGGGCACCTGCCTGGCCACCGTGGGGAAACAGCTCCAAGGGTACACCGGGACCTTTGTCCGCGCAGGAGGGGAAGCCATGTGGGCTGGGGAGCGAGGCGGGGACTCAGACCTTGCTGCGAGAGCTCGCGTCTCCTCATTTTAGGCACTGGCTTTAATCCCGTGTTTACTGAATTAAACTTCTGTTAATCTCCCTTTTGCACTGAAGTTGCCCAAATGCCTGAAACTGTTCATGGAAAAAATTACACAAACTCCTCACAAAGAAAACCAAGGACCTGTCCAAGGCAAATTGTTTTCATAAGGATTTAATGTAAAGCAGTTTGGCCATTGCTGAGAGGCACTAGAAAAGAAAAAAGTGAAATGGCTTTTTGTTTTAGCTACTAAACAATGTTTCCCATTTTCCATGGCAGAGGGTGCAGCTCACGGGAGAGAGAGAAAGCACCCCCAGTGGGGCGCGGTCTCGTTGCAACCCCTTCTCTTTCTCCGTCCTGTCAGAATTTGGTTTTCAGGCTTACAGGGCTGAGTTTCAAACTTGGGACCACATGGGATCCGGCCCCTTTAACCACTAGGCGACGAGGCTGGCCCTAAGAAGGAATATTCTGATAGGTCTCTAAATATGAACTTAGGATTTTCTTCGAGTCCCAGAGGGAGGGAAAACTGTTCCAAGGGGTTATACCATGGCTCATGCCCTGAACTAGCGTTCATCAAAGCCAGATAAGGAGCACTTTCGTCAGTCGGTTGGCATTTCTAAATCAGGGAAGGTTTGCAATAGTACATTGAGGTGATTCCCAAGGAACAGTTTCCAAGCTATTGTTTTATTAATCCAAGATTAAAGTGTCCCCTCGAGGCCTCTGACAAGACGGCCTTAACTGCTCCGAAAGGCCTATTACGCTCTAGACGGTGGGCAATTCTGAAGTTTCGCAAGTGCCTGGGCCCGAAGGACAGGCAGCCCAGAGAGAAGACAGACAGGACTGGATTTCTTTTGTAGGAGTTGTTCATCTGTGTTTTCTTTCTGTTTTGAATAAAGAAGAGGAAATTATTTTCCTCTGGAAAAATCTCTACGCACTCTCCAAACTCCCCTGTGATTGTAGCTGAACAAAACCATTGTCGTCCCTTTCACAAACTAAGACCTGCTGTCTCCTGTTCTGGGGCATCGAACAGCTGCCTCTGCTTCGCCGGGGCAAGGGCTGCGATTCAGGGACTAATTGAAGTAATTTCCCTGGAAACACGCAGAGTAGAACTTGTCTGGGTAAGTCACTCTGCGAGGACCAGATGAACTTTGTAGAATTGTACTTGGCCCGGTAGAATCTTGAAAAGCTTTCAGTGAAGGGGTCTGATAATGTTTTCATTGTGCATATCCACAGTTATCTGATTCTTAGTAAGTGACTGCTGAATTTATTTCAGATATAAGAAATCAGAACTTCCAAAGTTAAATGAACTGTTCACTTACTTTTTTTCAAAAGAATTATTTATTCAGTTTTATTTATCATCATTTTTCTTTTTTTGGAGAGGTTTTTGCTATAGGGTGTGTGTACCCACTAGAGAGACAGAGAGACAGAAAGCGAGAAATCACCTCCCCCAGGAGGGCTGGCCACGCCGCAATCCCTTATCTTCCGTTCTCCTCTCGGGATCTTGGGCATGCATGCACATCCGCCCAGCGTGAGTTTAAGCCATCGGGTCCAGGACTCGAACCGCGGTCAGCTTCATGGGAGTTAAGCGACACAGCCATTATACCAACTGCTGGTCCCATCATTATTATTTCTTTTCAAATCTGCTACAGAGCACATGTGCTTACCAGAAAGTGACACAGAGAGAGAAAGAGAAAGAGCAAAAGCAAACCACTGGGTCCAGGACTCGAACCACATTTGGCCACATGGGAGTCCAGTGACTTACCCACCATGCCACCTGCTAGCGCTTTTAGTTGGTGGCAAAGCAATATTAGTCCTGCAGACATTAGGGAAACGCGCTTTTCCCATGGCATCGAAATGCCGGAGTCCCACCACGAGCAGCCGTGAGGAAAGCAAACCACGGGATACAGCCTTCCACGTCGGCCTCAGGAAGACGGGCCTTCCCCCCATCACCTTCTCTCTTCTTCAGGTTCATTTAAGCCTCGTCTCGGCCCAGCTTCTTCAACCACACGGGAGGAGGACATCACTGGAGAACATACCTCGACGACGTCTCTGTGGTTTCGGCTTTTAAGCTGGACTGGAGCTTATCTGAAGAGTAATGGCAGCCAGCATTCGCTCAGTGCTTACTTCGCTGGAATTGTTCTAAGCTGTTACAGATTTCATTTCCCCCCACAGCTCTGCGAGATAAGGTACTATTGTTATCCTGTTAAAGGTTAAGAAACAAAGACTAAGAGGTCAATCGACTCTTGAAGGTCCTAAGGACAGAAAGTGGCAAAGCTGAGACCCGAACTTCGGTCTGCGCTGGGCTCCTCCTCCCGAGTAAACTCATGCTGGGCGTGTGCATGCCCAAAACCGCAGAGGAAAATGCAGGAGGAGGGATTGCAGTGTGGCCTTCCCCCAGGGGTTTCTCACTGTCCCTCTCATGGTCTCTCTCACTGTCTCTCTCTGGTGAATGACGTATGGCCAGAAACCTTACCACAAAAAAGAGAGTATAAATGAGCATATGCCACTTCTCTTCCAGACCTCCAATGACAGCCCTTTCCAAAAAACAAAGTCGAGCAGTATTTCCACTTCTCAAAAGTCATGCTGGCCCTGGCTTTTCAATAACCCTTTCACTTCTGGAGGAAAAATTCTCTGTAAGTTTCTCGTATTTCTGAATGTCTTAAATACCAGGCACCAATTGCACTTTGTTCCAGACTCTTTTTTTTTTTTTAATTTTTTTTTAATTTATTTTTTTATTTTTTGGAGAGGTTTTTGCTATAGGGCACATGTGCTCGCCAGACAGAGAGAGACAGAGAGACAAAAAGTGAGAAATCACCCCCTAGGGGGG
>NW_006160107.1:2372465-2373253 GCF_000334495.1 Tupaia belangeri chinensis | reverse complement strand
CTCCATTCTCCTCTTGGGATCTTGGGCACGCACGCACACACACCCCTGGTGTGAGTTTAAGCCACGGGGTCCAGGACTCGAACCGCGGTCAACTACATGGGAGTCCAGCGACATAGCCATTACACTAACTGCTGGTCCCCAGACTCTTTTTTAAAATATTTGTGTAGTGAAAACTTTTTAAGATGGAGTATCTCCCTCTGGAACAATGGGCATACATAAATTCCACTGCAAAAACTTTGTCTTCTAGGGCAGTGGTGGTGTGGTGGTTAAGGCACTGGATTCACATATGACTGTCCATAGTTCAAATCTCAGAACCGGCAGCTTGCTTTCTTACTTCCTCTCTCTCTCTCTGGTCAAATTAATAATGATAATAATAAATAAATTAAATAAATAATTCTAAAAAACAAGAAGTTTGAGTTTTATATTCTCAGCATTCCTTTCCTATCATAAACAATTGTGTGAGCAGGTGTCACCTGAATTGTTTTTCTTCCCTTCTTCTTCTTCTTCTCCTTCTCCTCCTCCTCCTCCTCCTCCTCCTCCTCCTCCTCCTCCTCCTCCTCCTCCTCCTCCTCCTCCTCCTCCTCCTCCTCCTCCTCCTCCTCCTCCTCCTCCTCCTCCTTCTTCTTCTTCTTCTTCTTCTTTGGAGAGATATTTGCTATGGGGCATATACGCTCACAAGAGAGACAGAGAGACAAAAAGCAAGAAATCACCCCTCAGGAGGGATGGCCACACTGCAACCTGTTCTCTTCCATTCTCCTCTCAGGATTTTGGGCATGCATGTACACACT
>NW_006160107.1:2358169-2372387 GCF_000334495.1 Tupaia belangeri chinensis | reverse complement strand
CACCTGAGCTTTGTTTTTAAAAAAGAATTATTTTATTCTATTTATTCATTCATTTATTTTAATTTGACCAGAAAGAGACACAGAGAAGGAGAGAGAAAGGGAAAGTGAGAAAGCATGTTGTCGGGTCCAGGACTCAAACCATGGCCAGCCATGTGGGAGTCCAGCGCCTTAACTACCAAGCCATCTGCTGCTCCCCTCACCTGAGGTTTTTAATGTTTCCCTGAATGAACTGGAGTTTGGGGAATTAGCACAAAAACGATGACACAGTAGCTAATGTTATTGCTATGAGAAATCATTTTTCTGGGTCTCTGACCCAGGAGAATATTGGTCTTTAACTAGCTTCCATAAAATGGTGCCAGGCTAATTTGCTAGTTTTCAAATAAAGGAAGCTCTCTGAAGCTTTATAGTTCTTAAACACTTTACTACCTATAATTCTTCCCTTGTTTATTGGACCCTAGCCACTCTGAGAAAATTAATTTCTCTGGACTCAACAAACACAGCTCGACTCGTGGCTTTTGCATTTTGTGTCCATCTGTCTCTCCCTCCCAGGTCTTTACAATGTTTGCACCATCTTTACTGGGGGTGGTAGGGTCCCTCAGTCATCGCCTAATCCGAGATGCCCGTAACTCACCTCCAGTACGCCATTCGTTATCCTCGATTTTTCTACACGGGATGAATGAAATAAATGCATTTCACTGTTTCCTCATTGTCTGTTTCTCCATTAGAATGTTCTATGAGGGCAGGAATGTGCTTCGTCTTGTCTGCAAATGCATGTCCAATGCCAAAGGAAGTCTTTAAGACAGTTTTCAACAATTATTTCTTGAATAACAAATGTCTTTAGAATATGAACTATTGAAGTTTAAGAGTAAGTCATATTGAGTAATAGCAGTGGGAATGGCAGAGTAAAGAACTCTGGAAGCCTTCCCCTCCATAAAAGCAGTGACAACAAAATGCAAAAAACCCCTCTTAGAATAACTGTGAGAACTCTGGAGACTAACCGGAAACTTGTATCAACCAGGGAATGCTTGCTCAGAAACACAGCCAAATCTTCACACAGCCAAATCCTCAAAGAAGAGCTAGTTTTGTCGTGGTCCTTCCCTTGGTCCCTCACTCAGCAGTATTCTGAAAAACCACCACCTGCATTGCTGATGTCAGCGGGAACAGACTGGGCCTCGTCCTTGACCTTTCTCGCGGCTGTCTGCAAGGGCGGAGCTTGATCTTATCTCCCTAACTTGGAACTCGCCCCAGGCACAGCTGCCACCCAGGGATCGCTGATGAAAACATTTACAGGCAAGCATTTCATTCTCTGCTACCTCAGGACATGGACAACTGTTGGGGCAAAGAATAAGCTAACCCAGGACCAGCAGGTGGCATGGTGGTTAAGGCACTGGACACTCCCAACATGGCCGGCCACAGTTCAAGTCCTGGATCTAGTAGCTTGTTTTCTCACTTTCTCTGTCTCTCTCTAGTCACAAAAAATAAATAAATAATATAAAATAAATAATTAATTTAATAATAAATAAATAAATAAATCTTTAAAAAAAAGAATAAGTTAACCCAAAGGGAACTGAGACAGTCATATTTGGGGCCAGAACTGGGCATCTACTCAGGAAAATTTTGAGAAGGTCCTGAACTATCCCCTCTGGCTAACACCGAAGCTCTGTGCAAACATAAAGGGAAAAGTTTATCTGAAAATGACAGGATGCAGTAAAACAGCACTGATAGGACAATGTGTAATTGTAAATACGTATATTAAGCAAGAAGTTCTCAAATAAATAACTTAAACATCCATCTTTAAGAAAAACTTTAAAAAGAGCCATCAGGTAGCATACAGGTTCAGGCCCTAGATTCCCACATGGCCAACTACGGTTCGAGTCCCGGACTTGGTAGTTCGAAAATCACACCAGGCACCTACGCATGTGTGCCCAAAATCCCAAGAGAAAAATGGAAGAGAAGGGATTGTGGCATGGCCATTCTCTGGGGAATGATTTCTCACTTTCCTTCTCTCTATCTTCCCCTGGTGAGCACAAATGCTCTATGGCAAATCCAAAACAAACAAAGAAATGAAACTAGAAAAATAGCACTAGCCAATAGCGTGGTGGTTAAGGTAGCTGGATCCCACATAACTGACCGTGTGGTTCATGTCCCAGTCTGGGTGGCTTGAAAAACATACAGGGCACATATACATGCATATCCAAAATTCTGACAGGAGAATGGAGGAGTGGAGTAGAAGGGATTGTGGTGTGGCCATCCCTCCTGAAGGGCGTGTGGTGTGGCTATCCTTCCTGCAGGGGGAGAGGAGTTTTCACTTTCTCTCTCTTTCTCTCTCCAGCAAGCACATATGCTCAGAACAAATATTTTAAAAAGGAAATAAAAGAAACTAGAAAAATAAACTCAAAGCAAGAAAGAAGAAAGTAATAAAGATTAGAGCAGAGGTAAATGAAATAGAGAATAAGAAACAATAGAAAAAAAGCAACAAAACCAAAAATAGGTTGTATGAAAATAACTGAGCAATTTATAGCTAGATGAACCAAGGGGAGCAAAAAGAGAATGAGAAAGCTCAGATCATTTAAGTAGAAATAAAAGTGGGGACATTAATACTGACCCTCCAGAAATAGAAAGGGAATACTATGAATAATTGTATGTCAATAAATAGATACATTAAATTAAATGGATGAGTTTCTAGAACACACAAACTACCATAACCAGCCCAAGAAGGAATAAAAAACTTGGCCATCCTCAGTGGGACAGCAGTGATGCAATGCCCTACAAAGACAAGGCCATATGGGGAGGTCCCAGGTTCATGTCACAATTTCCCTGTACATGCTAGATGCATGTCCCTGTGGGTCCGGCTGGAAGAGGTTGGGGCTGAATCATGGCATGAGGGCTCAGTTGGGGACTGCCTCTTTCTTCTCTCTCATGGAAGAAAGAAATACATAAATGTATACATAAGCATATATATAATTTGAATACTCCTATTACATGTAAACAGATTATCTCAGAAATGAAAAACTTTAGCAAAGAAAATCCAGAAGCAGATGGCTGCACTCGTGAAATCTGCCAAATGTTTAAATAAGAAGTAACACCAAACTTTCTCAAACTATTTAAAAAAAAAAAAGGATAGAATACTTTCTACCTTATGCCGTGAGGCCAATTTATTAGAAATGCTGGTGATGCCAAAGCCAACTACAGGTCAGTCTCACTTATGAATATTAGTGAAAAAAATCCTCAGGAAATCAAATCCAGTAGCATATTTCGAAAATTATATAACACAACTAAGTCAACATTATCCCAGGAATGCAAGGTTGGTTTGACATACAAAAAATAATTAATGGAGCCAGCCTCATGGCCTACTGGATAAAGGAGCTGGATCTCACATGGCTGACTACAGGTTGAATCTCAGCCCCAGTGGCTTCAAAAACACATGGGGTACATATGCATGCCCCATATCTTGAAAGTATGGAGAAATAGAGGAGAAGGGATTGCAGCATGGCCACATCCCACTGTGGTGATGGCAGGGGGGCGGAGGGTGTTTCTCTGTCCCTCTCTGACATGTACCCTCTGGCAATTAAAACAAATCAACCAATGAAATAAACTATATTAATAGAACAAAGGAAAAATTTATATGAGCATTTCCATAATTGTGGAAAAATAACTTGACAAAATACATCATTTGGGGACAAAAATATTCAAAACATTAAAAATCAAAAGAAACTTCTTCAACCTGATAAAGGAAGAACAGCTGACATATTTATAGTGAAATACTGAAAATTTTTACCCTAAGTTTAGGAACAAGAAAAGGAACTTGCTCTTTCTGTTTCTACTCAGTATCGAACTGGAATGAGGGCAATTAGAAAAAATAAAGCAATAGAATGTACCTAGGTCAAACAAGGGGAAGTAAATTTAGGTAGCTATTCACAAATGTCATTATGTTATATTTGAAAAACTGTAAGTAATATACACAGGATATGTACTCTCAAAAAGTAATCCCACAAGGCCAGCAGATGGTGTGGCAGTAAAGACGCTCAACTCCCACATGGCCGACTGCAGTTCAAGCCCCAGATCTGCAGCTTGCTTTCTTATTTTCCCTCTCTCTCTGTCTCTTTCTGTCTCCCTGATGACTATAGCAAAATTAAAAAATAATAATAAATGTTTTTTTAATTCAAAACCCTCAAAATAAAGACCAAAAATATCTTTTTTGAGCTAATAAACACAAAGTTGCAAGACATAAGATCATTTATAAAAACCAGTTGTGCTATATATGTGAGAAAGAAAAAGTCAAAAATTGAAAATAAGAAAACAATGTTATTTAGACTAGCATGAAAATGCATAAAATACTTAAGGATAAATTTAGCCAAGAAAGTGCAAGACTTTTACACTGCAACACTGCTGAAAGAAATGAAAGATCTAAATAAATGGAAATATATCCTGTGTTCATGCATTGAATGACTTATTGTTAACATGAAAATACTTCTCAAATTCATTTAGATTCAACACAATCTTTATCAAAATCTTAACAGCCTTTTCTACAAAAATGGCCAAGTTAGTTCTAAGATTTCTATGGAAATTCATGAGTCTCTAAACAGAATAGTAACCTTGAAAGAGAATAAAATTAAGGAACTCACACTTTCCCATTTTAAAATTAATTACAAAGGTACAATAATCAAGATGATATGGTACTGACATAAAGACAGATATGTAGATCAGTGGAATAGAACTGAGAATTCAACTGTATGCCTTGGAATACTTACTATCAACTGATTTTCCGCAAGAGTACCAAAACAAAGAATAGTCTTTTCTTTTTTTTTTCTTTTTCCTTTTTTTTTTTTTTTTTTGAGAGGTTTTTGCTATAGGGTACATGCACTCACCAGAAAGACAGAAAGAGACAGAGAGACAGAAAGAATCCCCCCCCCCCCAGGAGCAATGGCCATACCACAATCTCTTCTCCTCCATTCTCCTCTCGGGATCTTGGGCATGCACACACATGCACCCAGCGTGAGTTTAAGCCACCGGGTCCAAGACTCGAACTGCAGTCAACTACATGGGAGTCCAGCGACATAGCCATTACGCCAACTGCTTGTCCCAAGAACAGTCTTTTCAACAAATGGTACTGAACAACTGGAAAGTCCCATGCAAAAGAATGAAGTTGTACCTTCTAATATATAGCACACATAAAAAAATAATTCAAAATAAAAGAATTAAGTGTAAGAGTCAAAACTATAAAACCCTTTTTCTTATGTTATTTTATTTCATTTTATCACATTCAGTCACTATACATCACTAGAGCTTATAAAGTGAATTTATCCAACATGAACACGATTCACACCAGTCCAGTTGAAGATACTATACACATTATCAACAGATAATCATCCATTTCTGTGTCCCATAAATGTCTTGTCTATTTTTCTCCTTGATTCCTTTCCTCACACTCTCCCCTCCTTCTCCCACCTTTTCCCCACACTGTCTCCAATACAATAAAACTCTTAAAAAGAAACGTAAGTGTAAAACTTCAGATACTGATTAGGTAGCAACTTCTTAAAAATGACACCAAATGTCTTATACAAGCAACAACAACAAGTATAAAAGATAAATTGTGTATCATCAAAATAAAAAGCCCTTTGTGCATCATGGAACATTATTTTGAGAAGTGAAAAGACGACCTACAAAATGAGAGAAAATATTTGCAAATTATCTATTTGATAAGAGTCTAGGATCCAGATTATTAAAAACAAACAAAACAAAACTTCTTACAACTTAACAACAAAATGACAATAATTTCCACTGAGAGCCAGCAGGTGGCATGGTGGTTGGGGTGCTGGACTCCCACATGGCCAACCATAGTTTGAGTCCCAGACCTGGCAGCTTACTTTCTCCTCACTTTCCTTCTTTCTCTCTCTCTCTGGTGAATTAATAATAATAATAATAAATAATTATTTTTTAAAAATTTATTGAAATATGGGCAAAGGATCTGAATAAACTTCAAAGAGGGTATACAATTGGCCAATAAGTAAATATGTATGTGTTCGATATCATTTGGGGTCAGGGGATGATAATCAAAACCACGATGACATACTGCTTTCTACCCACTAGAATGGGTATACACACACACACACACACACACACACACACACATAAAACTGTCCCCACAGGGGAGAGTCCCAGATTCATGTCCTGGTCCTCCTAGTACACACTGTGCATGCATGTACTTGCCAATGATCTAGTCTGGCTGCAGCTAGCCGTAGACTGTGGTCTTACTTTTTGGTGGTGTCTTGATCTCTGTCTGTCTGTCTCTCTAAAGAGAAATAAATAAACTTTAAGAATAAATAAATAAAGTATGGGGGAAAGTATTCTAAAATTTAAACTTAAATATTGGGTTGTTGGGAAAATCGTGACGCATTTTTACATAGAAAAGCATAGAAAAATATGTCATGACTTTCTTGATGACCTAATACGTTGCTAGTAGAAAAGTATACAGGTATTAAGATCAGCAGGTAGTGTGGGGGTTAAGGGCGCTGGACTCGCCTATGGCCAACTGTGGGAGTGGTTTGAGTGCCGGACCTGGTGGCTTGCTTTGTCACTTTCCCTCTCTCTTTCTCACTCTGTCCCTCTCTGGTCAAATTTAAATAAATAAATAAATAAATAAAGTTAAATGAAATAATTCTTTAGAAAGAAAGAGAGAGAGAGGAGAAGAAAGAAGAAAGAGGAATGAAGGAAGGAAGAAGAAAGAAAGGAAGAAAGAAAGATAAAGGTGTGTGTGTGTATATATATATATATATATATATATATATATATATATATGTATGTATATATAGGTATAAATAGTATGGGAATTGTTGAGCATTTCTTTAGAAAATAAGTAATATGTACTACTTTCATACAATGGAATATCATGAAGCTATGCAAAGAAACATATGAAGCAACAGGAATTCTCATTCATTGTAAGGAGAATTCAAAATTGTACAAATACTTGGGAAAACAGTTTGACATTTTCTTACAAAATAAGCATATCTGTTTTTTTTTTTTGAGAGGTTTTTGCTATAAGGCGCGTGCGCTCGCCAGACAGAGACATAGAGACAGAAAGTGAGAAATCACACCCCAGGGGGGATGGTCATGCTGCAATCCCTTCTCCTCCATTCTCCTCTCAGGATCTTGGGCACGCACGCACACGCACCCAGCATGATTTCTAAGCCACCGGGTCCGAGACACGAACCGCGGTCGACTACGTGGGAGTCCAGCGACATAGCCATTATGCTAACTGATGGTTCCCAAAATAAGCATATCTTGACATAAGATCAAGTGATTGCATTCCTGGACATTCACCCAGAAAAACTGAGATGTTAGGTCCACACAAATATTTGCACATAGATATTCATAGCAAGTTTACTCATAGTTGTTAAAAACTTTGAAATAAACAAGATGCTCTTCAGTAGGTGAACAGACAAACAAACTTCAGTACACCCAGACAATAGAGTATTATTCAATACTGAAAAGACATGGAAAAGACCTAAATGCAGGTCACTAAGTAAAAGAAGTTCATCTGAAAAAGCCCACACGCTCCATGCCTCCAACGATACAATATTCTCGAAAAAAAATCAAAACTATAGACACAATAAAAGATCGGTGGTTGCCAGGGATTACAGGGGAAGGTGAGATGGATATGGATGGGTTCAAGACACACCACCCTAAAATATGGCACCCTGGCATCTGAGAAAACGGCAGAAACAGGACAGCCTTTCTCATCTTGCCCTTACAGCAGCCATAAAATCTAGGAAGCACTTTCTGGCCTTCCCCAGAGGCAGGTCTTAAGACCCTCACGTGACAGATGGCCTCCCTATACCTATAGAGAAAGAACATCCTTGTCTCTAAAGACAAAGGGTCACGGAGGAGAACCTCAACGAGGGGCTTGCTCCATTCCCCGTTTATTACCACTGGACAGGTCACTCTCGCATTTCCCCATAACTACCCACTTTCCATAAAACGCAGTATAAAAATATGCAAGTTCAAGAATTTATTTCCTTATGAAGTCTCTCATGTCACATAAAACTTACATGAAATAAATATGTATGCTTCTCTCTTGTCAATCAATCTTGTGTTACAGGGGTTTCAGACATGAGCCTAGGATGAGTAAAGGATATTTTTCCTCCCCTGCAGTGTCTGAAGCCCAAATGGAGTGGCAGAGACACCCGTTTCTCCAGAGCTGTAGATGGAATCGTGGACAAACTCTCAAAAGCTGGCAAAAGGGAAGAATTTTTACCAAAGTTGGCTGCTCAGAGCTTTGTCTGTACTGTACAGTTGAGGAAGGAAGACAAAAATCTCTCCTTCCCAATCCTTTTCTAAATTCAAATTAACAGGAGAAAACGTTTATTCGTATGTGATTATGTTTGTATCCCTTTCTCTTGTTAATCTCTTTATTCTTATAAAGGCCTCAGGTGGGGCTGGCAGGTGATGGAGTGGTTAAGGGTGCTGGACTCCCCCATGGCCAACTGTAGTTCGAGTCCTGGACCTGGAGCCTTTCTCACTTTCTTTCTCCCTCTCTTTCTCCCCTCCCCACCCCGGTCAAATTAAAATAAACAAAATAATAAAGTTTAATAAAATTTATTTTATTTTATTTTTAAAAGGCTTCATGCATTAACCTATTCTGAGTAGAGAGAAGATCTTTTCCCCTCTGCAATAGACAAAGCACAGAGCACTTGGGAGGCAGGGGAGCTGTTCCTTTGATGCTATCATGGTGGATAAATGTCACTCTACATTCGTCCAAAGCCATAAAATATTCAACGCCAAGAAGGAACCCTAATGTAAACTATAATCTTTAGGTGATTGGCTGTCTCAATGTGGGTTCCTAAATTGCAACAAGTGCACCACTGAAGTGGGGGTATTGATACTAGCGGAAGCTCTGCATCTGTGGGAGTAGGAGGTATACAAGATATCTCGGTGCTGTCTCTCAATCTTGCTGCGAGTTCTCTAGAGGGAAGCAGAGGGAGACAGGGAGAAAGGACGCTCCAACAGGATGTGGTCACAACGCAAATCTTTCCATCCCGCTGGGACTTAGGGCATGCACGTGCATGCATCTTGCATGTTTTACAAGATGCCAGGGCAAGGATTTGAACTGTGGTTGCCTCCCTTAACCCGCAGGCTAGCACACCCGCCCAAAAACAGTCTTAAATAAAAAGTACTAATATGTATTCAATTTTATCATTTCTATCCATAAATTAATCTTGAAAACATCATGCTAAGTAAAAGAAAAAATGCAAAAGGCCATACACTGTACGATCCCATTTATGAGAAATGTCCAGAACAGTGGAGATCAGGGAGCCCGAACAGACGAGTGGTTGACAGAGGTGGGGGGAAGAGCTGGGACATGCAGGGCCTCTCTTTGGGGTGACAGACATGCTCTAGAATTAGATAGTGGTGGCAATCGTACAAGATTACAAGTATAATAAAAATCACTAAGCTCTGGGATCAACACACGGTGTAGCAGTTACATTGCTGGACTCCCGCATGGCTGACTGCGGTTCAAGTCCCGGACCTGGTGGAAACCACACTGGAACAGGGCCAGCAGATGGCATAATGGTTAAATTGCTAGTCTCCCACATGGTCAACTGCGGTTCAAGTCCTGGACCTGGTGGCTTAAAACTCACAGCAGGCACGTGCGCCCAAAATCCTGAGAAGAGAATGAAGGAGAAGGAATTGCAGCATGGCCATCGCTCCAGGGGATAATTTCTCATTTTCTGTCTCTCTGGTGAGTGTATGCACCCTATGGCAAAAATCTCTCTTTAAAAAAAGACAGGAAGAAAATCATGCTGGGCCCTGAGCAGGCTCAAGATCCCAGGAAGAGAATGGAGGGGAGGGGATTGAGGCATGGCCATCCCCCTGGGGCTGATTTCTCACTTTCCTTCTCACTGTCTTTGTCTCGCTCCCTCTGGAGAGCACACACACCCTAAGGCAATAACCTCTAAAAATGTACTTTAATTTTAAAAAAAGTCACTGAACTCTATATCTATAATGGTTAAAATCACAAATTTCATAAAATTTTGAACTGTGGTCAAAAAGTTGTTACCTCAATAAGTTGTTCTAAAATAATAATTTTATTTTATTTATCATTATATGTATCTTATCAATCAGTTTATATTGAGAGAGAGGGAAAGTGAGAAAGCCAACCACCAGGTGTGGGACTCAAAGCATAGTCGGCCATGTGGGAGACCGGAGCCTTAATCGCCACACCACATGCCGGCCACTCAATGACTTAACAAAATGATTCTTTTCTGTCCCTGGAACCTAGGACAGTACCCAGGATATAGTCCTCAAATACGAATGAGTAAGTGAAGGAACGAAAGCGAAGGTGGGGCCTAGAGCAGAGACCGCGGCTCCAGACGCCGCAGTTGGTCTCGTGAGACCGGCTCAGGCAGCAGGGGCTGGCAGTGGTGCGGCAGCTGTGCACGTGGAACCCACCTGAGAAAGGCCCCAGGGTCATCTCCAGGGCTTCCCGGGCAGGCTGGGCGTTCACACGAGCCAGTGCTACGGTCGCGGCGTGAGGACCCTGTGGGGTTTCTGTCACCCTCTCAGAAGTAAATAAAGAAACCTGAAAACATTAAACACAAGCAATACTGGGTGGTGGGAAAAGTCACGATGGGTTTCCTGTTTTTCTATGCAAGATGTGTCATGATTTTGCCGAAGACCCAATAGCAGTCCCCTGTCGGAGGAGGACCCCTGATTTATGAATACTTCAGCTTGGCTGATTTCAGCCTGACAAGGAACGCGGATTTGTCCATTACTCTCTGAGCTGCCACAAGCCAGGTCCAGCACGCCCCTGGAAAAGCCACTACCTGGGAGTGGAGAGACAAGGCTGAAGCGGCGCCCCGTGAGCTTATGTCCCGGGGCAGCAGCTGCTGTCCGCCCAGGTGGGAACTGGAATGAGAAGCAGCAGACGCCCACAGCACAGGCGACTCCGGAGGAAGATGCCAGGGGTTTGCTCACGCACAGGGCCTGGGCAAAGGAACAGCCACTGCCTCTGGGGGCTGCTGCCCTGATCCGCGGGGGCACCTGCTGGCCCGCGCCCACAGCCACGCGCAGTCAGTCCAGAGGCGAGCTCTGTGCCAGCAGCAGGAACTCACTCGCAGGAGCTCTGCGGAGGCGGCTCAGGTCTCAGGACACAGCGTAATCGCCCTGCTGCGTTTCCTAACTTAATTTCAAACCGCCTGTGCTGAGTCAGAGGATTCGGGCTGTCTCTTCTACACCTGCTTGTTAGGGCTCCAGGTGGCTGGCCTTCCAGATTGCCATCTGAAGTCTTCGGAGGAAGAAGTTTAATTGCCCACGTGACTTCTTCTTGATGTATTAAATTATCAGAGGAAGTATTAATTTTAAATCTCATAACTGTCTCCAGAATCTACCAAACCTGAACAGGGACAGGTTGACTCAGAGCAGAAAGATAATGAGTTTATCCCAGGAACACTGATGGAATCAGTGGTTTGGAATGGGTCAGTCTTGGCAGTCCATCTGCAGATCTAAGCATAATAAGTGATTTATGATTGGGTCAAAAGGTAAGATGTTGGGGCCGGCAGGTGGCATGGTAGTTAGGGTACTGGACTCCCATATGCCTAGCTGCAGTTTGAGTCCCAGACCTGGTGACTTGCTTTCTCACTTTCCCTCTTTCTGTCTCTTTTCAGCAAGTGCACATGCCCTGTAGCAAAATATATATACTTTAAAATCTTAAATAAATAAAAACCCACCACAACAACCAATGGTAGAAGAGCTTTGTGCAGGCATATCATCAGGAACTTGGTCCGATAAAGACAAAACTCCGACGAACAAGACAGAGAAGGCGGAAATAAACACGAAGCTACTTGCCCATAACAAGAAAATAAACATCAGTTTTAAAAGACCACCAACACTGCAGGTTCTAAAAGCAGCAGAATTCTTCCTTAGTTATTAAAGAAGTAAACAAATTTGATGATGGCATCTGACAATGGGCTAGAACGTGAGGAAGGGCGATGATACACTGGAAGACGTGTTAATTAACGGTGTGTTAATTAACGGTGTGTCTTCCTCAGAAGGCATTGCTTTTCTGTGTTAGTGGCTTAAATAATTGAGTAACCTCTTGAGGCAGTCCGTAGAGGCTGTTTCTACCAGCAACAATGTCTAAAACAATTAGAACAAGCAGTTCTAGTGACTAGAATGGTGTGAATATAGACTTTGAAGCCACAAATTAACAGTGTTTCAACTAGGTGAGCAGAGCTGCCTAAGTGGTGGAGTTTCCTGAGCCGGCCTGCAGAAAGGCAAACCCTGTTGATTTAGAATGACGTGCAGCCATGTGGCCAAAGCCGAGGATTTCCCAGGCCGCACCCCCAACACTACCTTCTCAGAAAGTGTTCTCTGGTTAAATAAGTTTGAAAAATTATCCATTCTTTAATTGCTCTTAGTGACTGAGCATATAGCTGAGAAATTCTGCAGTATCAAAAAAATAAATAAATAAAGTATAATAGTATCCTATTGTTTACCAAATCCTTTTTATTTTTCGCTTTTGCCATCAGGAGCATGTATTCTCTGGAGAGAGGGATAGAGACACAGTGAGAGGGAAAGTGAGATGGCCACACCACAATCCTTTCTCCTCCTGGGGTCCTGGGCATGCACACACACGTACCCAGAATGACCTCCAAGCCACCAGGTCCAACACTTGAACTGCAGTTGGCCACGTGGGACTCCAGCCCTGTAACCACTATGCCACCTGCTGGCCCTCACCAAATCTTAAGATTAAAAAAGTTTTTTAGTATATCTCAAAATATATCAATAATTTGGGAAACAGATATAAGATCTCTCTCAAGGTATTCATAATGGTTATGTTTTTCTTTTTTCTTTTAATTGTTTATATAGAGAGAAATAGAGCATGTGGTACTCGCTGGAAAGAGAGAAACAGAGACAGAAAGGAGAAAAATCACCCCCCAGGGAGGATGGCCACACCGCAATCCCTTGTCCTTCATTCTCTCAGGATCTTGGGTACGTACACACACGTGCCTGGTATGAGTTTAAGCTGCTGGATCCAGGACTCGAACCACAGGTGACTACGGGGAAGTCTAGCAATGTAATCATTATGCCATCTGCTGGTCCCAGTTAGGATTTCCTGATCAGAAAACTGGTTGGGCATACGCCATGGTTAAGTCAGGGAGGGAACGTGTCAGTAAGAGGACTGAGCATGCTTTGAACGCAGTGCCCCCGCTCATGCCCAGGGCAGATGGGAAGTGCTGAGCCGGTGAGTGACCTGGTCCTCCAGCGAGGCACGGAAGTGCAGGACCCCGTGGGCAATCTCGTGGCTCCACACGTGCTCTGGTGTGTATTTCCTGTGGGCCTCGGCCACGGAGACGCTCCAGCCCGCAGTGCAGGTCAGCGCGGCACAGGACAGCTCTTTCTGGAAAGGACCAGGTAGCAAACGCTCTGGCTCGTGGGCCAGGCAGCTTCACTGCAACGCCGGCTCTACCAGCGGCCGTCGGGAACGTGGAGGCCAGCGCGGCTGTGTGCTGCTGACACGCCAGCCATCGACCAACAGGCCGTGGCCCGGTTTGGCCGGGAGGTCTTTGTGGCCGACCCTAATAGAGAGCAGAGCGTTAGTCTCCATGGTAGGAGACCACTCCGCCTGGAATGCCAGCGTAACCCACCTTGTTCTCCGCTCCTCTTATTATATAAAATTCAAGAATTCATGTCATGAGAGGGAGAGCCCTCCACAGGGTCTTGCCGTGCTGTGATCCTTCCCTCTCCTCAGCCTTCTGCCCGGCCAAGACCACAGGCGTGCACGGGCACACCCCGCGGCCCAGCCCGACCCTGGACTCAGACCCAGGCGTCCCTGTGGCCCCAGTACCGTGCCGGGATGCTCTGTACCTGCTCCACGGGGACCAAGCCTTGTTTACTCTCTTTTTTAAAAAATAATTATTTATTTATTATCATTTTAATTTGTTACAGGGCACACGTGCTCACCAGAGAGAGGGCAAGTGAGCAAGCTGCCAGGTCCAGGACTTGAACCATGGTCAGCCATGTGGGAGTCCAGTACCTTAACCAGCATGCCACCTGCCAGCCCTTGTTTACTCTTTTAATCACACTTAGTGCAGTGGCCTGCTGGATGGATCCTTAAAGTGTTAGCAGATGTCAATAAAGTGTAGGCCTTGATGCCGGCTGGCTGCTACATGTGGCCAGGAACATACAAGGGCTTGGGAGTTCTATGATCCGAAAGGGG
>NW_006160107.1:2355860-2358085 GCF_000334495.1 Tupaia belangeri chinensis | reverse complement strand
CTTAGACTGCCCTTTGTCTGCCATAGAGAAGTCTATGCATATACATAAGCAGTACATAATAGAAACAAGGCCTCGTCTTTCTGATAAACAACAGTCATTCTTTCCTAAGGACCAGGCCACCCACTGCATACCCTTCAGATTTCCTAACTGCGGGCCCGGCAGGTGGTGTGGTGGTTGAGGTGCTGGACTGCCACAGGGCAGACCATGGTTCAAGCCTTGGACCGGGCAGCTTGCTTTCTTACTTTCTCCCTCTCTGGTGAGTGCACATGCCCTATAGCAAATTTAAAATAATAATTAAAATGGTAGGACCAGTAGTTGGTGGAAGGCTATGTTGATGGACTCCATGTAATCAACCGCAGTTCAAGTTCCAGACCCAGTGGCTTAAACTCACGCCGGGCACGTGTGCGTGCATGTTTAAGATCCCGAGAGGAGAATGGAGGAGAAGGGATTGTGGCGTGGCCATCCCCCTTGGGGGGTGATTTCCCGCTTTCTGTCTCTCTCTCTCTTTCTGATGAGTGCATGTGCTCTATTTCAAAAAACTCTCAAAAAAAAAAGGCAAAAAATAAATAAAAAATAAAATAATTAAAATGATAAAACTAAAATAAACAATTCTTTAAAAAATGCAATAACTGCTGTCTGCAGGGCGCTCGATGACGTCATACATGGCGCTGGGTAATAGGGAGCTTTCTTTGATTCAGGACCTCTATCTAAAAGTGACGCTTCCCTCAGGATACAGATTGTACCCCAGGGGCGGGAGAGAACACGTGAGAATAAAGAGATCACAGGCCAGAGACGGCGAGATCTTTGAGACAAGGCACGCAGCAAAAGCCATTTCTGGGATTTACCGCACAAAGTTGGCAACCACATTTTATCGATTCAGGCTCTGGCGAAGGCCGCAGTTCAAACACACATGGAATGCTTTCAAACACCTCAGGCGGTGTATCCCGGAGCGTGCCCCTGGACCGCGTGCATTGCAACCACCTCGGCCCGTGTGCAAACACAGCCTGGGCTCCGCTGCAGGCCATTAACCTGCGCCTCTGGGTGGGGCAAGGAAGCTTTTCAACCAAGACCGCGAGATAATTCCAACGGACACTCTCATTTGAGAACATCAGACTCAGGATTCCGGGGGAAGGGGTGGTGAGACCCTGCATTGTCCTATCACGGGACATCACAGAGCCAGAGTGCCCTGAGCCATGGCAGAGAGAGAAGGCGCCAGGCTATACGGAAGTAGAAACAATGCCCTTTGCCACCTTAACTAGACACTTCTTAGGGTATTTGTTTTGTAGATTTATTTTCTGAAGCTTATTTATTTATTGAGAGAGAAGTACCATTGAGAAGGTCTCACCCATCTTTGCTACCTGTAGGCCTTCCAGCCGGCCTGGATAATGGTCACGTCCCACCTGCTCAGGTCAACCTGGGGTCCAAACCCAGGGCCTCCCACATGGCTTCCCTGTCGTCGATGGCCTGCACGCCACGGCTGGGGCTCGAAAGCCCTCACTGAATGTCTGTACACACATCCCTGCATGTACAAGAAGAGGCTGACGTTTGCGAAAGAATGGAATTAAAGTATAAGTGTGTTTTGGTACAAAAAATTTTGAAATCCATTCGTGGGTGTCTGTAAAACCCATTTTCAGTAAACTTTCTGAAGACCCTCCCATACATGTGAAGTATTAATTAAACAAATGCTATGCCTAGGTTCCCACCCTGCAAAATGCATGTAATTTTCAGTTTTGAATTTGGACACTCCTAATAATTCCTTTGTCATCTTCAAAAAGTCATCAACCAATACAAATAAATTATTCCCACTATTGTTATACAGACAGTCTTCAAAACAAAAAAGTCATCAACCAATACAAATAAATTATTGCCACTATTATAATACAAACGGGCTTCAAAACGTCTCTGGAAAATGGAAGAAAAGTATGAGTTTATTTTGACTAAAAAAAAAAATGAAATCCATGCATACATTTTTCATAAGACACATTTCGGAGAACATTTGAAGAATCCTCGTGCCCAGATGCCAGACTTAGAGGTGGTGGCCAGGTGCCGAGGACAGGCATGTCTGCACAAGGCTGATCTCCCTGCAGGGCAGCTGCTGGCCCTGTGTGGCTGGGCCTACATGGCCATGCTCCAGGAGAGGACCCCAGAGCCCTGTCGCTCTCCAGTGAGGCCCGAGTCAGAGCAGACCGGCAGCTGGGCGGGAGGGGCGGCTGGCAGGCGACTGT
>NW_006160107.1:2351626-2355828 GCF_000334495.1 Tupaia belangeri chinensis | reverse complement strand
CACCCCCTGCTGTAAGTCTGGTTAGCTGCAGCCCCCCAGCGACAGGAGGAAGCCACTGGTCCTACAGAAAGCTGACCCGAGGTGCAGCCCCTCCTTGAGAGTAGGGGGAGCCCCTCTTCCCGAGAGCCTGATGCCTAGAGAGAGTGTGTTTTAAGCCCCACTCCCAGCCGCTCTTAAGCCAACCAGAGACTTCCCGTGGGGCAGATGACTGCGCATGAAACGCTGTCAAGCAAGGGCTACCGTGCCGCAGCGTTAGACAGCTCAGAGCACGTGCCTGTATGCTCAGACACGCAGCACACGCACACACATGCAGTCCTTGAGGGGCGTCATGCATGTGTATGTTCTGAAGACCCTCCCAACATAACCATGTATTGTTTTCTACATTTCCACCTCTTTGTGTTTTAAATAGATTATGTTGAGGCAAAAATTAGGCTTGGTTGTCCAAATTGCCGACTGTCAGGCCGACTGTCCTGTCAACAGGAAGGGGCGTCATCCCAAGGTCAAAAGGCCAAAATGGGGACCAGCAGATGGCGTAATGGTTATGTTACTGGACTCCCACATAGCTGGCTGCAGTTTGAGTCCCGGACTTGGTGGCTTAAAATTCATGCCAGACACATGTGTGTGGGGTGTGTGTGTGTGTGTGTGTATGTGTGTGCCCAAAATCCTGAGAGGAGAACGGAGGAGAAGGGATTGCGGTGTGGCCATCCCTTCTGGGAGGGGATTTCTGGCTTTCTATCTCTCTGTCTCTGTCTGGTGAGCGCATGCGCCTGATAGCGTAGACCCCTCTACAAAATAAAAGCTCAGCTCTCCACTCGGGTACTGCGTGCCACGACCTGGCCGGTCCCCATTGCTCAGTTTCCTCATTGGGAAACGGGATGAAAGCATACGTGATAAGCATTAATTAATGTTCGTGAAGTATTTTGAAATGCACCTGCTGAAGGAGACAGTATTGTTTTTCTCAGCACGGGCACAAGAGCGCTTGGCACCCCTCCGGCTAAACTGTGCTGAGTTAATTACCTGAAAGACGTGACACTGTGGTATCAAATCTATTCTGTACTTTCCTGCCCCGGGCAGATTAGCAGGTAGTGTTTTCCAGTGAGTCACCCGGAGAAGTGAGGAGACAAACTGGGCCGGAGGACGTGCCTGGTTCACAGGGGCTCCGTCTGCCTACCACCGCGTTGTAAACGTGTGATAAAGGCTCGCTTATAAAGGCAGCGTGCGCCGACCCCCGCGAGCACGAACCTTATAAAGATAAGCTGTGTACCTATCATTCTTGTATCCTAAAGCGGCAACTTGCCAGTTTTCCAGTATTTCTGCAAAGTCCCAGACAAGCTCACGTTCGATACAACTTTCCGAGTGTGGCAGCTTTCTAAGAGAGGTGAAGGGGCAGCCTGGCCTGGTGGTAAAGGCAGCTGCATCCCACATGGCCCATCCCGAGAGGCAGGTCCTGACCCGGCCCCTGAGAAACACGCCGGGCACGTGTGCATGCCCCGAGTCCTGGAAGAGAAATGCAGGGAGAGGAGGCTGTCACGGCCATTCCCGGGGAGCTTCTCACCTTCTCTCTCTTGCTCTCGCTTCCGAGTCTGCTTTTCCTGGTAAGCACGTGCACCCTCTGGCAAATATGTTTTTAAAAATAAAAAAGAGAGGCAAAAAGAATGAATGCATTGTAGGTTTTAAGTAAGACTGTTTATCACTTGTGAACCAGAGTTTTAGACAAACCAACCAGAATTTGGGGAGTATGACAAAGAACTCAAAGAGAAAACAGTCTGGCCTCAGGCGCCTGATGGTGGCATGACAGTAGGACATGATGCCCTGGATGCTGCCCACATAGGAAAGTTCTGGGTTCACACCTGGAGACCCCCCTGAGTGTGCCCTGCAGTGTGTGCCCGTGGTCGGAGGACGCTGAGGCGGGGAGTGGACAGTGGTGTCAGGGCCCTGGGGAGCTATCTCTCTCTCTTTTGTCTGTCTTCCCTACTTAGGGAAGGATTCTTTTTAATTTAAAAAAAAAAAAAAAAAAGATCTGGGATAGGAAGAACAAGAGTTATCCTTCAGACCTGCAATAAATCAAATCAGTTACCTTTCCAATTAAATTTGATTGAAGAGCAAATTTTGAGACTAAAATGCTTTAGCACAAACACTCACCAGTTCAAATAGCATTTGCAGTTTTCCTTGCAGAAGGTGGGCCGATATCTTTAAGAGTTTTAGAGTTCAGGGATGAGCAGTTGGCTAATGGCTATGTAGCTGAACTCCCCTGTAGTCAGCCGCAGTTCGAGTCCCAGACCCGGCGGTTTAAACTCACGTCGTGTGCATGTGTGTGTGCCCAAGATCCTGAGAGGAGAATGGAGGAGAAGGGATTGCCACATGGCCATCCCCCCTGGGGGTGATTTCTTGCTTTCTGTCTCTCTCTTTCTGCCTTTCTGGCGAGCACACATGCCCAATAGCAAAAACCTCCCTTCCTCCCCGACACCCTCCCCACAAAAAAAAAAGAGTTTTGGAGTTCAGAGGAGCCTGGAGTTTTTTGCTTGTTTGTTTGTTTGTAAAATAAGAAGGCTGATTTAGATGTAAACAGGTAAGGAGAATGTAAGCAGAGAACAGCTCGGTCATCTTAGCCCTGCCTAGGACATTGGTTCTCAAAGTGAGGCCCCAGGCCAGCCGCATCAACAGCACGTGAAAACTGATAGAAATGCAAGTTGTCAGGTCCTATCCCAGACCTGTTGAATCAGAAACTGGGTGTGGGGGAGTGGGGCCCAGAACTGCCTATTCACAAGCCCTCTTGGTGATTCTAATGCTTTTTGTTTTTGTTTGTTTTTTTTTTTTTTGAGAGCTTTTTGCCATAGGGCGCATTCGCTTGCCAGACAGACAGAGAGAGACAGAGAGACAGAAAGTGAGAAATCACCCCCCAGGGGGGATGGCCACGCCGCAATCCCTTCTCCTCCATTCTCCTTTCGGGATCCTGGGCACGCACGCACACGCGCCCGGCGTGAGTTTCTAGCCACCGGGTCCAGGACTTGAACCACATTCTACTACATGGAAATCCAGTGACATAACTGTTATGCCATCTGCTGATCCCTGCATCTCTATTTGTAAATGGCAAGTTTAAGTTTGTTCAGCGTAGTTGTCTTTCCCCGCACTTGTAACTCCTACAACAGTGCCTCTGTATTCCTCCGATTGGATACATTAATGTTGCATTCGTATTTGCGCTTGCTCAGTCTCATCCTTATTCCAGGCTGAAAGCGGCTTGCTGGGTGAGCTCCCTGAAGTTACTGATATGTCTGTGACACCATGTGTTCAGTCATTAAAGGGGGAACTACCAGGGTCTGTGTCAACAGTGAACATCAGCTCATGACTTGAGTGCTGGACTCCTTACAAAAGTAGACTTCTAGGCAAAGCGGCCCCTGGACTTCCCAAAGACAAAGTGGTAACCACTGGCCGGTCTCCCACCCCGACCCCAACGAGGAGAGCACCTGCTTCACAGAGGACAGCTCTGCAGTAACTGACCCCCGTACTGTCACCTGAGTGGAGGGGGAGGACGTCACCTGTCCCTCCAGGCCACAAGCCAGACAAGCTTGTCTTGAGTCCCAGTTCCACCACTTCTCGCCTCTGCAGCCCTGGAAGTTTCTTTACCCCACAGGACCTCAATTTTCCTATCTATTGAAACAGCTTCCCCCATCATCCTAACTTCCTTCAGAGCCTTCACATCATCTTCAA
Organism: Tupaia belangeri chinensis; assembly: GCF_000334495.1. NCBI lineage: Eukaryota > Metazoa > Chordata > Mammalia > Scandentia > Tupaiidae > Tupaia > Tupaia belangeri. Next base: position 2,352,120 of record NW_006160107.1, on the reverse strand, counting down.
GAACTGAAATTTCCTTTCAAGCAGTAACCAAGGCTCTGGAAAACTTACCCGGTCTACCTGTCCATCCTGTGGGTCCTTTCCGCTCAGCCTCAGGGGACAGGCAAAGCAGCTTCCCGCTTCCTGGGTACGTGATGCTCCTCTGAGCTTCTTCTCCAAACCGTCAACCTGAAAAACTCCTAATTCAGAAAAAGAAACAGAAACCTCATCCTCTAGGCGAGCCCGCTCTGAACTCCTCCAGGCGGTCCCACCTCCACCTGCGGGCCGCGCACCTGCCTTTCAGGACCAATTACTCTCAACCACAATTATTTATCCTTGCTTTGTTTGTTTAGCTCTTCCACCTGAGCCTGAGCTCCGGGAGAGCAGTGACTTGGCCTCCCTTCAGGGTCCTTCCCCACCCCCACCGGAACCTCAGGCAGCTGCTGGTGCAGCCAGAAGCACGCTGCCTAGAGCTCCTCCAGCTCGCTCTGCGCAAATGTCCGCCTCACGTCGAGGCA
>NW_006160107.1:2340822-2351598 GCF_000334495.1 Tupaia belangeri chinensis | reverse complement strand
CCAGCCTGCAGGTGACATGGTAGTTAGGGTGCTGGACTCCCACATGGTCAACTGTGGTTCAAGTCCTGAACCTGACGGCTTGCTTTCTCACTTTCCCTCTCTCTATAGTCAAATTTTTTAAATGATAATAAATAAAATTAAATAATTCATTTTTAAAAAATCACATGAATTAACTAATGTGTAGCTTGGACTCCTTCCTTCCTTGACCTCCCTTGACTAGGCTCCTTAACCTTTTCTCTTTTCTCATCTAAGTTTATACCTTTTTTTTTTTGGAGAAGTTTTTGCTATAGGGCACATGCACTTGCCAGACAGACAGAGACAGAGAGACAGAAAGCAGGAAATCACCCCCCAGGGGGGATGGCCACACCGCAATCCTCCATTCTCCTCTTGGGATCTTGGGCATGCACGCACACGCGCCCGGCGTGAGTTTAAGCCACCGGGTCCGAGACTCAAACCGCCATCGACTACGTGGGAGTCCAGCTACATAGCCATTATGCTAACTGCTGGTCCCTTTTTTTTATAATTTACACTTTAGTTATTTTGTTTATTGATCATGGTTGTCTCCTCATCTGGAGCATAGGCCTCACGAGAACGAGGTCTTTGACAGTCACGCACTCATACAACACAAGCTCCGGGAGAGCACTCGGCCGGGACGGGTGCTGAGGAACTCTTGTGGACTAAGAGAACGAGGCAGTCTTTGCGTCTCAAAGGTCCTCAATAAATGCTGATTGGTTTCATAAATGATTGTCCCAAAGTTTTTATGCACAGGAAAGAAAAGGAATCTAATTAAATCCACCAGGAGAACTCGATTATGGTTTTATTTCCTTTCTTTTTCTGTGTGTCTGGCGAGCGCACGCGCCCTATAGCAAAAAACCTCTCAAAAAAATTTTTTTTTGACTTATATATGTGTTATAATTAAAGTGTGCTTCCAGTAAAGATGTAATATTTAGGTCTTATAGTTTTATCCAGTTTAGCGCACGTTGCCTTTTGCATGGAACATTTAGACTAACTTCATTTAATCTAACTACTGAGATGCTTGGGTTTAATGTTTTTTAATATTCCCTTTACTCCTTAGTTCCTTCTTTTCTGACTTCTTTTGAGTAATCGCTCTATCTATCTATCATCTATTTATCTATCTTTGGGTTAAATATGTGTTGTGTTTTATTTTATCTCTTGGATCTTTTAAAATTTTTATATCTTAGTAGTTTTTATAAAAGTTATAATATTGGAACCAGCAGTTAGTGTAATTGCTATGTCGCTGGACTCCCATGTAGTCAACCACGTTTCACGTCCAGGACCTGGTGGCTTAAAAGTCAGGCCGGGCGCGTGTGCATGTGTGCCCAAGATCCCGAGAGGAGAATGGAGAGGAAGGGATTGCGGCGTGACCATCCCCCCTGGGGGGTGATTTCTCGCTTTCTGTCTCTATGTCTCTCTCTGTCTGTAGACAGAGAGTGCACGCGCCCTACAGTGAAAATCTCTCAAAACAAACAAACAAACAAACAAAAAACAACCAGAATCCTGAGTCCAGGGGAGAAACAGTCAGTGTCACCCCTAATCCTTTCTTTTTTCCTTTTAGTTACCAGAGGGTGTGTGTACCCACCAGAGAGAGAGACAAGAGGTGGGAAGGGAGAGAGCACCTCTCAGAGGGGCGTGGTCGTGCCATAGCCCCTTCTCCTCCTTCTCTGTCCTGTTGAGATGTAGAGCATGCACACTCATGCCTGGCATGTTTTTCAAACATTTTTAAGCTGTGAGGGTGGGGATTTGAATGACAGTTAGCCATGTGGGTCTGGCTCCTGTGGCCACGGGGCTCCAGAGGCGGCTTTCACCCCGTTTCGTAGAATGTGGAACTGTTCCTCCAGAGCTAGCCCAGCTTCTAGGTACCTCGGGGAGTAGAGGACAGGGAGCAACCATCTGCTTTCCCGGACTGCACTTCTCCATCACGACACATGTCAAACACCAGCAGCAAACCCTAAATCACCGCGTCGTCGTAAAAGCCATGGCACAGTTTTCTGGTTTCTGTGTAAGACTCTGTCATGACTTTTCTAACAACCCAGTAAGTAAGTGTCTTTATCACTCTTTCTTTCACTCACTCACTCACTCCTTCAGGGCTGTTTACAGATGCTTTCCCCCTGCTAGCATGAGACCTGACTCAGCCGGCGTGCTCAGGGACTGGGATGACCCCCACAGGAGCACACGCGGGGGCTAGGGCTCTGCAGGGCGTCAGCAGGGTGTGCCCAGAGCTAGTAACCAAGCCTGGGGCGCACGATTAGAGTAAGGTGGAACTGCTCATCACGACTGCCGGGTTGGTGTGACGGTGTCCTAAGAGCCTGCTTTGCTTCTCAGCCAGACCGCAGGCTCTCCGACGCAAAGGGTGCAAGGCTCCATGCCCAAACTCTACGCAGCCTGCCTAGGCCAACCGCGCCTTCCTTCATTAACTCCAGACCGCAGGCTCTCCGACGCAAAGGGTGCCAGGCTCCACGCCCAAGCTCTACGCAGCCTGCCTAGGCCGACCGCGCCTTCCTTCATTAACGGGCACTTACTAGCCGACTTCAGCTGACCTTTCACATGTTCAGGAGACAGCGAGAAAAACGGTTGCCCTTTTATTCTAACACACCTTTTCCCCAGTTCTCAACCTAGAGGGAAATATTCTTAATTCTTCTTTTATAATTTGCCATAGGACACATACACTCATTGGAGAGTCAGAGAAAGTGAGGACGCACTTCTGGGAGACAGCCACGCTGCAAGCCTGTCCCTCCTCTTCTCCATTCTCCTCGTGAGTGAGTACTACACACATATGCCGGAGTGTGGGGGCTTCTCAAGCCGCCAAGTCCAGGCCTTGAACCATGGAGTCAGCCGTGTGGGATCCAGACTTCCCAGCCACCACACCACTGGCTGGCCCACCCCTGATTTATTTTTCAATATGTATTAATATTATTATTGTTGTTGTTGACTGACAAAATACAGTTGTATACATTTTCAGGTACAAATGATGTTTTGATGTATGTACATACCATGGCATCATCAAATCAAGTTACTTATCATTTCCAACACCTTGATGAGCAATATATACATATGTAAATATTTAAATATACATGTATATGTGAGACATTTCGAATTACTCTCCTAGCTATTTCAAAATATATATTATTATTGACTACACTACAGAATCACGCAGAGATTCTACTGTGCAATGTATCTCAAAATCTAGTCCTGTTGGGGACTAGCAGGTGGCATGGTGGTTAAGGAGCTGGACTCCCACGTGGCCAATCACAGTTTGAGTCCCAGACCAGGCAGCTTGAAAATCATGCTGGCATGTGTGTGTGCATGCCCAGAATCCTAAGAAGAGAATGGAAGAGAAAGGATTGCAGTATGTCCCTACCCCTGGCAGTGTGTGTGTGTGTGTGTGTGTGTGTGTGTGTGTGTGTGTGATTTTTCACCTTCTCTCTCTCTGTCTTTCTGTGTCTCCCCAAGGAGCACATGCACCCTATAGTAAAAGTCTCTAAAAAAGAAAAATAGATGAATCCTGTCTATCTGAAACTTTGTGCTCACTGCTCAACAATGCCCCTTTCTCTCCCCTCCAGCCCCCACCATTCCACTGTCTCCTTCCGGAGCTCAGTGTCCTTGGCATCAGCAGGTGGGGGACACCAGACAGGCCCTTGTGGCTTTTCCCACTTAGTGGAAAGTCCCCCAAATACATTCCTGGTCTTATAAATGACAGGCTTTCTCCCTTCATAAAGACCGAATCGTATTCCATTGTATGCCTCTTGAAAAACAAAAGGAGATTTCTAACATCTCTTATTTTATGAATGCTATAAATTTTTAAATAAAATATCACATCTAATGACATTTTTTAAATTCTTAATTTTTTAGCCTTATCATTACAGGCTAATGTTGCTTCTCACAGCAAAAATAGAACTTTCATTACTTTTATTTTTATATGTGGCTAGTTTTTAAGAGTGTTGAATAAATTGAATAGTTAGGAATATGCTCCAAACGAAATAAAAACTTCTAAGCTTCGGGGACAGCGGACCTTAACTGCAGTTGACACAAGGAAACCCAGTAGCTTTCTGGGACTACTCTTCCACAGAGCAGGTTCACTTGCACTTGTGGCTGACGTCTTATGAAAAGGCACAGGAATCTTGGCATCTCTGGGACTACTCTTCCACAGAACAGGTTCACTTGCACTTGTGGCTGACGTCTTATGAAAAGGCCCAGGAATCTTGGCGTCTCTTGACGATGTTTTTAAGATGCGCTTACAGAAAAGAGAAGAGAAGAGCAAAGCCCGAGAAGCAGCACAACACGACCACTGCGTAGTCCTTTTTTTCTTTCCTGAGAATAAAGACAAAACAATTGGGATCCACTGGAAAGAAAAACTGCCTCATACTGTTCATTCATGAGTTTTCAGCTGTAATTAAGCATCTCATGATCCAGATGGCTAAGTATTCAAAATTAGTACATTTCAGCTCCACTGAAATAGCTCGTTTTGAAATGTTCAAAATACGATCCAGTGGTGCTTAACAACTGAGCAAGGAGGTCTTTAAAAACCCTGCAAGGTGTAGTAGAATACGTGCCTCACAGAGAAATTCAGTTTGTTAGTACTTACTTAGCTTTTTTCTTTCTTTCCTATGGAATTATATGGTAAAAATCCTTTAAACCAGATCTGTCTATACTGACAAGTATAGACAGCCCACTGCAGCAGGATGAGCTCCTAACTCCACTGCGTCCTCTCCTGAAACTCCGTCCTCGGCCAGGTGACCATGGTCTTTCACCTTCTAGAAACAGAGCGCACCTCCTCGAAGGCTGACTTTGGGTTGAGTCATGATTGTTTCGGGCAGCCCGCTGTGGACAGCAGCAACAGCCTCAGTGCCAGTCCTAACCCTCGGTTCTAGTCCCGGGTCTCGGTGTTAGTCCTAGGTCTCAGTGCTAGTCCTAGGTCTCGGTGCTAGTCCTAGGTCTGGGTGCTCGTCCTAGGTCTGGGTGCTAGTCCTAGGTCTGGGTGCTAGTCCTAGGTCTCAGTGCTAGTCCTGGGTCTCAGTGCTAGTCCTAGGTCTTGGTGCTAGTCCTAGGTCTGGGTGCTAGCCCTAGGTCTCAGTGCTAGTCCCAGGTCTCGGTACTAGTCCCAAATCTTGGTGCTTGTCCCAGGTTTCAGTGCTTGTCCCGGGTCTGGGTGATTGTCCTAGGTCTGGGTGCTTGTCCTAGGTCTCGGTGCTAGTCCTAGGTCTGGGTGCTAGTCCTAGGTCTGGGTGCTTGTCCTAGGTCTGGGTGCTAGTCCTAGGCTTCAGTGCTAGTCCTGGACCTGGGTTCTTGTCCTGGGTCTGGGTGCTAGTCCTAGGTCTCAGTGCTAGTCCTAGGTCTGGGTGCTAGTCCTGGGTCTCAGTGCTAGTCCTAGGTCTGGGTGCTTGTCCTAGGCCTCCGGGCTAGTCCCAGGTCTCAGTGCTAGTCCCGTGTCTCGGTGCTAGTCCCAAATCTTGGTGCTTGTCCCGGGTCTCAGTGCTTGTCCCGGGTCTGGGTGCTCGTCCTCGGTCTCGGTGCTAGTCCTAGATCTGGGTGCTTGTCCTAGGTCTGGGTGCTCGTCCTAGGTCTGGGTGCTCATCCTAGGTCTGGGTGCTAGTCCTAGGTCTGGGTGCTCGTCCTAGGTCTGGGTGCTAGTCCTGGGTCTCAGTGCTAGTCCTAGGCCTTGGTGCTAGTCCAGGTTCTAAGTGTATTGTGTATTTTACTGGTGCTCTCCCACCTCTGAGGGCCAGGGAAAAGATCTCTCACTCTGTAGCTGATCCCCTGGTATCATGCCCATTAATGAATAAAGAGCAAGGGAATACAACCCATGTCAGAAAGTCAAGTCCAACTGGACTTCAGCTTGAAGCAGAGCTTCCCAACTGAGCCAACCTATATTGGCACTCCCTAGATGCCCTGCAGACATGATTGGGAAGAAACGGCTGTGCTAAGTGGTAGGTTTGAGGACAGTTTGTTATGAAGCAATCGTAAACGGAAACTCTAGAGGGTATTAGAGGGAAAGCTGGAGGGAAAAGAAGTTACAGACCACAAAATAATTTAAAAAATCAAGTATTTGAGGGACGCATTTGTCTTACAGCCCCAATAGATGTTAAATTTCCCATGTAAACAAATTTGCTACTTACCTTTGACGCATCAATGGTAGGCACTTAAAGTTCTGTTGATTTGGCTTTATTCAAATCTGTAGAAAGCTGGCCCCGTGACACATATTAATACACTGCCCAAGGGTCTCCAGATCCCACACGGTGACCACAATTTGAATGCCCAGTCTAGTCAACCTGAACACATGCCGCCACCCACACTAGGGCCAGAGCCCCGGGGCTGAGGATGGGAGGAAGGGAGTGTGGTGTGACCCGACTCCGTGCAGTCTCTCTCCCTCTCTGTCCGCACGTGCCCATGCATGCACTCTGTCCGGAAGTGCTTTGAGAGGCAGCCGTCTCTCACAGGGCTGGGGCCCCTTTGGATGCGCTCCGCTCTGCCGCCACGCACTTCATGTGCAGCCCGTCTACATAGCGTCTATCTTTCTTTTACCACTTATCTAGTTATCAGGCCACTGGGTCTGGGCCTCAACCCTCAGCCAGCCGTGTGGGAATGCAGCACCTTAACCACCACGCCACCTGCTGGCCTGCGTCCATCTCTCTAACCAAGAATAAGCGTCGCAGCGCAGGTTCGTGTCTGTCACATGCCCTGTGATTCTGTCCCGCACAGTCCTAGGGCCCATGGAAATTCAGCGAGTACTCATTAAAGGAAGACGAAATGGTGAGCCCCTAAGGAGCCCACCCAGACCTCCCTTCTCTGCCCACACTCAGGCTGTAACACCTCTGGACATGCGTAAGCCCCGGAGAGACACAGCGAGCTTTCTTTTTGCCCTGGACCGCGTCTCTCCTTGGTCCTGCCCACTGCTCCTTTCTCTGAACGACTTCGTTATTCCGACCGGCTCTTCTTCAGCCTCACAGCTTACATCAAGTGAGTGCATTCCACTGAGCACTTGGGCTCTGGCCCTCAGACCTGGAAGCTTCATCACGACCTGGAAAACGAATAAAAATGCGTGGAATCCAGATGAGAAAAACATCGCTTCGGAGTTAGGCTCAACGAAAGCCAGAGTGCCATAGACAGACAGAAAAGCCAGCAAAGACGTACCGGGCCCAGCAGGAGGCATGGCGGCTAAAGTGCTGGGCTCCCACATGGCCAACTGTGATTCAAGTCCCGGCCTGGTGCTTTGCTTTCTCACTTTCTGTCTCTCTCTGTTAAGCATACATGTTCTACAGCAAATTAAATAATAATAATAATAATAACAAATAAAAAATTTTTTAAAGGAAGTGCTACTAGGAGGCACCTGCTGTTCGGTTTAAGAACAGAGGCTGATCTATTACAGAATATTCGAACAAGGAAGGGCTGATGATTGTGAGGGACGCAGGCAAAGCTGGAATTCTTGAATGGGAAAAGCCATGGTTGTGTGGTTCCGGCCCGCCTGAGGGCTGAAGAGCAAAACGGGATGGGACATGAGCCCAGCTCGTCCCTACCAGAGCTGGGAGGAGTCACATGGGACTCGGGTTCCCAGAGGAAGATAACTCCTGGGAAGATGCTGAGTAATCTCTGCGGCCATTGCTCTGCCAGCCAGGTAGGGAAGGAGAAGGTGGGCCAGAATCTGGCTTCCAGTATTTTCGCAGTGCTGAGCGCTGGTCCAGTCTGCCGCTGCTCTCCCCGAAACCCGGCACTCTGGCCCTGCCTTGTCTTTGCCTTTACTGCAGTGCTCGTAATCCCTGCCTCATTCCGGGGAGATCTCTCTTTCTCTCGCTGTCTCCCCCAGCCTTTGTCTGTCCTTCTACCTACTTGTCTTGGAGCCTCTCTAAAGCCCACCCTGGGACCAGCAGTTGGCATAATGTCTATGTCACTGGACTCCCATGTAGTCAACCGTGGTTCAAGTCCCGGACCCGGTGGCTTAAACTCACGGCAGGCCCGTGTGCATGAGTGCCCATGATCCTGAGAGGAGAATGGAGGAGAAGGGATTGTGGTGTGGCCATCCCTCCTGGGGGGTGATTTCTCACTTTCTGTCTCTCTGTCTCTCTCTGTCTTTCTGGCGAGCACACGCGCCCTATAGCGAAAATCTCTCCAAAAAAAGTAAAAAAAAAAAAAAAAGCCCACCCTTATTTTCTGCATAAACACTGTATGCGTGTGAACCTGGCAAGGATGGGTCAGGACAGCCTGAGGGTTGGAGGCCAAGGAGGAAGGGAGGGAGTCCATAGTGACTAAGTGACGTGGATCTGGTCAATACTGGCGTGGGACCACATCAGGACATCCCCAGGGTAGAAAAGAAGGTTATTTCAGGCCCAGCAGGTGGCATGCTAAGGTGCTGCACTCCCACATGGCTGGCTGCAGTCTGAGTTCTGGACCAGTCTCATGGTTTTTTTTTCTTTCTCTCTCTCATGAGTGCACATGCCCTACAGCAATCAAAGAAAAAAAAATGAAAAATAAAATGACAACAGAACAAGGTAGTTTCTGTTTGTAAGAGAGACAAGGGCAGAGGAGATATTGGAGTTGTAGACCAGGAAGAACACCGCATCAGAGACTGACCAGCCTAAGACTCTCACTTCACGCACTCTGGAAGGGTAGAGGCAGAGTGAGCTCTCACTGTGAAACACCACTTTGAAATGCTGTTTTTAAAATAATAGCTTGAGCCCCTTGGAGTAAATCGATGAATTAAACGCGCCTTACATTACTCACATGGTAGCAGTAAACAATTTTAATTATATTAGGTCAGATTTGATGTGGTTTTCTAATAAAGCAGATTCTTGCTTAGAGCCACTGTGCATTCAATCCATTAAATATGTGAAAATCTGTGCATTTGGGAAAGATTAATTTGAAATTTGTCATGTTGCTTTCCTCTGTTTTGACTTTGGCTGTTCATTTACATTTAGAAACAGTGCTTCAAGGATGGGTGAGTTCTTACAGAGTGCAGATAATTTGATCTGCAACCATGTCTTAAAGTGGGGTAATCCCATCTCTGTCATTAATAGGCTATTGATCTAAATTTAAACACCTTGGGCTCTAGGCCCCAATCAATCTCATAAAGAAGACACCAGGGAGCTGGCCCCTTCTCTGTTTGGAAATAATGACTATTCTACCCCAACAAGATCCTTTGTTTGGCCCTGCTTTCTAAAGGGCCTAACTATATTGTTTTTACTATAAGCTGCTGCAAATCTTCTCTGGGAGTAAGGGTATAAATCCATAAATAGAATCAAAGTGAGTCATGAATTGCTCAATAGGGATATTGTCAAAGGATTGTGCTTATCTATACGGCCAGAACTGCTCTGCTCGTTAGGATTTGGGACAAAATATAAAAACACCGCCCCCTTCACAGGCTGAAAAAAGAGTTGGGCAAATTATTTACCTAATAGCTTCCTAATTAAAAAAAAAAAAAAAAAAAAAGCTAATTATGTCTTTCCAAGTTTGGTTCTCGAAATCTCAGAGGCTGGCATGGGCTTTGCCCCATCTGATGCTAGAACGTTCTAGCTTTTGCACTCCCCTCTAGCTGACAATGACGGGGACCCCAGCCCTACCAAGACAATGGATCTCACCTTTGCTTGGCGCTGATCCTTAGGAAGTCCTGAAGACTTCACAGTGATCCATTGTAAGGCAAGTCAAACTTTGTCCATCCGGGCCAGACGTGTCTGCATTCACTCTCCTGCCTCTGGGTTAGTTCTGGTATAAACACCAGGCATGTTCATTTCCACAGGCCTCGGTCAGCTGCCATCCACCGTCATTTCATGTGGGTACGTAGGTGTCTGCCTTTTAGTTTTCTCTTACTTTTCCCATGGAGCAAAACCTCAAAGCATATTGAAGCAGAAAGCATCTATAAATGACCTCTGCTCACGTTTTTCAGTCCCTAATTAGAAGATTATGGGCTTTAGGAGCTGGCAGGTGGCATGGTGGTTCAGGCGCTGGATTCCCACATGGCCAACCATGGTTCAAGTCCTGGCCCTGGTGGCTTGCTTTCTCATTTTCTCTTTCTCTCTCTCTCTCTCTCTGGTCAAATTAAAATAAATAAATAAATGAATAAAGTTAAATAATTATTTTTTAAAAATTAAAGAGAAGATTAAAGGCGTTCCCCTGTGGTCTTCAAACCCGTAGAGCGTTGCCTTCAGGGCCGCTCAGCTTAGTACGGCGGTCCCTAGTCACGGACGACGACTGGGCTGTGATGGGGTCGCCGCGGTAAAAGAACCAACTTTTTAAAATCTTATTTGACTTTAATGCACTTTCACGTGCCAGCGAAAGCAGAGTCAGGACGCTTCCGTTAGACGCCGCCTCGCTGTCCAGGTGCGGTTACACTCCCTTCACCAGCGTGTCCCGGAGAGCACTGCTCTGCGGCCCTGCGTCCGGCCCAGGCAGTGTTTCTACCACGCACACAAATGCTCGCCGGTCGGATGAAAGCCACGCACTGATTCCGGATGAGTCATCTTTTCTTCTACATACAGATCCAACATTGCAATGTGCTTATTTCAATATTAAAAATAAATAAAGCAGGTGTTTACCGTGATATGGAAATCACGCTTCTTCATAAGTCAAAATACTTATTATGTTAATCATAATGGCGTTCATTGTATTTTCAGCATAAAAACAAATACGGAAAATTTCTAGCTTAAAACAGACATGGGGGCAGGCAAGTGGCATGGTGGTTAAGGCTGCTGGACTCCCACATGGCCAACTGCAGTTCAAGCCCCAGACCTGGCAGCTTGTTTTCTCATTTTCTCTCTCTCTTTCTCTCCA
>NW_006160107.1:2338606-2340808 GCF_000334495.1 Tupaia belangeri chinensis | reverse complement strand
TCTCCCTCTCTCTCTCTCTCTCTCTCTCTCTCTCTCTCTCCCCCTCTCTCTCTCTCTCTCTCTCCCTCTCTCTCTCTCTCTCTCTCCCCCCCTCCCACTCTCCCTCATCTGGTCAAGTTGAAATAAATAAAAAAATAAAGAAAGTTAAATTAAAAACAAAGGTATGTGAGTCAACCTAGTGACATGGTGGTTACGGTGGCTGGATCTCACATGGTGACTGAGCAGTTCAAGTGCCAGAGGCAGCACTTGAGAAACACAGTAGGCGTGGGAGCAGCAGATGGTGTCATAGGTATGTCACCAGACTCCCACGCAGTCAATCATAGTCCGAGACCTGGACCCGGCAGCTTAAATTCACACCAGGCACGTGTGCGTGTGTGTCCAAAATCCCAAGAGGAGAATGGAGGAGAAGGGATTGCAGCGTATCCATCCCCCTAAGGGGTGATTTCTTGCTTTTCGTCTCTCTGTCTCTCTCTGTGTCTCCAGTGAGCACACATGCCCTATAAAAAAAAATCTTTCTAAAAGAAAAAAGAAAAACATACTGGGCACATGTGTATGCATTCCCAAAATCCCCAGAGGAGAATGGAGGAGACAACATGGAAGAATGGCTATCCCTCCTGGAGGGCAATTTCTCAGTTTTCCTCTCTCACTCTCTATCTCTGGCAAGCTTGGAAGTCCTATAGCAAAGACAAAAACTTAAAAAAAAAAAGCAGAAACAAAACAAACAAACAAATATTTTTAAATAAATGAAATAAAATAAAAGCATGTTACTCGTGCAGTATCAAGCAGAAGTTAGGAGCTAGTATTATGAGCGTAGAGTGATAATAAAGAGAGAGAGAGAGAGAAACTGGAGAATGTCAGACCATTTGGTGACAATTGATGCAGCAGAGCGAAATGAAAATGCTGTTTCTTTGTTGTATCCAAAAATTATAGATAATGAAGTGACCAAATTAAAAGAATTTTCAGAAATATGTTGTGAATTTGGTAAGAGGTTTCCTCTAAACAGACAAGAAATATTTGGTGAAATCAGTTTACTAAAATCAGAATTAAATTACCAAGAAATTTTAAATGATTTTTCTAGGAGTTCTGAGTTATGCATCTGTTCAGATCTTTACACACAAAAAAATAAAATAACTTTTAGATAGAGACATGGTAAAGTAAGTTATTTCCATTAATAAAATTTTATAGAAAACTATGAAATAAGATCTGTTTTATACAAAGTAGAAGATCTTCAGTGATGCCACAAAATATTTACACATATTATCCAATATTTTTCTAATAATATCAATGACTAATTCACTCAAAATTTTTAAAATTGTGATGGGGACCAGCAGTTAGCATAATGGCTATGTTGCTGGACTCCCATGTAGTCAACTGCAGTTCAAGTCGTGGACCTGGCTTAAATTCATGCCGGGCATGTGTGCATGCGTGCCTAAGATCCCGAGAGGAGAATGGAGGAGAAGGGATTGCGGCATGGCCATCCTCCCAGGGAAGGGTGGGGTGATTTCTCTCTTTCTGTTTCTCTCTCTCTTTCTGTCAAGTACACGCACCCTATAGCAAAAATCTCTAAAAACAAAAAGAAAAAAGAAGAGAAAAGAAAAGAAAAAAGAAAAGATAATTTTAAATTGCAAATATTTTCCCCAGCTGTAGTTGAGCTGTTTGATATGTCACTATCTGATTAATATTTCAATTATCTTTGTGTCAAAGAACTTCCAAAATTACAAAGAAATGTTTTCAATTCCCATTCTAAAAACTTATACTCATAACATAGATTTTTTTAATCTTTTAAACTGTCAAAGAATTTTAGCTGAATATGAAAAAGATGGTTTCTATTACAAAAGACCGTGTTCTTAGATACATTAGGTTGAAAAAAATCTAAAGTTGTCAAAATTTTAAGACAAAGAGACTGATGTTTTCCTGATTGCTTTATTCAAATGTAATACACACTGAAAATATCTGTGATCATTTTTCTGAGGCAGACTCTTTGAAGTGTCATAAATAGTTTTTAAAATCACTCAGTACATGCCGAATACTATGAAAACTCATCTGTTGGTGAAACTGTTTAAAAGAAATAAAAGACAATTTAGTGCTCTTACAGTCTCTGTAAAGGCTTGTTGATTGAGTTGTGGAAGAGTTTTATGAAGATTTACTACAATGTTAATTCATATTCAAGATTTTCTTGAAACCAAAAAAAAAAAAAAAAAG
>NW_006160107.1:2335268-2338484 GCF_000334495.1 Tupaia belangeri chinensis | reverse complement strand
AAACCAAAAAAAAAAAAAAAAAGCTTAACAAATACTCAATAATCAAAGACAGAAGACAGAAGAAACAGCAATGTGACTCTCCACAAAAAATGACAGCAGTTTATGTTTTCTCATTGATATAAAGCAACGTATAAATAAGATAAACTGGATATTCCAAGGATTGCACAACGTTTCTGTAACCTAGTAACACGGTGTGAGAATTTATGTTGAAATGGAAACCTCTCATAGTATCATCCAATAATAACAATATCGCATCTTTTCTAATAAAAATCAATATACTGAATATTATAGTTGTAATCAATAGCACTATGAACATTTTGCCAAAATTGGAAGAAAAAGTTAAATATTTCTTTGTTCATTATAATAAATTTAAAGATGCCTTTCAAATTAAGCAACACCACTTTGCGTGTGATGGCCATGGTACCGATTTCGTGAAAAGAGTTAGCAAATGTGCTTACCCTGAGCTCAGCTGCTGGCACGGCAGTTCTCCTCTGGACCCAGTGGGAAGGGGTACGCCCCAGACATCCCTGTGCGCGTTGGCATGCACGTGTTCCTGTAACCTGGGCTGGCTGAGGCTGGGCTGGAGCGTGCCATGAAGATCTTCTCAGAGGGGGCCTCTTTCTCTTTCTCTCTCTGCTTGTCTCTTCCTTATGGAAAAAATGAAAAGTTACTATTTTATTTTTCCTATAGGGCACATGTGCTTGCAAAAGAGAGGGAAAGAAAGTGAGAAATCACCTCACTCAGGGGGGTGGTCACACCACAGTCCCTTCTCCTCCATTCTTCTCTAGGGATTTTGGGCAAACACACACACACACACACACACACACTGGCATGTTTTTCAAGCCACTGTGTCCAGAACTCCTACTGCCCATTCAGCCATGTGACGGCCTTAACCTTCAAAGCACCTGCTGGCCCAAATTAATCAATTTTTAAATAAAAAAAAAAAAAAAAAAAACTTAAACATGGATACAATTTGGAAATTATTTCTACTTCTTGAACAATTTTGTCAAGTGGATATAAATATTAGTGAAAAATTATTGTGTTGGTACTTTTCTTTTAATTATTCTAAAGTTTTCGATTTGTCTATAGTTGCTTGGATACTTGAATCCTTTGTTTTCATTTTTTTTTCAGGTTTTTGCCATCGGGCACAAGCACTTGCTGGAAAGAGATAAAGACAGAGAGAGGGAACGTGAGAAATCAACCCCAGGAGGAACAACCATGCTACAATCCCTTCTCTTCCACTCTCCTCTTGGGATTTTGGGCGCGCGCGCGCGCGCACACACACACACACGCGCCCAGCATGATTTTCAAGCTGCTTGTGGTCAGTCATGTGGGAATCCAGTTCCTTAACCACCATGCCACCATCTGGCCCCTGACTCTATATTTTTAACTGTAAATCTTAGGAAATCTAAATATAGATGAAGTATTCCTGTTGAAAATTTAGTATCCAAGGTGAGATGTGTTCTAAGGGTAAATTATCTATCAGATTTTAAAGACTTTGCTTGAAAACAAATATCTTATAATATTTATATTGATGATGAACTGAGATAATATTTTTGGCACATTGATTTAAGTAAAATACATGTTTTTAATTAATTTCACTAAATAGTCACATATCTATACTGATATAAATAAATGATGCTTTTCAATAAATAAATAAAAGAGGGAGAATAAATAGAACTCTTTTGCAGAATTCTAAATGATCTGTATCAATCCTCCCCTCTCAGCCAAGTAGAGCATAATGTCCTACCCCTTAAGTTTTGCTTTCAGAGTACAATACAGGGAAGAATGAGGAAGTAAGCTTGCAAGCAGAAATCCAGCAACCTCTGCCTGAACCAGATCATCACATCACCAACTAAGTATCATCTAAATCAGATACGATGACACTCAAGCCACAGTCCGTCCTGAGGTAAATGACTCCCCAGCTACGAGCTTGTGAGGTCCAATAAGTTATGTGTTTCCAAAATGCAGCAGTGTGGCAAGCCCATTCGAAGATGGAGGAGGAGAAAAGAAGAAAGAGATAACAAGTTCCAGCTAAGTCTGAAGCTCAGCAGGGCAAGTGGCATTAAATCTAAAGTCTTCAGAAGAATCTTCTTTGATTCAGTGCCTCGCCCTCTAAATGCATTGGGGCACAGGGTGAGGGCAAGGCTCCAGGCATCCCTGCCCCACAGCTTTCTTGGGTCCAGTCCACCCAGTAGCTCTCACTGGTTACTGTCAGGTGCCATTAGCTCCCCCAGGCTGAAATCTGACACTAGTGACTCTATGGGATGTTGGTTGAAACCCCACCTTCATAGTTCCACTAGGAATTGCCCTAGTGGGAGCTCTCAGCAGTAAACTAGTCCCACAGTGCTCCTATGCCTGGAGTGTATGCCTAAGGCTTCAGATGTTTCCATCTTGTGAAATCTAGGTAAAGGTAGCCACACCTCTGCAGCTCATGCCCTCTGCATGCCAATGGAGATCATACTATCTGGATGCCATCAGTGTCTACTACTGTGCCCTGTGGAGGGCTTGCCACTGTGTGCACACTGTATCTGAGCCAACGGCAGCCATACCTGGCAGGGTGGGGGGGGATGGGGTGGGGGTGGGAAGGAACACAACCAGAATAGGCAGAGCCAGTTCTAGGCAGCCAGTATGGTCCTGCAGGAACCATCAGCCCCTCCTATGAAACTCTTCTGTCCCCAGGGCCCTGCACTATGGGCCTCTCATAGGAGAAATGGCATTGAAGACTTCAAAATGCCCTCAGGGATATTCTTCCATTCTCTTGAGAAATCTGGAAGATCCAGTCCAATCTCCTTATGAAACAGTATTTGGGCAATATTTCTCCCAAACACATTTTTTTCATGGCTTTCAATATGGACAGGCTGCCATTTTCCCAAATCTTTAAATTCTGCTTCTGTTTAGATTAAAAATCTCACTTATAAATTCATTTTCTTTCCTCACATTTTACTGTAAGCACCCAAAAGAAGCAAAATTGCACCTTCAACCTTTTGCTTAGAGGTTCCTTCAGCCAAATATCCTATTTCACCACTCACAAGACTTACTTTCCTTAAAACACCAGGACATGAGCACAATTCAGCCAGTTTCTTTGCCAGTTTATAACAATGGTCAGTCTTCCGCCAGTTTCAAATAATGAGTTTCTCGTTTCCATCTGAGGCTTAATCAGAGAATGGCTTTTACCACCCATATTTTTACCAACACTCTCTTCACCACTCAGAT
>NW_006160107.1:2328825-2335246 GCF_000334495.1 Tupaia belangeri chinensis | reverse complement strand
TCCCTACAGCTCTTCTCTTCTTCCAAGCCCTCACCAGATCATCTCTTATGTCTGTTCACAGCAATTTAGGGCTTTCCAGCCTCCACTCATTCCCCATTCCCCAGAGATTCTTCTGTATTCAGTTACCTGGGAACCAACATATGGCATACAAGTTATGTTGCTGGTCTCCACATGGTCAACAGTGGTTCAAGTCCTGACCCAGCGGCTTGAAATCAATACCAGGTGCCTGTGTGTGAGTTCCCAAGATCCCAGGAGGAGAATGGATGAGAAGGGACTGTGATATAGCCATTCCCTCGGGGGGTGATTTCTCACTTTCCATCTCACTGTCTCTGTCTCTCTCTCTCCATCAAGCGCACATGCCCTAAGGCAAAAATCTCTTAAAAAAAAATTCAGGTATCTGTTACAGCATACTCCATTCCAGTTGTAACAAAATACCATAAACTGGGTAGCTTACACACAATGGAAATGTATTTCCCATAGCTATGGAGGCTGGAAAGCCTAAGATCATGGCGCCAGCCAGTGCAGTGTCTGGCGAGGGTCCATTCCCTGGTTCATACACGGTGCCTTCTCAGTGTGTCTTCACATTGCAGAAAGGACGAGCTGGTTCTCTGCGCTCTCTTCAATAAGGGGTCTAACCCCAGTCAGGAAAGGTCTACCCTCATGATTTAACTGCCCCGAAGACCCCATATACTACTGCCGTCGCCTTGATGGCTAGGCTTTCAACATAGAAATCTGTGGGGGCCCCAATATTCAGACTACAGTAGGTACATTCTTCAAGAGATCTGATCAGTATCATCGAGGAAGTCTGAGAAACTACACAATCTGAAGAATCTCCAGAGATGTGATGATTACCTGGACAGGATCATGGAGCAGAAAAAAATATAGGTTAAAAAAAGAAAAAGAAAAAATAAGAATGACTAGTCGATAATAATATAAAGGGGACCCACAGGTAGCATGGTGGTTAAGGCACTGGATTCCCACGTGGCGGACCACGGTTAAAGTCTCAGACCTGGTGGCTTGAAAACTCATACTAGGCACATGTACATGCATGCCCAAAATCCAGGAAGGGGAATGGAGAAGGGATTGTGATGTGTCCATTTCCCCTGGAGGTGAGTTCTCACTTTCCCTCTTTCAGTCTCCACCTGTCTCTCTCTGGCAAGTGCTCATGTCTGATGGCCAAAAAACATAGGTAAATAATAAGTAAATAAATAAGTAGTGTATCAGTATCGGTTTATTTGTTATGACAAACATATCACACTAATGTAAGATTATAGCACTAGAGGAAAATTAGGTGTGTAGTATATCAAAACTCTCTATATAATTTTTGCAACTATTCTGTAGATCTGAAACTACTCTAGAATTAAAATATTACTATAAAAATTAATTTCATCTGCTTTTAAATTTTTATTTTATTTATCGTTATTATTCTTATTTTATTTTATTTTATTTTATTTTATCAGAGCCAGACAGGGGATGGGGGAGTGAGAAAGCAAAATGCCAGATCAGGGACTCGAACTGTGGTCAGACATGTAGGAGTCCAGTGCCTTAACCACCATGCCACCTGCCAGTCTCTCATCTGATTTATAAATCTTTCATAATGTGACTACTGGTCATTTTTTAATTGCACGCAGGGCTTGCTTACACCATGATCCTACTGTAAGTACTGATTTAGAGAGAGCAGCTAAGAGCAGTGAACTGCTGGAGGTCTGGAGACCTCCAGTTCAAAGCCGCCGTTACCACCCTCCTAGCCTGAGGTCCTCACATATAGGGCAAGAATAAAAGAGCTGCTGCAAAAGATGGTTTATCTGAAGGAAAATAGCACAACTTCTGCCTGTCATAAACGAACACGATGGCTGTTTCCACGTGCTCTGTTCCTGCTCTTGCAAAAGGAGGCAGTCAACTGCAAGGTGCTACCAAAAACCAGGGGACCGCAGAAAAGGGAAGGACCGCGGAGTACGGCTGGGATCTGGAAGGACAGAGCGGGAAGGTCTGCACGGGCTCAGCAATCTCTTCCACGTGGCACCGCCAGAATGCAAGCCGAACGTGTAACCAGCTTCCTTCCCCTGTGTGTGTGGGGCTGTTTCCTTCCTAGTCAGCACTGTCTCTGCTGCCCTCTGCCTGGTTTCTCTCATACGTGTCCTAACTCAGTACCCTAACACGAGAGGTGCTGGGCCAGGTGAGGGCACAGCGTGGCTCAGCACTCTGCAATGGTAAACCCATGTGGGAAGGTCAGGAGTTTACATTCCCCAGGCCTCCCTGGGCACATGGGCACGTAGGGCCCAGGCTGACAGGCAGGGAAGGGTCATGACATTAGGCCCCACTAGGTCTCCTTTCTCTTTCTTTCTCTCTTATAGAAAACAACTAATGAGTCTTAAAAAGCATAAGACTGGCACTCTAAAATGTCTCCATTTTATAATATAATACCTGTATTACATGCATAAACACACTTTTGCCTGGAGTTCAAGTGAGTGAAATTTGGGGTCCAGCAGGTGGCATAGTGGTTAAGGCATGGACTCCCACAGGGCCGACGGCGGCTGAGTCTCAGACCCAGCAGCTTGAAACTCATGCTGGGTGCGTGTCCACACATGCCCCAGATCCCATGACCCCCTTTCCCCCCTCTGGGGTGATTCCTCACTTTCCCTCCCTCTCCTTGCCTCAAGCACATACACCCCATGGCAAAAATCTCTCTCTTAAAAAACATTTTTAAAGAGTGGAATTTTTTTTAAAGAATTCTATTATTTAACTTTATTTATTTTTAATTTTTTGACCAGTGTGTGTGTGAGAGAGAGACAGAGAAGGAAAGTGAGAAAGCAAGCTACCAGGTCTGGGACTAGAACCCCAGACAGCCATGTGGGAGTCCAGTGCCCTTAATGCCACTTGCCGGCCCCAAGACTGGAATTTTAAAGCATAGTGATAGCGAAGTTAATGTGACATAATCTATTTACATAACACGCTTGTTCAAATTGAACCAGACGACTAGGAAAAATGGCCATGGTTTCCTTCCCAGCAAGAGATAGGCCATCTCGTTTCCAGAAGAATGCCTCCGTCTCTCTCCCCAAGTCCTTGTCTCTCTAGCCATCCACCCGTCTTCACTCTAGTCGTTCACTCATCCCACGGATGTCGGAATGCCTGCGAGTGTCAGGCCCTGATGACACGTTCTTCTCCGTGAGTGTGTCTGTCATTTTCTTCTGGAAAGGTGTACATCTCGGAAAGGCCCAGTTTCCGGCTCCTACCCAGGCTCTTCTTCCGGTTCCAGCTGCTGTCAGCACACGCCCACCACTGTCACCACCCACCCGCACCCGGGACGCTTTCCCACCTGGAAGAGGCAGACGGGCGTACTTGAGACTGAGTTGCAGATGACAGAAAGGAGTTAGGTGCAAGATCATCTCATTTTCCCCAAATAGATGGCCTCGGTCCTTCTACCCTCCTGTCCCCCGATTCTAGATGACAAACTTTGTTACACTTCTCTTACAGGAAGTCGTTGTCAGTAGTGGTGATTAAACTCACGCTTGTCTTTGGACAAGCCATCCTCCCTCATTTGATAAATCACAAAAAGTTTCTCCTGAATCTCGGCACATGGCTCATTCCTCAGTGAGGTTTTTGTGGGGCTTCAGGGTCACCCCATCCCACGTTCACGGTTCAAGTGAGGCTGGGGTGTCAGTTCAAGGTGCTGAGGAGCAAACCTGAACTCGCAGCTGATTCGACTTTGACACAAAGCAGATCTCAGGCGCTGAAAGCAGTTCAACTTCGCTGCTCCCCACTGTGAACCGAGGGGAAACTGAGCCTTGTAACCAGCGCTGGCTTCTGGGCTGACCTGGCTGCTAAGGCTGCAGAAGAAACCAGTGGCTGCGGGGAGGGGTGTCACTTGGGTTCCTTCCTGCTACTTAGTTATTATTCTGAGGAATGTGTTTAATTACGGGGAGAGAACTTGGTTATTTGCTTTCTAGTAGCTGGCTCCCTTTGGTTATTCCGACCAGAGCCTTTCCTTGCCGAAAAACAAAGGCATGTTTACAAGGAGACCACATCTTCTGGCTTCCATCCCTGAGCGGTCTCCCACCAAAGGAAAGCAAGGTAGTGTGATGCAAATCGCCGCAGCAGGCTCCTCTGCCAGCCCGGACCTATCTCCAACTGCATGCAAACTAGAACTCTCCAAAGACCTGTGAACTGGAAATAACTCGGGCTGTGAACGGGGTCAGCTTGGTTTAATTTAGAGCTTCACAGAGCTTTTCTATAGAAATTCAAACGCCAATGAACACACCCCTCTGGGGTCTTTAAAAAAAACTCCAGGGCCAGCACCTCTATTTACTTCTAGACTCCTGCCTGTCTGGTGCAGGTCTGCTCTTAAAAGCTAATCAGCTCTACTGGTCGCAGCGAGGCTCCCAGCAGCAGGCCCAGCCCTGAACTGAGCTGCCCGCGCACAGGGCCGCCGGGGAACCTGGTAGAGGGAGTTTTGCAGAGAAAGGAGCACTTGGGTTAATGTGAGACCAGGAAGGATCTGGAAACAGCAGAACCTGTGGCCCAGCACAGCCCTTTCCTTCGCTAGTGAGGACTCGGCCTGCCCCAGGAACACAGCTGGGGGCACCAACCAGCTCCCTCCCACCTTCTTGTCCTGTACAGCACGCCCCTCCATTACACAAGAACCAGAAAAGTCAAGAAACGGAGCTTCTTGCCTCTGTTAGCCTGGTCTGTCTTTTCTTCAAAAACTATTAATCGGGCGGGACCAGCAGTCAGCGTAATGGCTATGTCGCTGACTCCCATGTAGTCGACCGCGGTTTGCGTCCCGGACCCGGGGGCTTAAACTCATGCCGGGCGCGTGGGCGTGCGTGCCCAAGATCCCGAGAGGAAAATGGAGGAGAAGGGATTGCGGCGTGACCATCCCCTCTGGGGGGTGATTTCTCGCTTTCTGTCTCTGTCTCTGTCTGGCGAGCGTGCGCGCTCTATAGCAAAAACCTCTCAAAAAAAAAAAAAAAAACTATTAATTGGGCGACCCAGGATCCCAAAGGATCAGAAGGAACTAGAAAGGCTGTGAGGACACGGCATACCCTGACACTTCTCTGTAGGCACCTTGGCCTCCCTCAAGCCGTAGAAGGGATTTATTCACGTTCTGAGCTCTCACTCAGTCACGTCAAGAACACGGCTTAATCATAGCAGTTAAGATTGGAGTCCGCTCTGAGGAGGGACTTTCTTACTGCACAGAATGTGAGGCATGGAATTCTAAGTATGGTCTTAACATGCCTTGCTCTGAGTTCAGCATCCGAGACAGAGCAGAGACTTTACATTTTTCCCTCAAGTTCTAAGGACAGTTCTGCTCTGAGCCCGATGATTGCCCCAAAGTGGCAAACTCTGCAAGATTTATGGGTAGAGTAGAGACAGCTGCAGTGGCAAACTCTGCAAGATTTATGGGTAGAGACAGCTGTCTGCTCTGGCAAGGAGAATGAAAACTATCCCGGCATATCCCATGAAGCACGTTAATACCCCTTTATGACCGCAGCCTCGGACCGCTCCCCAGGGAAGAACGCCCAGCTCTTCGATGCAGAGGCTTAGTTCCGTGACCTTCCTTTACTGACTCGCACTGCAAAGAGGTCCCCTGACAGGTCCCTCGGGACCACGCAGACCCACCCTGCGGCGGGGCATGAGGGCCGTTAGCGTCCAAAGGCAGCGCAGCCTTCTCACTCGGGCCGGTCCAGGCAGGGGCAGTCGCGGACAATGAGCCTTTGTGATGGCTACGGGAGGCTCTGGGAAGGCTGTCCTGAGCCAGTATTTGGTTCAGACAAGGTTACGCACATGTATTACCTGGAAAGGGAATTTGTTTTTTGTTTTGAGAGGTTTTTGCTGTAGGGTGTGTGCGCTCGCCAGACAGACAGAGAGAGACAGAGAGACAGAAAGCGAGAAATCACTCCCCGGGAGGATGGTCACACCACAATCCCTTCTCCTCCATTCTCCTCTCAGGATCTTGGGCACGCACGCACACGTGCCCGGTGTGAGTTTAAGCCACCGGGTCCGGGACTCAAACCACGGTCAACTACGTGAGAGTCCAGCGACATAGCCATTACGCCAACTGCTGGTCCCGTGGAAAGGGGAATTTTTAACCTGTGAGTACCTGTTCATCCCTTAGGGTCTATTCACACTGCAGAGGTGGCAAGTAGTCACCCTAGAGAGTTACCTAAAGTCACCTGGCAGAAATCAAAGCTCTAAGAGCCCTGAACAGGGAAGGCGCGTGTTTGTGTGTGGGAGAGAGACTGAGAGGCGAGAAGGAAGGAAGGAGGATAAAAGAGCAGGAGGGAGGGAGGGCGCATGACGGTTCTGCGAGCAGCACTGAACGCATTCCGCGGGCAGAGCTGTTTGGGGCAGTCTCTGCAGCTGCGCTCCACGCTGCCATGACTCACTTTAGCTTTGGCTCTAGAAAAGGAGGACTTAGATG
>NW_006160107.1:2322097-2328789 GCF_000334495.1 Tupaia belangeri chinensis | reverse complement strand
AGTGATTGCAGTCTGGGGAGCCTGCAGGCCAAGGGGCAGACGCCCAGGTTTCCATAAGAAGAGTCACAGAAATCTGTCATCGGGGACTGACACAAGGGAACTCTGAGAGCAGCTGTTCTCCTGCGGCGAGCCCTGCACCAACGCGGCCTGAGCTGCCCACACAAAAATGAGTGTCGTCGCAAGAATGCGCACACGTGTGGATGTATTTACAGTAAGGCCGAGCAAGGAGCCACCGTAACCAGTTGGCTCCTTCTTACAAAGAACAAGAGAATGCACACAGCCCCCTCCCCAACAAAGCTGCATTAAATCACGTATGGGCTATTTCTTCACAATATGCTTTTCCACGGGGGCTTTCCCCTGGTGAGCCTCGCTGCCTTCTCTGGCTTCCCGGCCTCTGATTTTCATTTCCAGATACTAGCACTTGTCAAATGCCAAGGCTGGAGTTTTGTTCATACTGGTGTCACCGTATGGGCACCCAGCACCCACCCACGGGAGAGTTTAAGCCAAGGCTGGGAAACCAGAGATGCTAGGCTGGACCCCAGAGCCTTGCAGACCCCTGGCATCGTTAGCCCTGGCGTGTGCTCGGAGGCCCTGCCCGCCACAAGCAGGTGAGTCGTGCTGACTGAGCAATTACTCACATGAGTGACGTGATTCTCTTGGGGACCCCAGGGACCGAGAGCCTAACCTCACTCACGGCTTGATAGGAAGCAGGTGCTTCCCAAATGCCATCTCGCTTGATCCGTGTCCCACTGCCCCCTTCCTTCACTCAGCTCAACGGGTGGTACCTGCGGCCCTGCCACGTCTGCTCTTCCCCCTCCTGCCCACCTGTGCTGTCGGGTCCAAATCCTGTCCCTCTCAGGTCAGTGTCCCTGTTTTTAGAACGTCCTCCCTTTACACTGCTCGACTTTACAGAAATCCCGACTGTCTCAGCTAAGACTCCATCTCGGCCATCTTTGTTCCTCTACCTGTAACAGAGACTGGAGCGGAGGAGGGAGGTGAGCGAGGTATCGGGATGCAGAGCCGAGGGAACTGGGCAGTACGGCAGGGCCGAGAGAGAAGACAAGGGGCCAGTAGATGGCCTAGCGGGTATGTCACTGGACTCCCACATGGCCGACCATAGTTTGAGCCCCAGACCCGGTGGCTTGAAACTCACGCAGGGCATGTGTTCGTGTGTGCATGCCCAAGATCCCAGGAAGAGTATGGAGGAGAAGGGATTGCGGCGTGGCCATCCCTCTTGGGAGGGTGAGTTCTCATTTTCCCTTTC
The DNA here is from genome assembly GCF_000334495.1 of Tupaia belangeri chinensis. Lineage (NCBI taxonomy): Eukaryota > Metazoa > Chordata > Mammalia > Scandentia > Tupaiidae > Tupaia > Tupaia belangeri. The sequence continues at coordinate 2,327,525 of NW_006160107.1, read as the reverse complement.
ACTATCACTGTCTCTCGTCTCTTTCTCTCTCTGATGAACTCACACGCCCTAAGGCAAAAGCCTATTAAAAGAAAGAAAGAAAGAAGACGGGGTGAAGACAGCAGCACAGGGACCCACTGGGGAGCAGTCAGCAAAACCAGTTCAAAGGGCAGGGCAGGGCAGCTCCACGCAGGGCAGACGGGCTGACCGTGACTTAAGCAGTAAGTCACTGAGACTTATTTACCCCAGGAAGCCACCGTTTACCTCAAGCAAGACCAACAAAGAAGATGCAGAAATAAAAGTCTTCACAGAGAAGCTTGAGAGAAATAAAATTCCATGAAAACAAATAATGGAAGTATCTGAAGCTCAACTGGGAAACCCATGATGAGAAAAGACCGGAAACATGTTTGGATACATTTCAGAGAAGCACAGTTGGGGCTGGCAGGTGGCGTGGTGGTTAAGGGTGCTGGATCCCCACATGGGGTGCTGGACTCCCACGTGGCCAACTACATTTCAAGTCCCACACCTGGCAGCTTGCTTTCTTGCTTTCTCTCTCTCTCTCTCTCTCTCTCTCTCTCTTTCTTACTCTCTCTCTTTCTTACTCTGTCCTTCTCTGGTCAAATTAAAATAAATAAATAGCAAAATAAACAAATAAAGTTAAATAAAATAATTCTAAAAAAAAAAGCAGCAGCAGTCAGGCAAACTTTCACAAGGTACAGCCCCTCTGCAACAAACCCTTTGCAGTTCATCCACCACTCATTAAACGTGCATCAAATGGGGGACAGCAGGTGGCGTGGTGGTTACGGCGTTGGACTCTCACATGGCCGACTGCAGTTCTAGTCTTGGACCTTGTAGCTTGCTTTCTCACCTTCTCTCTGTCTCTGTCTCTCTCTCTGGTGAGCACATGTACCCTGTAGCAAATTTTAAAATAGTAATAACGATAAATAAAATTAAATAAGTAATTCTTTTTTAAAAATGCACCAAACGATGGTGTCTTTCCTCTTCACAGAACTGCTCAGGGCCGGAAATGATGCCAGCTGTTCTGCTCATCACACGGAATGAAGGGGCAGGCCCTTGGCAGGGAGCACGGGGGAGACAGGCCTTCACCCACTGTGTAGTTTTACCGGTGCACATCATCCGCGAGCCAGGGTCGGCACGTTGCTGAATTCTCACTGCAGGCCTCAGCGCAGCCGTGGCGCGGACACGGCCACGGACATGGCCACGGACACGCAGCTCCTCATAGCGGTGTGCTCCTCCTGGGAGATAGCTGGGGGGCTGCTCTGTCGTCTCGGACCAGAGAGCTGCCCGGCAGGAGGAACCGCCGTCACTGAGCGGGATCCTTGGACCGCGGGAATGAACAAGGGGAATTTGAAAAGCTATGAAAGGGTATAATTCAGATGACAAAGAGTCCCACAGACCTACCACGAAAGAATTTTAAGTTACTTTCAAGATCAAATTTAGAATTAGTTTTGGTTATGTTCAGTATTCTTTTTCAGATTTTTTAAAAAGAATTATTCATTTCATTTTATTTATCATTATCATTATTACTCTTAATTTGCTATAGGGCATGTGAGCTCACTAGCGAGAGAGAGAAAGTGAGAAAGAAAGCCATCCGGTCCGGGACTCGCACTGTCGAACTGCTGTCAGTCAGATAGAAGTCTCAACCACCACACCATCCTCTGGCCCTTTTCTGATTAATTTTTACTACAGTTATTTTAGTTTATTTATTTATTTATTTATTTATTTTTGGTAAGAGATTTTTGCTATAATGCGTGTGTACTTGCCAGAGAGTCAGAGAGAGACAGAGAGACAGAAAGCAAGAAATCACCCCATGCCACAATCCCTTCTCCATTCTCTCCTCAGGATTTTGGGCATGCATGCACACAGACTCACAGAGTGAGTCTCAGGCTTCTGGGTCCAGGACTCAAACCACTGTTGGCCGTATGTCCAGGGACATGACCATTACGTCATTTTCTTCATCTAAACACAAAAGTTACAGAAGATATGGTGGTTGTTAGTATTTCTTTTAAGCTAAGTGGAAAAGCACAGATCTGGAAGCCAAATTACTGTTCTAAGTTTGTCATTCCGTGTAGGGCTAATATCTTCCGTTCATATGATATGAGGGCTTATCTTAGAATATCAATTCAGGAATATCTAAATTTCTAAATTTTCTCTAGCTGAGAACATTCCAGTCATGAACAAAGGACGTTTTTATATAAAATTAACTCAGAAAACAGAAAGTTACCCAACTTTGCACCAACTCATTCCCCAATCAGTCAACACATTCCCTGAGCACAGACAGAAATGGATGATGCAGCCATATTGACAGAGAAAAGAAAGAAAGGAAAATTAATAGAAGAAATAGAGAGAAGAAAGGACAGTGGTAAGGGAGAAAGGCAAACCGAGTTCGTCTGAGGCCTGCCATGAAGAGGTGTGGCTCACTCACCCTTTCTCCTCACAGAGCCAGTCTCCAAGAGCTTTGTGCTAAAAATAACAAAAGTGGGGGCCAGCAGATGGTGTGGTGGATGTTGGGGCACGGGACTCCCACATGGCCAACTGCAGTTCAAGTCCCAGACCCGGTGGCTAAAGAATCACACCAGGTGCCTGTGTGTGCATAACCAAAATTCTGAAAGGAGAATGGAGAAGGGATTGCATGCGGGCATCCTCTCTGGGGGTGATTTCTCACTCTCCTTGTCTCTATCTCTCTCCAGTGAGCATATGCACCCTATGGCAGAAACCTAAAATGATAATGATAATAGTAATAGTAATAATAACCGAAGTGTGCACCCCGTAGGTTTTGAAGAACAGTGAGGACATAGCACAGCTTCGCCCTTCGCATTTTTCATCCATCGCGAGCCTACGCAGACACTGTTTTGTCACAAGTACAAATGAGAGGATAGGAAAGGGAAGGCCAGAGAAAGCCAGAAAGGGCACGGAAGGGCCAGCCGCAGTGGTGCAGCAGTACGGCAATCCTCTAATGATGCTGAGGCTGTATCGGAAGGTCGCAGGTTCATGTCCCGAGGGCCCCCTGTGTGTGCCAGGCACACCTGTGCATGCCTGTGTTCCTGGCTGGCTGAAGAAGCCGGAGGTGGACCACAGAGTGGAGACCGGTTAAGGCTGCCCCCCTTCTCTCCTCCCTTTCTCATGGAAAAATAAATAGCTGAAAATAGTAGAAGAGACCTGGCCACACTGATGTCGACCAGGAAAGAGTATAATTTGAAGAGACAGAAATAGTTGTCTCTATCCTCCATGTATGCCCACACGTAGGCCCCAGCGTCTAACTTATTAGACATTCCTTTGCTTCTTAAACATTAAACACTTCTTAATGTGGCTCTCTCTTTTAAAAATTAGATTTGTCGAGGTATAGCTGACATATCAAAAACCCTATAATGTTTAAATGTATGATTTGACAAGTTTTGATGTATGTAGCTGTGAAGCTATCACCTCATTTAAAATAAGGAACTTTCCTATCATGCTAAAAAGTTCCCTCCTGCCCTTTTGAACTTCCTCCCTTCAAAACATAAATTGTATTTCTTTCTTTCTTTCTTTTTTTTTTTTTTGAGAGGTTTTTGCTATAGGGTGTGTGTGCTTGCCAGAAAGACAGAGAGAGACAGAGAAACAGAAAGCAAGAAATACCCACCCCCAGGGGGAATGGCTATGCCACAATCCCTTCTCCTCCATTCTCCTCTCAGGATCTTGGACATGCAAGCACACATGCCAGGCATGAGTTTTAAGCCACTGGGTCCGGGACTTGAGCCACGGTCGACTACATGGGAGTCCAGTGATACAGCCGTTACACTAACTGCTGGCCCCATAAGTTGTACTTCTGTAATGACATTGTCAGTGTTATTTTGGCTATTTTAGATCCTTTGGATTCCCAAAAGTTGATGGTCTTGTCTGAGTACTGATCTTAGAGGTTAAATCATTTGATCTTTTTTTTTTTTTTTTTTTTTTTAATTTCTTCCACAAGGGAGAGAGAGAGAAAAAGACAATACCCAGCAAGGTCTTGATGCTATGACCCGCCCCCTCCAGCCTTCAATCATGTCCGATCAGAGGCAGCCATGTGACCAGAGTGCTCAGGGAGGTTTCTGGACTTGAACCGGGAACCTTCCCACATGAGATTGTGTCATAGGACATGGTGCTTCACTGTTGTGCGGCCGCCTGGTCACTCGCACGCGAACTGTAGACTTGTTTGTCGGTTTCTGCAAAGAACCCACTGCCCTTGCATTGAACCAATAGCCGGATGTGGAGAAGGGCTCTTCAATCCCTGGAATGGTGTACCTCTCCACTGACCTGGCTCTTCTTTCACTTCTCAGCAAAGTTTTATAGGCTCCTCGATGCAGGTTTGTCACACTCATCCCTGAGTATTTTGATGCTATTCTAAACTTTTTTAAGGTTTTTGTCATGGGGCACATGCACATGCCAGAGAGAAAAGAGACAGAGAGACAGAGAGGGATGGTGAGAGGGAGGGTCATGCTGTAATCCCTCCTCCATTCTCCTCCTGGGATTGTGGGCATGCACACACTCACACCCAGGGTGATTTTCAAGCCACCAGGTCTGGCCGTAAATTTCAGTTTGTGGCTACTCACTGCTTTTATATGTAGACGCAATTAATTGTGTGCATTGATCTTGTTTCCTGCACGCTTGCTGAACTCACAGATGGTCCTGCTGTCTGAGAATAAAGACAGTTTTATTTCTTTCTCTCCCATCTGTATGCTTTTTCTTTTGTCTTCTAGACAAAATGCACAGTCTCTGGTACAATCTGAACAGAACTGGTGAGAGCTGATGTTCTTGTCTGAGTAGTGATCTCAGAGGTTCAATCACTAGGTCTTCCACATTAAATCTGATGTTAGCCGTAGACTTTTCATGGCCACCCTTTGTCAGGAGAGGGAGTTTTGCCACTTTCTAGTTTTCTAAAGTTGTTTTTTAGGACTAGATGATGAACTGGTGGCTTTTTTTCCCTGCATTTATTCAGATTATTACATGGTTTTTCATTTTTCAGTTTGATAATATTGCAAATTATGTTGATTTTTTTTTTTTAAGTTTATTTATGTCTCCCATGAGAGAGAAAAAGACAAGGAGAAAGCCAGACAGACAGGCTAACAAGATCGTCATTCTGTGACCCACCCCGTCTCGCAGACCTAGATCACGGGCATGCACACACACATGCCCAGAATACTCAGGAGGTCCTGAGTTCGCATCCCACGTGGGTCCAGTTGCATTATCACTGTGCCACCGCCTGACCCCCTCAAATAATGCCTTTATTTGATTTTAGTATCTACGTAATGCTACTCTCCTAGAAATGGATTGGAAACGCGTTAGTCAGAGCCTAATGTGGAGACAAAGAAATGTCAACTGGAAAGTTTAATATAAATAATGATTAAAACAGGATAACAGAGTGCGTAATGAGGCATTAACTAATAAGAAGTAAAAAGGAGTCCCGGAAAAT
>NW_006160107.1:2301558-2320891 GCF_000334495.1 Tupaia belangeri chinensis | reverse complement strand
CAAAGAACCCACTGCCCTTGCATTGAACCAATAGCCGGATGTGGAGAAGGGCTCTTCAATCCCTGGAATGGTGTACCTCTCCACTGACCTGGCTCTTCTGTCACTTCTCAGCGTTTTATAGGCTCCTCGATGCAGGTTTGTCACACTCATCCCTGAGTATTTTGATGCTATTCTAAACTTTTTTAAGGTTTTTGTCATGGGGCACATGCACATGCCAGAGAGAAAAGAGACAGAGAGACAGAGAGGGATGGTAAGAGGGGAAGGGAGAAACCAGCCCTCAAGGAGGATGGTCATGCTGTAATCCCTCCTCCATTCTCCTCCTGGGATTGTGGGCATGCACACACTCACACCCAGGGTGATTTTCAAGCCACCAGGTCTGGGACTTGAACCGTGGTCGACTCTGTGGGAGTCCAGCACTTTAACCACCATGCCACCTGCTGGCCCCGTAAATTTCAGTTTGTGGCTACTCACTGCTTTTATATGTAGACGCAATTAATTGTGTGCATTGATCTTGTTTCCTGCACGCTTGCTGAACTCACAGATGGTCCTGCTGTCTGAGAATAAAGACAGTTTTATTTCTTTCTCTCCCATCTGTATGCTTTTTCTTTTGTCTTCTAGACAAAATGCACAGTCTCTGGTACAATCTGAACAGAACTGGTGAGAGCTGATGTTCTTGTCTGAGTAGTGATCTCAGAGGTTCAATCACTAGGTCTTCCACATTAAATCTGATGTTAGCCGTAGACTTTTCATGGCCACCCTTTGTCAGGAGAGGGAGTTGTGCCACTTTCTAGTTTTCTAAAGTTGTTTTTTAGGACTAGATGATGAACTGGTGGCTTTTTTTCCCTGCATTTATTCAGATTATTACATGGTTTTTCATTTTTCAGTTTGATAATATTGCAAATTATGTTGATTTTTTTTTTTTAAGTTTATTTATGTCTCCCATGAGAGAGAAAAAGACAAGGAGAAAGCCAGACAGACAGGCTAACAAGATCGTCATTCTGTGACCCACCCCGTCTCGCAGACCTAGATCACGGGCATGCACACACACATGCCCAGAATACTCAGGAGGTCCTGAGTTCGCATCCCACGTGGGTCCAGTTGCATTATCACTGTGCCACCGCCTGACCCCCTCAAATAATGCCTTTATTTGATTTTAGTATCTACGTAATGCTACTCTCCTAGAAATGGATTGGAAACGCGTTAGTCAGAGCCTAATGTGGAGACAAAGAAATGTCAACTGGAAAGTTTAATATAAATAATGATTAAAACAGGATAACAGAGTGCGTAATGAGGCATTAACTAATAAGAAGTAAAAAGGAGTCCCGGAAAATTATGAAGTAGCTTATCTTGAGAGCAACCACAACCCCCAGGCCAAACAAAGCTCCCAGGAATACTCACAGCTTCCCTGGGCCGAGACCAGGCTTTCTGGGACAGGGCATGCAGTGGCAGAGAAATCGCCCGGTAACCATGCCCACAGACGTTAATAGAACTCTACCTTCTGGAACTTGCTAGAAAGCTGCCATGCGGGTTGTCAAGGAAAGCTGGTCATGGGAGCTCTTTCTCTGGAGGTACCCCACGATCATTTGAGAAGCTGACTGCACTTCAGGAGCTTGGCAGGGGGAGCCGCCCATCCTGCAGACAACACCAGGGAAGCCACGCACTGCAGGAGCCAGGTGCTGCAAGCTGTTTCACAACTTGGGACCAGCAGATGGTGTAACGGTTTACACCATCGGACTCCCACATAGTCGACAACGGCTCAAGTCCTAGACCCAGTGGCTTAAAACTCACGCAGGGCACATGTGCGTGCGTGCCCAAAGTCCCAAGAGGAGAATAAAGGAGAAGAGATTGTGGCATGGTCGTCCCCCCGGAGGATGATTTCTTGGTTTCTGTATCTCTGGACCTATGCTCTCTATAGCAAATATCTCTCTCTAAAAAAAAAAAAAAAAAAGAAAAACTTGGTTCACAACGCATCGATATTCTGTTCATTTTCTTCTTAATTCCCTTTTTTCCGTGTTTCATAATCAGTAGTTCTATTACTTATTGAAACTCTTCACCTTTTCTCTTGGAATATTTATCTTTTCAAAATCTCATTCAGTGAATTTTTTATCTGTCACATTCTCGTTTTCATCTCTACAGATTCAGTTTAGACCTTTTTAAAAATGTTTCTTTCGCACCTTGGCTTAACTTTTGAATATGGAAAGTGGAGTTCGAATAACTCATTAATGTCCTCATCTGTCAAGTCTATCATCCCTTCATGGCTGAGTCCGTTTTCATCGATTGTTTCGCCTCTCCATTACAGGATATGTTTTCCTGTTTCTTTGTTTGCCTGGTGATTTTTTTATTAGACGCTATAAATTGTGAGTTTTACTTTTTAGGTAAACCGGGTTTTTTAAAGATGTTATAAAACATTCGTATCCTCATAAGTATTCTTAAGCTTTATTGGGGGATGCAGTTAACGTCTTGGAAACCATTTGATCCTTTCAAGTTTTGTTTTTAAGCTTCATTGGCAGGACGGATAAATCAGTGTTTAATCTCGGACAATTTTTTCCCATTACAAAAACTTTCTAAACACTCAGCCTTGAAGCTCCGTGAATTAGATGTCCCGCTCTGGCTGGTCGTAGCAGAAGTGTTCGCCTCGCTCTGTGTGAGCGCCAGACCTTGATCTCGCTTCCGGGCGAGTCTCTCCCTGCAGCACAACGGTCAGTCTAAGCTAAAGGCTCAGGCTGGGCCCTCTGCAGATTTCTGGAGCTGCGTCTTTCTGTGCTCTTCTCATGAGAAAACCCTGAAAACTCCACCTGCTTTGGCCTCCTTGGGCTTCTGGCTCTGTCTCCTCAAATCAGGAAGACGGCATGAGTCCCTCGGTGTACCCCTGCCTGTGCTGTGTCCTGTAAATTCTCTCTAGGCAGCGAGCAGGGGCAATTACAAGGCTTCTCTCCTTCAGTTCCTGTCTCTGACAGATCACTGTCTTCTATTGCTTCATGTCCAGTGTCTCGTAAACTGTTGTCTGATATATTCTGTCGTGTTTTAGTTGTTGGATACAGAAATATAAATCCCAATTCTTGTTATTCCATCTTGGTCAGAAGCACACGACTCAAGGTGCCCCTTCTTAAAACAATCGGTGTGGTAACGCTCAAACGACATTAATTAAATTAGGTTAAGGCCTCATTGAGAGCAAAATTCGACTGAGCTGAGACCCAGAACTGAGTGTTCGCTGGTTTGTGGGGTAGGGCGTTCTGGAAAGGTGGACACAAGTGCTAAAGGGCATGCCCAGTGGGGGTGAGGTAGTGGCTGGACCAGAAGCCCCGTGTGCATTTCTCATCTCCTTGTAGGACTCCTTCCACAGACGTCCACTTTACAAGAGCGAAAACGGACACTGCATTGTCTCAGGGCCATGGGGCTGGCCTCTCACTTCCTGCCCAGGGACTTCTGAGACACTTAAGCAGGGGGCACTCCCAGGAGCCTGCTGGGCCTCTTACCCCCTGGAAAAACACATCCGAGGCACCTTTCATGAAACTTCTCAGGAAGTCTCCCACCGGCTGCCTGTTGTGGGAGCCCATTTAGAAACACATTCTTACGTAGTTTTTCTCTCCTTTCCTGTTTTCCTCCCATGGCAGGTTGGCTTCAGCCCTCGATCCCTTTCTGTGGAATTGTATATCCCCACCCCTCCTCTCCTTGCAGCAGGCAGAATATGCTTTCCTGTACTTTGATTTTCACTTGGCCTGGGACTCGGCGGGGCCAATGGCAGGTTAGTGGACCCGACACAGCAGGACTTCGAGATGCGTCTTCGTAGAGCTCGGCCATCCCCGTGAGGAAAAGCTCACCACACTTAGCTGCTGCCCTTCCAGCCCGGGCCCCGCCGTAAGAAGCATGACACAGAATGGCAGTGGGCCCTCCACGACCCACGACTGTGTGGGCTGGGAATGAATAGAATCGATGCATGCATGCCACTGAAGATGTATAAGTACTATAATGCTGCAAAAGTTGGCCAGTATAAACAGTGGTGCCTACAAGTAGGGCACAGCAAACACAAAACCGTGAAAAGCTCCGTCTTGGTTAAAGCGCTGGAGCGTCACGGGCAATCACGGGTCGAGTCCTGGATGTGGAGCTTGCTTTCTCACTTTCTCCCTCGGATCAAATTAAATAATGACAATAAATAAAATTAAGTACGTTTTAAAAAGAGTTATTAAATAAAACACACACTCCACCTAGCGGGTATAACCAGCAACGTACTGAACTGTGGTGCTGGAAGCCACACGGCAACCTTGGTTTTGGATCTCTGGCTCAGTTATCTGAAAACTCTCTGAGCACACGCACATGCCCGCAATCCTGACTGGCTGGAGGGCTGGAGGAAGGGCTTCACAGCAGGACCAGACCCTGTGGGGGGTGCTTCTCTCGCCCTCTCTTTGTATCAGGTGTGTGCATGTACTCCGTCATGAATAAAATAAAAAAATAAAATAAATAAAATATGTGGCGCTGGTTTTAAAACAAGTTGGTCAGTGGCAAGGGTGCTATTATACGCCACGTCTGGAGACAACGCTACTCAGGCTATAATAACAAATAGAATACAATGGATAAGTTAATTAATTTTTGAAGAAAGGATAGGTAATACTAACGGCCAGAGTACCAAAGTCTCAGAAGTGCGTATATTCATTGCTATGGCTTGAATGCATACCCAAAGTCTCATGTGTTGAAATTTAGTTGGGACAGAATTAAGAGGATAAAAATTTAATTTCACTGTGATGTTAAAAGGTGAGACTTTCTAAAAATTGTTTTGTTGGGACCAGCAGTTGGTGTAATGACTATATCACTGGACTCCCATGTAGTCGACCACGGTTCGCGTCCTGGACCCGGTGGCTTAAAACTCACACCAGGCGCGTGTGTGTGCATGCCCATGATCCCGAGAGGAGAATGGAGGAGAAGGGATTGTGGTGTGGCCATCCCCCCTGGGGGGTGATTTCTCGCTTTCTGTCTCTCTGTCTCTCTGTCTGGCGAGCACACACGCCCTATGGCAAAAAAAAAAAAACTCTCCAAAAAAAATTGTTTTGTTTTATTTTTTATTATTATTATTTTATTATTTTCTTCAATTTGATTGGATAGAGAGGCAGATAGAGAGAAAGGGAAAGTGAGAAAGCAAGCTGCCAGGTCCAGGACTCAAGCTGTGGTTGGCCATGTGGGAGTCCAGCACCTTAACCACCACACCACCTGCTAGCCCCAAAAGGCGAGGCCTCTGGGACATGATTAGGATCAGGGCGGGGCCTCATGATTTAATCCTGTGGTTTGTAAGGAGAGGGAAGGACGCAGGGACACCAACACGCTTGCTCCGCTCACCCACTCAGAACCCACGGGGAGTTCCCACCACTGAGGAGATGCTCCCCCAGGGCAGCCTGACTTTGGAGCTCCAGAACCATGAGCTGAACAAACCTTGGTTCTTTTTTTTTTTTTTTTTTCATTTTAGATTCATTTATTTACATTCATTCACTGTGCATCATTACAGTATATAAAATGAGATTTCCATCCAGAATACACTGTATATTGGCTCAGTCAAGGATATTGCCATAAACATTATCACCAACGAATAATTTTCCATTTCTTGCTTCTTTTCTTCCCCCCTTGACTCCCCTCCCTCTCACCCTCTGTCATTTCCCACCCCCAGGGTCTCTGGAATCTACAGTTGCTTTCCATGCCTTCTTTGCCCACATTTTATTGATTCACAAACGATCTTAATTAGTCTAATACTTCCAATAGCAAGTGCAGCTGCTATACATATCCATGAGCACAAGTGAGTAGAATGAGTAGACGATAAAGTATAAAGTAGCACCTAGCCGGACTGCTACTGCAGTCATCAAATAGGTATTTTTTTAGTGCAATGTTTAATCTCAAGAAAAGAGGTTTTTAGCTTTAATAGATCAAAATCAAAATACGTTAAGAGAAATTTGCTTAAGACTTAAGGCAGGAAAAAGTTCAGGAGTCAGTTCAAACAGTAGGTAGACGAACCTATCAACAGTTCAAGAGAAGACAAAAATCTTTAAATCTGGAAAAGAAAGCATAGATGAAAATCAGTAATATTTTAGTCAAAAGTCATAAAATTCTATTTCACCAGTTCAGTCTCATGTAATTAATCCCTCTTCTGTTGAGTTTACAGTGTTACTGTGGTCCGATTTTTCCATTTAAATTGTGGAAGTTAACATTCAGTGTTATTACTGATCTTCCCAGAGTTGTCCCTACCATTAAGTTGGCCATTCTCTTGGTTGTTTTTTGTACTCTTATTTCTGTGTGTCTCACTTTCGTTTTCCTTCAGAACGTCTTCGAGGGACTGGTCTGGCATTGGTAAATTCTTTCAGGTTTTGTTTATCTGAGAACGTTTTTGTCTTTTCTTCCTATATGAAAGATAATCTTGGCAGGGATAGTATTCTTCCTTTAAAGAATTATTTAATTTAACTTTATTTATTTATTTATTTTAATTTGACTAGAGGGGGACAGAGCAAGAGAGAGAGAAAGCAAGCCACCAAGTCCGGGACTCAAATCTCAGTCGGCCATGTGGGAGTCAAGCACCTACACCACAATGCCACCTGTTGGCCCCCGGATAAAGTATTCTTGGTTGAAATTGTTTTTTTACTTAACATTCTGAATGTATTTCCCCATTCTTTTCTTGTTTGCATTTTTTCCGATGAGAGGTCCAATGTTAGTCTGACAGGACATACCTTGAAAGTAACTCGACGTTTCTCTCTTGCCGATTTTAGTATCTTGTCTTTGTGGTTTTGGTCAGTCTGGCTATGATGTGCCTTGGAGGAGCTCTTCTTGGGTTGATTCTGTTAGGGGTCCTTTGTATTTCTTAGGTCTGGATATTTGAGTGCCTCTCTAGATTTGGAAAGTTTTTTTCCAAGAGCTCATGGAATACATCATCAGTGCCCTGATTATTTTCTTCACCTTCTGGGATACCGATTATCCAGATGTTTGGTGTTTAAGGGTATCTAGTATTATTCGCATATTATTCTCATTTTTCTGGGTTACTTTCTCAGTCTCTTTGGTGAGTTTTTCTAGGTCAGAGGTTCTGTCTTCTACATCTGAGATTCGATCTTGTGCATGATCTAATCTGCTCTAATACTTTCAAGGGAGGTTTTGATTTCCTGTATTGCAGCCTTCATCTCTAATAGCTCCATTTGATTCTTTTTTATGGTGTGTATCTCCTCTTTCAGATCATGGGAGAACTCCCTCACCTCCTGGAACTCAGTGTCTCTTTTCTCCTGCATTTACTGGAGTTCATTGTCCCTCTTCTCTTGCATCTCTGTTAGCTTTGTCACTCTGACTGTTCTAAATGCTTTATCTGACATTCCTCTGAGGTCCACTGTACTGTCTGTGGATGATGAGTTATTCTTTTCCCTTGGGGAAGAAATATTGTCTTGGTTTCTCATATTTCTTGTGCCTTTACAGTGGTTTCTGGTCATCTGATGGATTATACGTTTTTTCCCTAATTTTGGGAGTTAAATCTGAGTGTTCAGAAGCTTGCAGGAAGAGGTGACCTGCAATCTCTCTACAGTTCCATTTTTCTCCTGTTATGCAGCAGATTCAGTGGAAATTGAGGATTACTCTGACCCTGGCTAGATCTTGGGGTAGGGGGAGGGTAAAGTCTGAGCTGAAAATTTTCAGTTGTCCAAGTCCCTTGGAGGGGCCACTCAGAGCTCGAATGTAGATGGCTTGTGAGCGCTGTCCTGGCTAGAGGTGTAACATCAACTCTTCATAAGTCACCCGGTGTGGTACTGTTATCAGTGACTGAGGTAGACTGAAACATTCGTTCGTTCATTTCGGCACTCAGAAATACTCACCGAGAGGGTGCCGTATCCATGGCACAGCAGTAAATAGATGGCGGTGTCACACGTTCTAGTAAGAGAAGACAGACAGTTCATCAACACGTGTGCATCATGCCGAGTGGTGATAAGTGCTAAGGAAAATAAAGCAAAAGAGGAAAAGAGAGATGATACACTGATTTTTTAAGGATTATTTAATTTTATTTATTTATTCATTTATTTTTTTAATTTGACCAGAGACAGAGACACACACAGAGAGAGAGAGGATAAGCGAGAAAGCAAGCCACCAGGTCCAGGACTCAAACCATGGTGGGCCATGTGGGGGTGTCCAGCACCTTAACCACCATGCCACCTGCTGGTCTCCAGGATACTGATTTCTAAAGAGTGGTCAAAGAAGTTCTGTATGACAAGGTCACATTTGAGTAGAGATGTGAATAAGTAAGAAAAGTAGTTAAGGGCCAGCAGATGGCATGGCGGTTAGGGTGCTGGTCTCCCACAGGGCCGATCATGGTTCGAGTCCCAGACTTGGTGGCTTGAAAATTGCAGCAGGCACATGTGCATGCATCCCCAGAATCTCAGGAGGAGAGTGAAGGAGGGACTGCAGTGGCATATAAAATGTCTACCCAGCAGGTAGTCTCTCACTTTCCCTCTCACTGTCTCTGTCCCTCCAGCAAGTACACGTCCTATGGCAAAAACATCGTTTAAAAAAAGGAAAAAATAGTTATGAATATGTGTGTGTGTGTGTGTGTGTGTGTGTGTGTGTGTGCATATATACACACGATTTAAATACAGAAAAAACACTTTAAGAAGAGCTGGTAGGTGCAAAGTCACGTTCAGGAAACAGAAAAGAGCCCAGGGGCTGACGGGAGAAGACAGGGAGGCGAGACTGGGAGGAGGTGAGAGAAGGATGGTGCGAGGCCATTACCCACAGGGCGGGGTCGGCTGCCCGGAAGTGGACGTGGGAGAGTCGGAGCAGGGGTGCTACTTAGAAAGAACTAGGGGCTGCCGGGACAGGAGGACAAAGGAGGCGGAAGGTCACGCGATGCGATTCAGTGCGGTGCGGAGAAGGAGGGTGCAACCTGGCAGCAGTGGTGGGGCTGGTAAGAGGCAGCTGAATTCTAGAAAGATTTCAAGGAGGGAGCAGTCCAGAGCTCCTGATGGCTTGGCTGCGGGGTGTGAGAGAAAGAAAGCTGTCACGAGGTCTTCTGGGCTTTGGCCAGAGCAACTTGAAAACCGGAGCCGTCTCTTAGCGAGATGGGCAATTGCCCCCTGGGCTCAGCTGGCGAGGCGTGCCTGGCCACCTGCGCCTGCGCGCGCCCCCTGCCGGCCTCCCCTTTCAGCTCTTGTCCTGCCCCTGGCTCGCAGCTTCAGGAGCTGGAGAGCACGTGCTGGACCCGGTAAGACCCCGCCGTCTCGAGGCCCACACACTGCCCGCGCTGCCACCTGGCACAGGCCACGGGCAGCCCTGCCCGACGAGGGGCAGCACGGGGGCACTGAGACCCGCCACCCACCGCTCCCGTCCCTGCCTCCCTGGCCCGCTTCCCGCCCCTTCCCCGTTCCTCCCAGTCTCGGGAACCCGGGCTCCTCTGCAAGCAAGCTAGACGGCTCTTCATTCGTTCTCTTCCAAATCTGTTTTTTTTTAATGGCATAAAGTTTACAAATTGAGTATTTCAAAGTTTCTGAAACAAGTTCTTGTCTCTCCCCTTAGGCAATGAATGCCCAGGACAGAACTGGGGGAGGGAGGCTGGGGGAGAGGGCAATGCAGATGCGAAGCTAGGAGAATTTGAGGGCAGGGGCCGTCTCTCCAAATAGTATTTGTCATCAACAGCCATCGCGTTTATGCCCTTCCCAGGGTGGACCTAGTCCTACCCAGTTACTTTTTTCTTTCTTACTAAAGGAAAAAAACAGAGAGGTGTGATTGAGAAGTCCTCAAATATTAAACAGCTTATGCATTTTAAAGATTTGCATGTATATTTAATGCAGCTATTTTATATTCAAATGCAGTCAACTCTAAATCAAAAACGCATCGTTTAGCATCTAGGAAGCTAGAGGAGGGAAGACCGGGCACCGAGGGCCCGCAGGTTTGATCCCATGCCCTCTCCCTCCACCCGAGCCCACACGCCTTCCCTCCCTCCACGCCCGGCCTCTCTGGGTTTCTCTGCCGTGTCCTTCTCTGGTTTCTCGGCGTTGAAGTGGCCGTGGCCTCAGTCCTGGGCAGTCTTTTGCGTCTGTGCTCCCTGAGAGATCTGACGCGGCTGGGCTTTCAACGCAGCCTGCGTGCTGACACCTCCAGCCAGGCGTCTCTTTGGAACCGAAGACAGATCTGTGACTGCCCTACAGCGTCTCCACTGGCTCTCCAACGGAAATGTCGGCCTTGCTTCTCCGGAACCGAATTTCTGACAGCTGCATCCTCAGTTTGTTTGTTCCTCTAAGGTGAGTGCGCTCTCAGAGAGAGAAAGTGGTCTCTCACCCCCTGGAGGACAGCCATGCCATCATCCTAACTCCTCCATTTCTTCTTGGGAATTTGGGCACGCACACACATGTGCCCGGTGTGTTTCTCGAGCCACTGGCTCAGGGACTCGCACCGTGCAGTGGGCCATGTGAGGTCCAGCCGCCTCAAGCACCAGGCCACCAGCTGGCACCATCCACCGGTCTTACTCCTTGTCACCTTCCGCAGTCCGGCCGGTGGTGACACTGTCCTTCCGGCTTTCCCCGCCAAGGTCGTCTCTTTTCCTCAAATTTAACATCCAATCTCAAAGATTCCCAGAAGCTCTGCCTTTACACTAGACCCTGCACCAACTTCCTGTCGCCTTCTCCTGACACCTGCACAAACTCACCGTCGTCTCCCGCTCGCACGACGAACACAGGCTCCTGCCTGACTTTCCGATGAACGCAGTCGATGCTTGTTCTCACGTATTTGTTTGCCATAGAGTGCGTGTACTCACAGGAGAGGGCAGAGAGGGGGAAGTGAGAGGTCACCCCCACAGGGGATGGTCTCCTCTCCGGACTGCGGGCATGCACACGCACCCAGTGTCATCTTCAAGCCGCCAGGTCAGAGACTCAGCCGCAGTGAGCCATAGGGGAGGCCAGTGCCTTAACTACCACGCCACCTGCTAGCCCACCACAGTCTGTTCTTCATCCTGCAACAAACTGATCCTTTTAAAATGTAAATCAAGTGGCCAGCAGGTGGCATGGTGGTTAAGGTACTGGATTCCCACAGGGCCAACCATGGCTCGAGTCCTGGACCTGGCAGCTTGTGTTCTCACTTTCCTTTTCTCACTGATAACAATAAAAAATAATAATAATGGGGCCAGCAGGTGACACTAGACTCCCACATGATAGACCACAGCTCGTGTCCCAGACCCGGAGGCTTGACACTCACACCAGGCACATGTGTGCGTGCCCACAATCCCAAGAGCAAAATGAAGGGTTGAGGCATGGCCATACACCCTAAGGGGTGACTTCTCACTTGCTCTCTCTCCGTCTCTCTGGCAAGTACAAGCATCCTATAGCAAAAACTCTCTCTAAAATGATGATGATGATGACGATGATAAACAAAATTAAATAAATTATTCCTTTAAAAATAAAATGTTGAAGCCAACAGGTGGCATGGTGGTTAAGGTGCTAGACTCCTTCCTACATGCCAGGCCACGGTTTGAGTCCCGGACCTGGTGGCTTGCTTTCTCACTTTCCTTCTCACTCTTGTTCTCTCTCCGTCTGCCTCTCTCTGGTGAATACCTGTGTACCGTGGCAAACCAAATAATAATAACAATTAATAAAATTAAATACATAATAATTTAAAAATAAAAATAACAAAATGTCAATCAAGCTTCTGGTTTCTGCTCTGCAATGTAAAGAGTTTGGAAATCTTCACTGTCATCCTCACAACCACAAATGTCTGAATATTGTGAATGTCAACAAAGCCTTAAATCACCAGAGAATCGTGGTCACAGGACAAATTGCTGACCCCAAGCTGGAAAGTGAGACAGATTCGGAAAATCACCGCTTCCTAGGAGCAGAAGCCTGCGGTCGAAACCAGTGTGGGGGCAATAGTTAGACGGTGAAGTGGAGGCTGATGGACACTAGCTTCAGGAGGGAAGGCCCGGCCTGAGGGCGGCTCTCACTGTCTTCTGAGGCCCCCGCTGGGTTTTAACATGAAGACTGGGAGAAATCAGCCAATGCTTCTAAAAGGGGGAGAGGCAAAGTGACAGGCCTGGGATAGGTCCCGGTCTCTCTCTTTTTAAAAATTTTATTTATTATTATTATTTTAATTTGCTATTGGGCATGTATGCTCATCACAGAGAGAGAGAGGGAAAGTGAGAAAGCAAGCGGCCGGGGCTGGGGCTCAAACCAGTCAGCCATGTGAGAATCCGGCACCTCAACCACCATGCCATCTGCTGGCCCTGGTCACCTCTATTCTCAGCAAGGCCCGGCCTCAAATAAGCATTTTACCAGTGCCTCATTGACCTAGGAGAAGTGAAATATCCAATTCAGTCTCAGTAAAAGCCTGAGGGTCACAGACCGGAAGGTACTTTCCCTCCCTACATCTTACCAGCACAGAGCAGAGATCTGTCACAGCAGTGGATTGCAGTGAGAGGAATGGCAAGTCCCAGACTCTCCCTAAGGAGTCTCTAGAGCACCCAAAGAAAACAGATAACACAAAAGCAAGAAACTAAAGAAATTTCAGCCTCTGGCACCACCACTACAGCCAACAGCAAACACAGCCTGACTCCTGGCCAGATCATGCCTGGCTTTCAACAAAAAATTACAAGACATACTGAAAGACAAAAAACACACCAGGATGAGTCAGAGGAAACATTATAACCAGATTCAGATATGAGGGGACTTCAGAAAATTTGTAAAAAAAATGAATTAAACTATCAATTTATATTGATCCAAAATATTTTTTATATACATGGATAGTTTTCCACAAGCTTTTTGAAGATACTCTTCCCCCATCCTCCCCCCAGATGGCAGAATGATCAGACCGGGAATTTAAAATAACTATGATTAGGGGCTAGCAGATGCATCATGGTTAGGGCTCTGGATTCCCACATGACCAACAATGGTTCAAGTCCCACACCTGGCAGCTTGCTTTCTCACTTTCCCTATCCCTTTCTATCTCTCTCTGGTGCTCTCCTACCCTATAGCAAACTTAAATAATAATAAATAAAATAAATAATTCTGCAAATACACCTGATGATCAATATGCTAGAGACTCTGATAAAGAAAGGGGACAGCACACCAGAAGAGGCGTGAGAAGCAGCAGCGAGAGAGGAACTCGCCAGGAAATGGACACAGCCACAGAGCTGTAAGTCAGGTCATTCACTTACTCTTCCAGGAGAGGGGCACTCCCGACTCCTCCAGCTGTGATCCTCTCCCACCCCGAGCCAGCCAGTGTCTTGGGATGTGGGCACAGAGAGCCTCAGGACGTGCACACAGACCTTCTCACATGGCTTCGTCATTGTCGGGTTTTGTGTTACCGTGGCGTGGCCAGCCTGTTTCGTTATTTGATGCATCTCAAAAACCTAAAGTAATATCTGACACATGTTCGAGGTTCAGTATATACACATCTTTACATGAAAGAATGGGGCACCGGCAGGTGGTGCGGTGGTTTTAGTACTGGACTCCCTCATGGCCGACCATGACTCAAGTGCCAGACCTTGGGGAGATTCAAGTCTAAGACCCAGTGACCCAAAAATCACAGCAAATAAACAGATAAAGAAAGAAAGAAATGTTGTGGGACCCGCAGTTAGCATAATGGCTATAATGCTGAACTCCCATGTAGTTGACTAGGGTTCGAGTCCCGGACTCAATGACTGAAACTCACGCTGGGCTCATGTGCCCAGGATCCCGAGAGGAGAATGGAGGAGAAGGGATTGCGGCATGGCCCTCCCCCCTGGGGGGGTGATTTCTCGCTTTCTATCTCTCTGTTTCTCTCTGTCTTTTTGGTGAGTGCACACACCCTATTGCAAAAACCTCTCCAGAAATAAATAAATAAATAAATAAATAAATAAATAAATAGATGTTTAAAAAAGAAGTGAAAGAATAATGTGGAGAAGACCAAACTGAGAACAGGTATGTATAGTGTGGGAAGACAGAGGATTTTTACAAAGCCTATTATAAGGGCTCCACTCAGCGGATTTTTATAAAGCCTATTATAAGGGCTCCAAGCAGCAAGCATATGGAAAACTGGATAAAAAGGAATGTATCCACTGAAGTAGTCAGGGTTCCCCAAAGCAGGAAAAAGGAAGGGGATCAAAGGAGCATAAGACAAAGCAAAAGTATAAAACCAACAGAAGGAATTTAGAGAGCACAGTTTTGAAGAAATCTGAGTATAAGAATTCCACTCCACAAACCTCATCGATAGCCCCCCAGCCGTAGGCACTGACCAAGACTCCCAGGATCAGAAGAAGTTCGGCCTCATGGAAACAGTATTACAGATGGAGCGGGCGGCTGGGTTTTACACCCAAAGCTGAACTGGTCCGTTTTCAAATGAATCCTGATTTAATAAATCTGAGGTAATAAATGCTACCCCATTTATCTAATATTTACAGATTGTTGGTTGACAAATTACAACTTGATACCTCACAGTGTTCTGAGGCTTTTAGTGTATGAGTCAGTGTTAGGAGAACCTCTCTGCCTCTGGTGTTAAGTAAACCCTGGTGGTGCTCATACTGTCTGAAAAAGATCAATATAGAAGCAGTCGTAACCACGCAGCGTGAACGAGAACTCCCGGAGCGATTTGCTCTAGCTGCACAAAGGGGGTTGTATGTTTTCTCTCCTTGTAGAACACATTTGCTTAGTGTTTTCTCCACCAAATTCAGACATTCGATTATATATAAATCAACTGCATTATTCAGCTGAAATCTAAAGATCTAGCAGAATAGGGATGGAGGGAAGAGCAGCATTTATGCAAAACAATTGCACTTTTGACTTTCAATCTATAGAAGTCAGGCCTTGATTAGAAGGGACGTTACCGTACGTAGGACAAAGGCGTCTTGTTCTCAGTGAGTAACAGACAGTATACAGAACGGTCTTTGGGTCGGGAACTGGAAGACCTTCCGACCCTCAATTCCCCACTCATACGTGCCATTGGGGAGTCTCCTGTTGACCTTCATTTTCACCTTTGCCAGATAAAGTCGATCATATCTTCCTTGGTATAGTTCATACTGTCCTGTTGTGCTCAGCTACTTAACGTGCATAAACGTGCTTGAGAAACTATACAGTACAATTGGTATTTTTACATTTTTTGCAATCCATTCCCCATCCATTATTACATTTAATTATGAACCACCATGAATATACATGTTTTATTCGAGTTATTATTTTACCTAGTCTTTAATAGTGTGGGCATAAGCTATGGCATGATTCACTATATCATTATGGGCATATAAATCTCCCAGCACATAGAAGACAGTCATTTAAAACTGTAGTTAAAGAAAATCCCATTTTGAGGCATCACTTTTTCTCCCTTTCAAAGAAGACATCCAAGATGCCCTTAGAAAACACACTTAGCAAAGGATAAATAGAGGCAGGACAGTAATAAAATTGGCTCCCATTTGCACTTTGTAGAACTCTAATGTCATGTAGTGAAATCATAAGTAGTGAATATATTTTCTCTAGCTATGTACGCTGCTATAAAGACACAGTGAAATATATCTGGATCTTGTTTGATAGCACTTGGTAAATATTGTTCACTTAACAGACGTTATAAATTACTCACTGCCACACAGCAAAAAGAGTCAGCCTTTACAACGATGCAGTAATCAAAAGGCTATATTTAAAAACTTGGAGGCCATAGTCATAAAATGAGATTTAACTGAGGATTTTATGGTGAGCTCATGAGCAAATAAATCAGACTCTTCAGTGTTTATCTCTGATAACTTCTGGTTTCACAACCCATCATCAGGCAGAAGCTGCTAAAATTCACCCCAAAACAGATCCTGTACACAGCCCACAGACAGTGACAGTGACCCCCAACTCCCCATCATGGTGCTGGTGAGGGAGCACTTTCAGCTTTCTTTCCTTTCCTTCTTTTTTTTGTTTTTTTGTTTTTCATTTTTTGTTTTTTTGCTATACGGCACTTGCACTCACTGGGAGAGACAGAGAAATAGCGAGAGGGAAAGGGAGGAATCATCTCCAGGAGGGATGGCCCCACTGCAATCTTTTCTCCTCCATTCTTTCCTCAGGATTTTAGGCATATATGCACACACGCCCGGCATGATCTTCAAGTCACTGGGTCCAGGACTCCAGCCATGAGAGTTCAGCATCTTAACTGCTACACCATTGCTGGCCCATCAACTTTCTTTTTCTTGATAAAATATCAGATCCAAGATCTTGAAGGGGGCTGGGGTGAGAACATTACCTGAAATAGAATAGATTGTAAAATAAACCTTGTTTATATAAGAAGAATTATTTTTTACAAACAAAAAAAGTTGTCAAGAGCTATTCATGGAGTCAAAGCACAGGAAAATCTTAATCTACTTAAACGTTCTGCTATTAAATAAAAATGAGCAAGTTATTGGGGCTGGCAGGTGGCATGGTAGTTAAAGGTACTGGACTCCCAAATTGGAAAATACGATGAATAATAAATAAAGTTAAATAAAATAATTCTTTTTGAAACAAATGAGCAAGTTATCTAAGGAATACTCTGAAACAAGTGCTGGCAAACTTTTTCCATAAAGGGCTAATATTTTAGGCTTCGCACCACAGGGTCTCTGTCACAACCGCCGACTCTGCCCCTGACATCTCGGAAGCAGCTATAGACAGTATGTAAAGGAGTGAACACAGCTCTGCTCCAGTAAAACTGAGACCTGAACGCCATGTACTTCCCATGTGCCGTGAAATGCTTCTGTCTTAGCTCAGGAGTCAACAAAAAAGAGTGCAGGATCTGGCCCGAGGACTGCACCTTACGGACAACATGCGAAGGCACCATTGACAGCATGGCCCTCATACACAGGCTATTTTTCCTGCGTCTCTCTCTGGAAGACCATGAAGCCTATATCTTTACTCTTACAAACTCTGACTATGGCCTAATCACGGAAGCTCACCTAACCTCGATAGCACCTCTGCACCCCAAACCTTGCTATGCTTTCCTGTCATAGGTTCAGTCTCCCAACACCAGGACACATGCCTCTGCCCCCCAGCAGCCACTGCTCTGTTCTCCAACACAACAGTGCTGTCTTTCTTAGAATGTCAAAAAAGGATATACTGAGGACGGCAAGTGGCATGGTGGTTAAAGGCGCTGGACTCTCACATGGCCGACCATGGTTCAAGTCTCGGACCTGGTGATTTGCTTTCTCACTTCCTCTCTCTCTCTCTCTCTGTCTCTCTCTGATCAAACTGGAAAATAATAATGATAATAATAATAAATAAAGTTAAATAAAATAATTGTTAAAAAAAAGGATATACTCTTTTCAAATTACTTTTTTTTTTTTGAGAGGTTTTTTTATAGGGTGTGTGCACTCGCCAGAAAGACAGAGAGAGACAGAGAGAGACAGAGAGGAATATGAGAAGTGAGAAATCACCCCCCAGGGGGATGGCCACGCCAAAATCCCTTCTCCATTCTCCTCTCGGGATCTTGGACATGCACGCACATGTGCCCGGCGTGAGTTTAAGCCACCAGGTCCAGGACTTGAACCACGGTCAACTACATGGGAATCCAGTGACATAGCCATTACGCCAACTGCTGGTCCCTCAAATTAGCTTTTCCACTAAGCAGAATGGCTTTTAAATCCATTCAAGTGGTTGTGTGTGTCACCTGGCTCCTTCCATGGCTGAGTTACTCAGGGTTTTACTATATCATTATACCATGGTCGTTAATCAATTCATCCACGAAGCACATTGGTACATTTCCAGTTATGGTTTGATTTCAAACAGAACTTCTCTAAACATTCATGTACAGGTATTTGTGTAAACATAATTATTCCGCCCACCTGGGAAACTCTCTAAAAGCAGGATTGCTGAGTCGTTTGGTAAGTACTTTGAACTTTCTAAGAAACTGCCACGTTATCCAGAGTCAGTTGTACCATTCTGCATTCCAGTATCTCCACATCCTCATCCACACTTGATATAATAAGTATTGTTTTTAAACTTTAAAAATTGTAATAAATATGTAATGATTTTAATTTGCAGTTCTCCCGTAGCTAATGATGTTGGCTATCCTTTCATATGCTCATTTGCCATCCATTTTTCCTTTTTGGTGAAGTATTTATGCACATCTTGGGCCCACTTTTAAACCGGGTTTTTGGTTTTCTTACTTTTGAGTTTATATGCTCTTGATATTAGTCATTTGTTGGACATACGATTTTCAAATATTCTTTCCAAGTCTGTAACTTGTCTTTTCATTCTCTTAATATTGTTTCGCAGAGTGAAAGGTTTTAAATTTGCCAAATTCCAATCTATTCATTTTTTTCTTTTTTGGATCTGTTTTTAGTATCATATATAAATGATACCTCTTTGCCTAATCTCAGGACATAAAAATCTCTCTTCTCCTAAAAATTATGTAGCTTTGGCAATAGTAGATGGTGTAATGGCTATGTCGCTGGACTCCCACGTAGTTGATCTTGTTTCAAGTCTCAGATCGAGCAGCTTGAAACTCATCCCAGGCACGTGTGCGTGCATGCCCAAAATCCCGGGAGGAAAATGGAGGAGAAGATTTTGCAGTGGCCATTGCCTCTGGGGAGTGATTTCTCGCTTTCTATCTCTCTGTCCAATCCACATGCTCTATAGCAAAAATTTAGCTCTGTGTGTGTGTGTGTGTGTGTGTGTGTGTGTGTGTGTGTAGCTTTATCACTTAATTGAGGTTTGTAATCGTTTTGAGCTAATTTTTAAATTATCTGTGACGTGTAGATCAAAAATCTCTCTTAGCATATAAATGTCCAAGAAACAGTCTCTCTTCATTGACTTGCCTTGGCGCCATTGTCAAAAACCAATCAGTCATGTTAGGAGTCTACCTTTAGACTCTCAATTCTGGCCTATTCTTTCATAAATACCATACTGTCTTTATGCTAAAGCTTTAGTGGCTTCTAAAAACTACCTTTTTTACTTTATTTTCTTCATGACAGAGAAAGAAAGGGAGAGAACAAGCAAGTAAGAAAGAGAGGCACCCATGGCAGGGCCTTCACATCGTCACCCTCCCCCGCTCTGAAGCCAGCTGGAACCGAGGGAGTGCCCACTCGCCTGCCGGCACGCTCAGTCCTGCTGGAGGTGTGAATTCAGAGCACTGTACCACAGAGGCACTAATGCTGGTATTGCCACGGCTGGGCCTACAACAAATCGTTTTTTGTTTCGTTTTGTTTTGTTTTTGAATTTCCTTAAAGTATTGATCTACTTTTTCTTTTTTTTAAAGAATTATTTATTTACTTTTATTTATTATTTTTATTTTTTCATTTGACCAAAGAGAGAGAGAGAGAGAAAGCAAGCCACCTGGTCCGGGACTTGAACTGCAGTCAGTCATGTGGGAGTACGGTACCTTAACCACTATGCCACCTGCTGGCTTAATAAAATCTTTTTTTTTTTTTTTG